>NC_133974.1:109680710-109990482 GCF_047716275.1 Strix uralensis
TGCAAATACAAAATTATTAGCAAAAGAAAGCGAACAAAACTGGTTTCAGCCACAGGATTTCCTGTGGTTGCATCCTTACTCTTCAGTCACATAATCAATCAAATGTGACTTCCTATGACAAAGCAGGAGGAAACCAAGAGGAACTTACTCATCTGTCAACCAGTATTACATGAAAAAAAAGTACAGCAAGTCTCAGTGGTATCACAGACCACAAATAATCCACAAGTTTACACAAAGAACACTTAGATTTAGTGAAAGCAGAAAACCAAAGTGATTAGAAGAACAATTGCAGGTGAGCGACGTTTATGCATTAACATAGCAGTTGTGCTTTATTTCTACCATAAGTAATTTTTGCAGGCCAGGGGGTATAACATCAGGCATCTTTCAGTTTAGGTGATTTAATGAATATACTTACAATAAATAGAAATTACATAATCTGTACACTTGTAACCTGAAGATCCGACTTTATCTCTACAAATAGTAAAATAATACTAGCTGCTATCAAATTAGCAGCATACATAAATCAGTCATAAAAATACACACTTTGTGGGTTCACTGAATAATTATGAAATCCAAGATTTTGAAATGTCAAGACAGATACACTGCAGGTATCTTTGCCTTGTTCTCAATTACTACATAAGATATAATGCAATTACAGGAGGTAGGAGGGAAAAGAAAAGGAAACAAAGGATATGGAAATGTTTTCCAGTAAGCATGTATACTAGTATACAACCTGCACAGGGCTGCAAATAGGTATCTGAAAAGACCAAAAGCTGAAGACACTTCAAGTAGCTACAAATGTCTTAAACACAGCATTTACACACAGTTTACACACTGGGATACAACAATTGTAGCATTACTTGAGCCTAATTTTAACAAAAATCAATGAACAAGCATCTAGTAGAATGTCCTTGGATTGGCTCCTTCCATGTTCTCCATAAAACACACACTGCTAGTCACCCAAACAAACATCAGCATCATAATCATTGTAACAATATTACTACTACTGGACTCATAGTATTTACTGCCTTTCAGAAACAAGTACCTTGAAATAAACAGCAAACAAGCCATACAAATGTCATTTTCCTCCTAGTAAATGGAAGAGTTAGAAATACGCATCTGCAAACCACAGAGTATCATCAGCCTATACAGTCCCATTCTATTTCACAGCTCATTACCTGGAATACGCAGTTAAAACCTGTACCAGATGCATTTTGTACAAGACGACACTTCAAACTGTATTTAAAAATCCCCACTCAATTTCAACATGACATATGTGGTGTCTATGTATTGTCTTTTTTTCTTAGTATGGAGACTATCTTTAATTTACTTTTTGTTGTATTAGTTATCACACAGAGAAAAGGTATTAGTACAGACACGTGGTTTTCAAACGACACATACTGACTACAGAAAAATGGCTAAGTGAAGATAACAGGTAACCTTGATTTCTGGACAGGGATTTATTTACATCAACTATGTAATGACAATACTTAAACATAACCTGTAGCATCGTCCTTAACAACCATTTTGAAAGAACATGAAACCTTAACACAAGATATTTTGTCTAAACTAAGACTAGATTACATTGATCTGGTATGATGTTACAGTGCTCTGATCTGCTAAAATTCATTAACAGGCTCCAAAAGAAGCCCTTATCCAGTTTTTCTATGGCAAAAACCTTCATGGTTACAATAAGGAACTTCATAAAACAAAAGGCAGAAAGACACTGCTGAAAATCCCTCATTGGCAAGGGAATGTGCTGGTTGATCTAATAGAAATGGCAAAACCCTATTAGTAATTCCTACAATTCAAGGAAAACGAAAAGGCTTTGTCAGGGATGAGCAAAATAACCATAACAACCAAGAGGAAGCAAGAATTAAATATAAACTACCTACTGCTAAAGATTCTTTTATATAGTTTAAGTAAAGAATGCATGCAAGACTTCGTGTCCTCTACCAGAATATATTGTAATTACCCTGCCAAACTCAAGTTCCTGAGAGGAACTTACCCAAACTATTGAGTTCTCTTATCAATCCAGGATTCTGTGGGATGTCATCTAGCTACCATGAAAAAAAAAATCAGTTTTGTAAATTGAATTCTGCCAACTGAAATACATACAGTCCTATCCAAAGTAAAATCTGTATGTAGAGGACATGCCAGTGCCTTGGAACGACTTCCCTTTCTGCCCCTCTCCAAAATGTCTTCTTCCTGAACACTCTACTATAGTTGTTTTCCCATTAATCTCAGACCTCAAATTTATTGTTGTCTGCCTTGTCCTTCTGGATCATCAAGGAGAAAGCACCTGGAAATTACTTATTTTTAATACACTTTCCGGATAATATCTAATAACTTAGTTATAATTACAATTGCAGAGTTTATCTTAGCCCAAAGTCAAAAAGCAGTATGAGCTTTGACCCAGATTCAGGAAAGCATGTGGTTAAGTACATCCTTACACTCAGGAAAGCACTTCATGATGGGAATAAAGGCGCCACTGATTAAGGCTCATTTACACCTTTCTTGAACTAATTTCTTTTCATTTATAACTTGGGACGTTTTCTTCCTCTTCGCCCTGACCACAAATCTAACCAATCCAGAAGAATATGATCTCTTCATTTTCTGTGTTAACAGGATACAACAATATCTAAAGATGGCTTTGTGCCAGAAACTACATTTGACAGCTGTTTCAGACCACGGCATAGCTAGCACATTTTCGATGCCTAGCGTTGACAGGGATTACTTAAAAACAACTGTACTAGAAGAAATTGTTCTGCAGGCTATTCCACAGCAGGGTTTTCATGAACACAGTAATTGTCAGAGCAAGTGCTAATTTGTATTTCAAAACAATGATTCCAGTAAATACAAGCAATTTCTTTTTTATAATTCACAATTTCAGAATACTTATTTATGTATTAAGACCAATGGTGGAAAGGTATTTCCAGCTTTCTGAGCATCTAAATTTCGCATCCATGGTAAAGTGAAGATTGATCACTAACTAGCGTACAAGACTACAAGTTTTTCCCATATATTTTCAGCATTTCCTCATTTAAAATAGATAAATTTTACAAGTCAGTTATTGAGCAGAAGGAGGGTTTGTGGTTGTTGTTGTTTTATATTCTATGTATTTTGCTCCCGATCAAAAAAGACTGACTTCTACCACAGCCACTGTGAGCTAATTTTGCCTAATTTGTGGGTAAACCAGTAACAGAGTTCACATGCCAAAAATTGTCCCTGAAGGGATTTAAATACAACAACACACATACTTCACAGAAAAACAGGAAACAGTCTAGTAGTTACTTAACACCTATCAGAGATATTCTTTGGTCTCAAATGGGTCAAATGAAAAGCTCCCTTACAGGTCTGAAAAATAGAAAGCTAATGAAAAATTCATACATACAGTGCTAAATTTAAAAAGTTACTTCTGTACCATTAATACCCAGATGTAAATAGTTTTTCTTCTCTAGTTACACAGTCAGGAAAAAAGTCTGAGAAACATGGAAATGGTCTTAAAATTAATACGGCTGCTTAACGTTTCATCAGCTGTTGATGTTTACCAGCAGGATATTGTGTAAAGGGACATACCAGAGAACAAAAATGGTTCTGTATTTAATGACTGCTCAGATTCACAATAATCAGGTGCTGCTTGGACTAGGCAAAAGACAGTCTCTCAAGACTACAAGTTATATTGCCTGACACACAACCAATGCTTAGCAAACCAGCCTTACAAACACTGACTCTGCCACCAGCAGGAATCAGACAGGTGCGTTTGAGAGCGTAACTGGATATAACAAGCCAATTCAAGTGCTGGTAGCTGGGGAAGTCTGGTTTCCAGGACAGCTCCGTGGCTGCAGAAATGGAGACAACAGCAGCAGCAGCTCCAGACTGCTCTGTGTTTGAACACGTAGGTAGATGACGGACAGCATTTGGTGATTACCACCACTGGTTAAATTGCACCCTAAGAACAGCTGTTTACATCCTCCAAGAAAAGGACAGCAAAATGGATGGAAGCACACAATGGCCCAAACCCAGCATAAAACACTTGTACCATATGGATTTCAGTTCCATGTGGGAAAGTGAAGCCCCTTTATAGTCCTAAAAGTTAACTTTCAAACTCTTCTCGCTCCACAAGGTTGAAAGCAACAATAATAAACTTTAATCTTAATGTATAACAACCTAAACCCTGAAGGTTTGAAGTTGATTCCACAATCAGCAAGTAATTTTCAACTAGAATTGGAAAGCATTATGAGGAAAAAAAAAAAAATATACATATATCTCTTTTATTTGTTTGAATTAATAAGATAGATTTTTGATACAATTCTACATCCAACTACAATTCTACAATTTTGTTGCACGGTGGGATAGAAAACATGGCTGTGCAGCAATGCAGATAATTTAACACCATCTAATTTCAGTGCTAGTCGTCTTGACCTATACTCCTATACTTGCCTAATTACCAATTTATGAAGGGATCATTAATCCAAGGTAACAAAACCAACTTTAACCCTGGTTCTTGGCTGCTACTTATCTTTTTCACCTACAAAGGAGCGCAGGGAGCAGGAGGCTGTGGGATGGTCTCAGTGACAAGAGGCCAGGGCTGCCCATGCTGGTCAGGGCTGGTCCTGCAGCAGCCCTGCCACAGGGCCTGGCCCAGTCCCTAGCCATCGTAGGGGCACGCCAGGGAAAAACATGTTTAAGGAAGGGAAAAATGCCACCAAGGCAAACAGAAGTGAGGAAAAAGAGTGAGAGAAATGGCCCTGCAAGCACCGAGGTCAGAGGAGGCAGAGGGGAGGAGGTGCTGCAGGTGGCACAGCAGAGATTGTCCTGCAGGCCCCAGGGAGAAGACCATGGCGGCCCTTTCTAATATGTACAATAAATATAAGAAAACTGGGGAAAAAAAAACAAAAAGGCTTTCCCATACTGCAATGTAAAATATGCATCTGTAACAATATGCAAAACACTATTTCTAAAGTCTGAAAAAAAGCCCAGCCATGTGATGTCTTTATTGGCCATACATTAATGTTAGCTTTGATTTAGAAATAAGGTCAGTGGGAAAACACTTGTTTCCTTTACATTAGGCTCTTCAAATATACCACCACCACCACACCATTTTCACTCTTCGGTAACAGCCATTCATTCAATATTACTTATCGATGCTGTGGGCCAGGCTTCCAAAACCAAAACAACATCCATTAAGGTACTTAAAATGAACCCAAGTAAACAAAACCTCAAACATTTAATTACTTCCTATCTGGACCCCCACATTCAAATTCCACTTGGCTGCAATCTGTTGATGTGCCTCCAGCATCCCACTGGCAATGCAAGAATAACTTCAGAAACAAAATTAAGCATGGTCATGCCTTCCTGAAAAGGAAACTGCTCAGAAGCATGGAGCATTTGGAGTTATGTTTCACCACTATGGAATGGCTTTTCTGAATTAAAAATAATATACATATTTTTAAGCACTGCAACCTCATCCTTCAACTTTTTACCCACAATTCAATTCCCAAAACTAAAATGTATTCATAAGAGATTTAGATTTATTTCACAAAAATTCTTTACAAAGTTTTTCATTGTAAGCCTTCAGAAATAATAAAACACACAAGAAAACCCAGCTGATAGTCTGCCTTGCAAAAAAAAAAAAACCACACCACACCAAAATACGTACACATTCACACAGCTCTAATTATCTTTGCAGACCTTCTGTGTATATAAACATATATTTTGCTATACTTCAAATTTTTTTAAAACTGTGTTTGTATTTTAAAAGTCTGCAAATTTATGTTACCTGAGTGGCCAGCAGATCAGCAGCAGTTATTAAGTAAACTCTTATTTAGTAACACTTATTTTTCACATTTAAACACTCTTTATTTTTTATAGTTTTATATTCTCACACAACTATCTGTCTATCCACAAAGGCCCAAAAGATTTCTAAACAAAAAGTATTAGAAAATCAGTATGTAGAACTGTTTCTTTAGAAAGCGGCCACACATAACAGAAAAGCCATTTGTCTTTTGTTAGAGCAGCTAGAGAACAGAAATTTATCTCAAAAAGAATTTAAAAACATTATTTAATTAACAAGCTTTGCATGATACTGCAGTTATATCTGAGCACACAGAGTAACTTTTTGTAAATATTATGAATCGGGCAACACCACAGTGTTTGCCGAAGCTCAGAAGTTTTGTACAAGTCTATTAAAGTAACTGTCTTTTGCATGTAGATACGGAAGCTGGAATAAATTGCATAAAAAACCCACCCACCTCTTCTCCTGTATCACACACCAATTGACATGTTTCCATTATTTTACAAAAATTTCATTTCTTTAAAGTTTGAAATAATCAAATTTCACAGGTGCTCCTTAAAACAATGTTTTGCTTATAAACTATCAACATGGACATGATTACTGTATCACTTTGTTACAATTGCATGAGATCAACAGTGAAGATAGAACAAGCTGCAGTGTTTCTTCTTTGGTGCTTACTTCAGCAGCAGTCAACATGTGGATGAACACCACAGGTAGCTCTTCAGTAACAGCAAAATATGATCACGAGGATTTTGCTTTTGTTCTTAAGAACAGAAATGTTCAACTTAAGGATTGTTTTCAGCACAAGCTTTACTGTTTCCCCACAAACAAAAATCAGTTAAGAACTTGACAATAGTTAAAAAATGACTAGATCTCAATACATCAACAGATGATACAGACTGTCATATAAAAAAAATGCTGACATTTGAACCATTTCAGACTTCTTTTGGATTCTGTAACTGTGCCACTTCTCAAATTTTCACCTGAAACAGGCTCATACCCAGAAAAAAACAAACAAAACCTGCAACCCAAATATACAGCCTAAATCCGTTCACTCAAGCTGGTAACCATGGGTGTATTTGTAGATTAGATCCTTCTCACAGAACTAAGCAGGCAACAACACTGCACAACACTTCATATAAACCTCTGATTAAAAGGTGAATACGGTGCAAGTAAAAATAAATGAAACAGCTCCAGACAGCTCTGAAGTGCAATACAATGGCTTACCCCTTCCATACGCATAGAGTTTAGTTCCCCCCCCCAAATATGGGGTATACAGGCCACCACCTGGCCTCTCCCAGTGCTCTCTTTGAGGATCGCTCACTGGGAACTCCAACAGATCACCTCAATTAGTTCTAAGCACCCTTTGTTCCCCTAAGACTATCAACAGAAAAGGATATGACAGAGATCCAGAGTAAATTATCAGTTTGTGGCTTTCAGTACTAAACATTGTATTTTACATAAATTCTCCAAAGCACATCACATACTACAGCTAAGGAAGCCTCAAGACTCCTGAGAAGCACAGATCAACTGTTGTCCACACTATGCAACTGAAGAACAGAGAAAGAAAGTATCAGGAACTTCATTAGAATCAAACATGAGGACTGATACTGCCATAAAACACAGCAGAAAATAACATACAAGGCTGTGCCAATTCTTTTCACTTTCAGGTAAACTTGATATGGTAAACCTAAATGATGAAAATTCAGTCTTTCAAAGGAGACCATTAAGAAGGTCCTGTAGAGAATCTCCCCATACCCTGCAAATCTACAGTCAGACTGAACAGAAATACTGTTTTTCCAGGTTCCTTTCCTATGGAAGTAGTCAGAAAACACAATCAGAAAAATCATACTAATTTGCCAGTAAAATCTATATTTAATTTCCCTAGTTAGATCTGCTAAGTGATTTGCATCATTCTCCACAAATTAGCAAGGTTCAGCAACCTTTTGGCCACCTATATAATTGCATCATTACCACCTGTATCTCTCCAGGTACAGAACTACCTCTACACTGAATACAGCCAGGCTGCCAGGAACTCTATGGATTGAGTATCCAATACTGGTATTAATGCACTATCTTTTCAAGTATACTTAAAAGAAAGAGTTTGCCCAAAGAGATCTCAAGTCTAGTGCAATGCACATGGTGTGCAAGCTTCCAAGCTTAGGGTCTGAAAAAGATGAATCGCCAGGGGCAAAGAAAACTTTAAATAAGGGAGGCTGCTGATGGAATAGTGACATGGGAGCACAGTTTAAGGCATAACTTGTATACTGTTTGTTTCCTTTCTCCAAACAGCATGGAAGTAGCTGCATGGATGTAAGGATTAAGATTTGACTGCTATTGAAGGTGTTCTATCTGTTGAAGGCTTGCTTTCTCCACTTTGCACTCTATGAATCTGAGCAAGAGTACCAGGGCTAGAAGTGTACCTACCAAGGCAGAGAAGAAGGGCTCAAGATGCCCACATCTCCATCAAAAGGAAGGTTTTTCTTACACCAAGTATGTGGCACAATGTCAGGAGTGCAGCTTTGAATATTCTTGTGACTAACTGAGAAGCAGCTTGCTTTGTTTTTGTTCTGCAGCAGTGAAAATTTAAAAGAGGAAAGTACAAAAAGCAATACTTTGAATTTTGGAAAGACAATCAGTGTTATGCTTTTTCTTAATTTAAGGTTTGGAAAAGTTATGTTCCTACTACAAAGCGTACCACTGGAGAAGGAAAACATAGTGCTCTTTTCCCAAAAATGGTGAGGCAGAAGAGATACAGAATGCCCTTTATCTTTGGGCCTGGATGCTGTCTTCTAACCACAAATGACTGGAGCTGGAATTGAAACACTGGCTTCCTTCCCTACTGGCTGAGGCACATTACTTTAAACAGTGGAACATCATCCAGCTGTAGCTGCCCTACAATCACCCCTCCTTCAAATTAACAAGAAAAAAATATTTTGGACTATGGCTTTAGAGTTACCTTTGGGTGTTCAAAGACACAACAGCATCAACTGCAAGGTGTTGATAAGGCAAACTGACAGGTGTGCTACACAAAAGCTGAACTACTCTCTCCTAAAGGTTGAGAGAAGTACATGACAGAAAACCTTTAATTTACGCAGACAGGATCCCTCTCTGGAAGCCTTTAAATACATTTACAAACTCTCACTGAATCTATGGGAATTTTAAACATGTGCTCTAAAATGCACTTACTTCTCTAAAACACAGACTATCTTCTTTTAAGCACAGTACATCCCCTCCTTAACTATCTACAAAACATAGTGACATTGGGATTAAGCCAAACGAAACTTGTCACCACCTCTTTTATATAGATTTTTCCCTTTCCTCATCTATCCGTAGCTCCATCACACCTCATTTTAACTCAGAAAAATTCTACTCATCTCTTCCAAAACAGAAGTTGTTTTCAGAAATGGTATGAGCTACATATTCAGAGAAACTGGCCATCCTGACCAACTACAGCTGCAACAATAAAGTAGATAAACATACATGATTTTCATACATGCCTTATAATGTGCAATTTACAAAGTGAATACTCCGTTAAAAACAAAACCAAAAGACTGTTGATTGGAATAAAACTGTGACTGGACAAAGATGGGTCAAATTAAAAAAAAAAACAAACCAAGAATGGGCTAAAACGTCAATGCTGAAGGAGATTAAAGTTTGGGATGGTGACAAACTAGAGGGCATGGATATACAAATGACAACACTCTACGACCTTTCCAGTGCTCAGATAAGGTATATTCAGGTGGTTCCTGAAAATGGTCCATCTTATTTATTCTGCTGCAAGACTTGTGAATTCTCACAAAATTTGTTAAATGCACTCTTTATAGCAGGATCCTAAATACATTACCTTTCAAAATACCCTTCAAAGAGCCAGTGATGTTACCGCCTTTATGACAAAGGAAATTGGGACATAACAAATTAAGGGAAAAAGTGGTCATCCAATATTAACCAATAACTTCAGAAATCCAGACAAAAGTTTTTTAGACCACATAGCATTACATAGAGCTTTATACTTTAAAGCAGAGCTCCAACTGATTTCAGTGACAGCTGAGACTTCTCAGTATCTCTTCACATCAAACCACAGGAAGTCAACTAACTGATCCATACGGTGATGAACGCAGAATTAGTGGCTACATACAAAATATGTGGTTAGTATCTAGTACCAGCATAAAAAAAACCACTCTAGCAGTCAACAAAAGAATCAAATTTTACATAGCATCATTCAATTACCCCATTAAAAAAAAAAATTTCCTTTTCTGCAAACCACAACTTCATTCATTACATTGACAGCTAACTTTGACAGCTTACTCCCCAATAACATCTGAATGAATTTCCAGAGCCCTACTGTCCTATGGGATATGTAAAACTGGGGGGGGAGCAAAGAAAATGCCACAATCATACAGCTACAAAGATAGGACACACACAGATAGACTGTTAATTCTGTCAGTTTGTGTTTATACAATTTTAATTATTTCTTTCAGTATTTCTATCATAGACACATACTAGTAACAAAACAAATTTTCAGAAATTTTTACTGTATTCTTAAGTCATTTAATAATCATTTAAATAACATCAAAATTTTCAGGCAAAATCCACTTATGTAACATTCAGGATACATCTACACGAAAATTACCTTCAAGCCACTCCTAAACCCATTTCTACCAGACCTCTGAAGTGGCCACTCCCAGGCCTGACATCTGACAGAGCCCCTGGAAGATGCATCTAATGTCCCTCGTCCCTCCTCCTCTTCTCTGCAGCATGCTTAAACCTCACCACATGTCAGGGGACCTGCAGAGACCAGCTCCCTGCTGCTCCTTCTTCCTGAATTCTGATGCTTCATATTCCACACTCAAGTGCCCGCAAGTGGAGGAAAGTATAGAAAGCAACAACATTAACCTGCAAAGCAGTTCCCAGAAAGACTGCCCCCATTGCAGTTTGGAATGCCTCTTACCTTCCCGCTTGAGAATAAAGTGCAATATGGACTATTTTGGTTAAAGCTATAAACAATACTCATATTTCCTTTCTTTCAGACTAGAAGTAATTCCCTGACTTTCAATGCAAAACTAGAATTAGCTCAAGCTTTTAGGCAGCCAAAATAGTTCGCAGATGCAGAAAGAACACCAGGTAAATTTCTTCATAACACCAACACTGTCACTCCTTACTGCATTCTTACACCATTAGGATCTGATGCTGTATTTCTGGGAACAATAAAAATCTGACCGCTCAACAGGTACAGTTACACAATACATTTTCTTTCACTTCTTAAGCTAGCCTTACTGCTACTGTAGACACATTTCACCCTGCAATCACTTCACTGCCCTCAGGTGTGCAGATGTCCAACTGTGGAGCTGAGCTGTAAATCTTTACGACCGAAACAGCAACCAAGAGGGCAGGCAAAAAACGCTCAACATCTAATGAGTGTGGAAGGATTCTACTTATAGAATCATAGAATCATTCAGGTTGGAAAAGTCCCTTTGAATCATTGAGTCCAACCATCAGCCCTACTCTACAAAGTTCTCCCCTACACCATATCCCCCAGCATCTCATCTAAACGACCCTTAAACACATCCAGGGATGGTGACTCCACCCCCTCCCTGGGCAGCCTATTCCACTGTCTGACCACTCTTGCTGTGAAAAATTTTTTCCTAATGTCCAGTCTAAACCTCCCCTGTTGGAGTTTAAAGCCATTCCCTCTTGTTCTGTCACTAATCACCTGTGAGAAGAGACCAGCACCAACCTCTCTACAATGTCCTTTCAGGTAGCTGTAGAGAGTGATGAGGTCTCCCCTCAGCCTTCTCCTCCTCAAACTGAACAGTCCCAGCTCCCTCAATCTCTCCTCATAGGATTTGTTCTCCAGGCCCTTCACCAGCTTCGTTGCCCTCCTCTGCACTCGCTCCAGCACCTCAATATCCCTCTCGTATTGAGGTGCCCAAAACTGGACACAACACTCCAGGTGTGGCCTCCCCAGCGCAGAGTACAGGGGGACTATCACCTCCCTACTTCTGCTGGTCACACTATTTCTAATACAAGCCAGGATGCCGTTGGCTTTCTTGGCCACCTGGGCACACTGCCAGCTCACGTTCAGCTGCTTGTCAATTAGAACCCCCAGATCCTTCTCTTTCAGACAGCTCTCCAGCCACACCTCCCCCAGCCTGTAGCGATGCATGGGGTTGTTGTGGCCCAAGTGCAGGACCTGGCACTTGGCCTTGTTGAAGCTCATTCCGTTGATACTGGCCCACCGATCCAATCTATCCAAGTCTCTCTGTAGAGCCTCCCGATCCTCATGCAGATCGACACTCCCACTTAACTTGGTGTCATCTACGAATTTACTGATGATACACTCTATGTCCTTATCAAGATCATCAATAAAGATGTTGAACAGAAATGGTCCCAACACCGAGCCCTGAGGAACACCACTTGTGACTGGCCACCAGCTGGATTTAGCTCCATTGACTACCACTCTCTGGGACCATCCATCCAGCCAGTGCTTGACCCAGCAGACCGTTCGCTCATCCAGGCCATGGGCAGCCAGTTTTTCTATGAGAATCCTATGGGGAACTGTGTCGCATGCTTTTCGAAAATCCAGGTAGATAATATCCACAGCTTTTCCCTCGTCCAGTAGTCGGGTCATCTTGTCATAGAAGATCAGGTTTGTCAGGCAGGACCTGCCTTTCATAAACACATGCTGACTAGGCCTGATCCCCTGGTTGTTCATTATATGACTTATAATGGCACCCAAGATGACCTGCTCCATGACCCTCCCTGGCACCGAGGTCAGACTGACAGGTCTATAGTTTCCTGGATTGTCCTTTCTGCCTTTCTACTTCTACTTATGTCCTTTCTACTTCTACAAGTGCTTTCAAAATATCAGTTGATATCAAACAAAAAAGTCATAACATAGTCATGAATTAGGCCTTGCATTTACAAATGACAGGCAGGACTGACTCCTGCTCTTACCGGAGACTGCCTGAGACCCTGACATTTGCCGGGCAGTGGGCACACTCTCACATACAACACAAACTCCTCAAATTCAGGGGAAAGAGTATCCCAGGCCAAAAGGCTCAAATACAGTCCTTGCATACTGTTCAAGTCATATTCAGCGCACACTTGGAATGATTCTGAGAATTCAGTAAGCAAGATTTGGTCCTACCTGTCATGTCACCAATTTGAAACCACTCAAAAGCAAGGTACATATATTGGGGGAACAGAGGCTTTGGGCTTCGCATTTAGTTCATATCAAAACACTAAGGTTTAAGAATGAGTCATAACTCTCAGCAAACATGGAAAGGCAGTTCCGAACCACCCTTTATTTATTCTGCACTTGTGCAGAAGCTAAGCAGAGGGCAGTGCCCTGAACATGACCAGAAGGCCAGTGCTCTGCAATAGCACTGAAATGGTGACGGATCAAATTCTCTTTTCATGGTAAGGTTTCCTTCCTGAGCTATCAGGCTTGAAAGAAAGAGGAAAGAAAAATTATCACATTGACTTTTCTTGTGTTTATCTTTCTCTTAACACCATGACCAACATAAAAAAGAAAACATTAATGGATTACTTCAGGTATTTAAGTTTAGAATCCTAACTCCTCTCAGCCTATAAGCCCCAAAGTGATGCACAGTATGCAATTAATGAAATCACAAGAGAGATACATGCTGTTTCTTTTCCAGTGCAACCATCTGCAGTAACATTTTTGAGGAATTAAAGGAACCCACAGGAAAAGTATCATCATGCTTGGTGCAGAAAAATACCTTAAGACAAAGATTATTTTGACTGTGCTAACAAAGCCTAGGAGATTCTTGAACATGGCAATTCAGTCTCAGCTACCAGTTAAAGGCACAAGAAACAAGAGGGAAAAAGCATTCAAAGGGATGAGTAAAGGGGTTACTCTCCATTTAATCCTCAGCTCACCTACTACAGTACTGAGTTCACAAAATGGACAGGACTTACTATACTAATATTCCATAACAGAAAGCTTCCTCTGTTACATGAAATTGAGAAGAGAAGGGGGAAGAAGGAGAACCCAAGAACCTCCAGGAGAACATTAAGTTCTGTGCAAGTTGGGATTTAGCTCAAGAAATCAGTAACTGGCTCTATACCCTTCCTTAATATAGCTCAGAGAAACAGACACATTCATCAGCAGAAAATACAAAGAATAAAAACATTCAGCAGGAGATGGGATAACTGCATTATTTACAAGCAGGAAAACCACAAATGAGCTACTGAAGCTCTCCAACACAAATACTGTATGTAGGATCTGGTTTTGCGCTAGCTTGCACTTCATTCAGATGTTACTGTTTCATACCAAAAAAAAAAAAAAAATTTAAAACCCACTACTGTTCTGACTGCCTTTGATTTTACACAGGTGTAAATGACTATCCATTACTTCAGATGTCATGCGGTCAGGCTGAAGTCTAATATTTTGTTAATGTTTTTTTTTCAAGAAAGCTCACTGTAAACAAAGAACTCATTAAAAGTTACTCTATCCATCTGCTAATGAAGCCAAGACTGGACTAAAACCCCAAATTCCACTCTCCGCAGACTAGTAAGAAAACAAATTCATTTCAGTAAACCTATCACCTCAGAGCACCAATTCATTCGTGACCTTCCACATCTGACTGTAAAAGAAAGAACAGGAGGCAAGTTTCTAAAGTTCAAGTGTACCGAATTCAGAATGAGAACCCTAAATCACTGTCATTTTACAAATATTAAATGTGTTACACCAGAGCAGAGGACTAAGTCTTCCTTCCCCACATTCAGAAAGTACACATAAGGGCTGGCTATGGCAGTAGGCCCTGGAAGGCAAATTCCAACCCCTACCATACTTTCACTGAGGAACCTGGAGAAACTCAATGCCTGCTCCAATTCCTCTAATCCATGTATACCATAAATAGCTACCTTGGGACACTTGAAGAACTTTTGCCATTTAAATCTGGCAGAGCAAAAAGATAAACTACAGCAAGTTGTATAAAATGTTTCTGCACAAACAAAACACAAAGTAAATGCAAATTATAATGACACAGTGAAATCACTCAGAAATATCCTTATTAAACAAGCTCCCCCATAAATAATAACAACTTCCAATGTAAAGCATTATGTATTACATGTATTACACTGTGCCTGGGAGATAGCTGCTATCTGTGAACTAGTATCTCATGAATAGATCTTGAATGGTTCTTTTGCAGTACTATTTAAAAAAGAAAAATTCAGCATTTCTCTTCTGGCATGTCATGACTAGGTTGTTGTAAAAACAGACTGACCGACCAACCAACCTCAGGGCACCCTACAGAATGTGTTCAAAATTTCTTATGCACAAAACACTGAAACAAAATTAACTAAAAACGTAGAGCATCCATTCTTAATGGAAAGTTGAGTTTTATTTAGCACAGTTGCTTTAAAATCAGCTCCTCGCAGGGCAGTTCACAGTGCAGTGGGAACAGGCAGGAAGCAGATACTCAGGAGGACCAAGCAGAAAAAAAGGAGAGGTGGAAGGGTTGGGAGGGGGAATTTCCTGATCCACGGAAGTAACTGTACTGTGAAATTACCTACCTACACTGTCTGTTTTACCTCACCTGATGACTAAATACAAGGTTATAAGAGGACCTGCCTCAACCTTCACTTAAAACTTTTCTGAGCAATACCTACGCACATACAGCTTTTCAGGAGATAATTTCCAGCATTAGCTGGAGATTATAATCAAGTTTCTGGTTATCTCTCTTGTCATCACATTTGACTTCCTGAAAACATACAAAGTTTTATGGGAAAAGTTTCTAGTGTAGCAATGTTATATACAAATTCCCTTTCTCCTCTCTGAACTGGATTTTGCAGCCTAACGGTTACTCGCTCCAACACCACCAACAGTCATCTTTGAAGTCCACTCAAACTAAGCAAACCCCACATGCAGCAGGAATCAGTGGCAGAGGTGTTTCGTAAATAGTAAGTATGAGACAAGATTTAAATGTATGTATTACATTTGATACAAGATCTTTAGACACTTTGGGGCAATTTTTCTGAAATACCAGTGGCATGCATGTACTTCACGAGGCTGCAGGAAAGATTTTGAAAAGGTGAGGTACAAACGGCTGTATGAGTTAGAAGCAGCTTAATTTTTATGCAGGTCCAAGTTCAACACACATAAACAGTTGCTCAAAACACAATCCTGGCAACCATCCACCTGATCACTGCAGAAAAGAGCACTTCCCTTCTAAGAAATAAAACAATTGCCACTGTTCTGAATTGTACAACACTGAAGTTACAGGAGAGGGAGGAAAGAGGACATCACAGCAACTAAGATCACAGAAATAAGATTCCAAGCTTTCTTGAGTAACAACCCAGGAAAAAGAGTACCCAACCAGTATGCTGAAAATTTAAGCAAATAAATAAAGCACTTAAACACAGAAGTTACAAGCTACCCACACCTTCAGGAATTTCCACAGGAAACATTTCAAAAACTTTGGAAATAAAAAAATTTGGAAGGAACCTACACATAAACCTGGATCCTAGAAACTGCTTTTCCACTGAATTTTTGAATGGCCTTGAACACATCACAGCTCTGACTCCATTTCTTTGCAGAGATATTTAAGATGCTAACAACCACTCCCTTTTCTCAAACAGATTTTCAAGGCAATATATGCAAGTGCCCAGTATCATTGTAAACTACTTTCTCACCAGGAATCATACTACTGAAAAAGGACATTTACAACCCTCCCAACTTGGAAACAAATACACATTTTTAAAGTATCCTTTAAAAAATTAAAGCAAAATAAAGAAAATATTCTCTCTGGACATCTAGAAAAAGCTACAGTACTTGAAGTCTAGCTTTAAATTCTTAACCAGTTAATGCCTTCACATAAGTGGCTTGGCTTTCTTTAAAAGCTCAGCAGCAAATATGAACTGCTTTAACACAGCACGGCTATCAGTGAATTAACATCACGCTTATCTCCATTAAATGGGAGAAGAATTTGGCTTACAAATGCTTTCTTCTTCCTACCAGACACACATGACAGTTTTGGCTCATAGCTGTTAAGTCAACACCTACCACCTAAAGTCTGTATAGGTTTACTGTATTTAAAAAAAAAAAAGTATTTTCCTATACATATAATTTCTATCTATGTATACACACAGAGTCTTCTAAATACAGTATCTGAATTTCTATTTAAGAATTTTATACATACTCATCTTGAAAGACAGACAGTCCTCCTTCCTAAATATCCACTGATGAATCCATCTCCATTCAGATGTCTAAACTTTCTGAAGTCTTGACACACCACCTATGGCTGGGAAATATGCCTTTGACTGGAGAGCCTGTTTTTCTCTAAGAGAACAAGCAGCTGGGAAAAACAGTACCTAAGTCCTCAAGTACCAGGTACAGAGGAGTATGGTATAAGATGGACACTAAGGCAGAGAGAAAGAAGAGAATCTGGGTTTATTCATCGAGTCCTAGGTTGAAACTGAGAGGCTCAAAATATTGGCAAGTAGCACACTTACAGACTTCAAATACTTATCTTATTCAAATACTCTAAGTGAGAAAGGACATCAGGTATTACACAATGCAGCAGAGCTACACTGCTTTTATAAACACACACACAAAGGACCCCAAACCCCTGTGATAGGTGTTTATGTTTAACTCAAACGTGCAGTTTGACATGCTTGACCTGGCTTCTCTTGAAGTTAATTAAAATTCTGCCCCAAGCTTTTGGGGGATGGTGGTGGGGGTGTTATTGAAAACAACGACTGGCATACCACGAAGAAATCCTTGTAGCTTTGCCAAAATTACTTCATTTACCATCTTCCAACTCCTGCAAGTTTCCTCTGCCGTTTCCCATAGGAAATGGTTTTGTACTTCAGATGCTGGAACGGTGCTAAGAATGACCTTCACACCCTGTCGCTGCAAAAGCGTATGATTTCACATGCTGCGGGGGGGGCGGGCGGGGAGGGATACAGAAAGAACTGGAGAAGGTGTGCCCAAGAGAAATTGAACATCTACAGTAAAACCAAATACAAAAATGGCAGTCTAACATTAGCAAAAGTGCCATGAAAATCTGTCACTAAGTTTTGTTTATTGCTTTAGAATCAGTGGGGTAAGATCAAAACTACTTTATTTTACTGAAGAAAATACTTGCCCCAAACAAGTGATCTCACCAGATCTGGCAGCGACTTATTAGAGAAAATGGTTTCCTTAAACTGAAAAAAAAGAAGTAGACAAAAAATAAAAGGAAATCACCAAAAGATGGAATCCCTCTCTGAAGTGAAAGACGCAAGGCAAGAAACTGTTGTTCTTTTAGGAGACAGAATAACATTTGCTTAACTGCTAGGTCTCAAAACGTAAAATTCAATTTTGCTGAACACAAGCAGTCATCACTAAGAATTGCCATTAACATTCTAGGTGGGTGGGGGAAAAAAAAAAAATCACAAGATCACATGGAACAAAATTAGACAAGTTTTGAATAATCATATGACAGTTTGATGTTATTGAAAGGTTTTAGTGCCACAGATTCAGCATGTTTTAGAACTAAATGTATTGAGGCTTCAGCAGCAATGCACAGGGACATATGTAGCTTTTGGGCTGTTTAAGAAGCTTTTATAATTATAACCGTGATCATATACATGGTTAAATACATTTACTGACAACATAAACTACATGACCAAGATAAAGGAAAAAAACCTTCGAGACTGGATTGTTCCCTTACGAAGAAAACTTAGTGGTGAAATTAAAGCAAATTTTTAAGTACTAATGTCAAGAATTCCTTGGAAGAGATTCCCTTCTATTGGTAGTGCCAAGGATCACAAAGTGAATGTAATATTGTCAGTAAATAATACTGATTAATTTCATTAAATAATCTTACTTTTGGAGAAAAGGAATGCAAAAATTCAAGAGTGTAGCTAGACAGCAAATCAGCAACTGCTTGCCCCCACTGCACCCTTTCTTTCCCTCTCAGACAGTTGAAGCACTAGGCTACTGCCAATAAGGTCCGATGACATCTCTGCTAAATCACCCAGGAAGAGACTTTTCAGGTGTTAAACATGAGCTCAGGCAGCATATACTCAACAGCGTATTTGTACGGATATTCACTGAAGTAGCTAAGAAACTATGTCATTAGAAGCAACTGCTTCCCAGATGATCTTCTCTCAAATCCAAGTGTTACTCGAGGATCGAGTTAACCAAGAAATACCAAGTTAACGAAATAATACACCCCAGCTGCGGCAATATACATCATATCTTAGTAACCTTAACTCTATTTAATAGAGTTTGCTTTTTGAGAGTCTGGATTATCATCATCAGTGGAGACATTGTCATTCCTTTCAGAAAAACAGGTAAGACACAAGAGTATAAAGAAAACAAAAATGTCAGCCTACCAAATACTTAGACCCAGAAAAAGCAATTTGCCTCAATTTATTTCAAGAGTTAAATTATGACTTTTGCAAAGATACAAAGTTTAGAAATTTATCTTTCACTAGCCAAAGGTGGTTGCTAGCTACGAAGATAAAAACAGTCAATATTGGGGGTGGAGGGACACAACAAAATAAAGCATCTCAGGACAGAAACAGCACAGCTAAATGATAATGATTTTCTCTGCAAATTTCTATTTGCGTAGGAAGCTGCTTCTATAATTTCGCTCCAACATATCAGATCACAACAAGAACAAGTCTCTTTTGTGTCAGTCCCTACCAAAATTATAAAAGGATCCTTTTAAATTATCACAAAATAGAACAACGTCAAGTGTTTTCTAAAAGTTGGGGGAAATAGAACAAAACCATTCCAAGTGTGTTAATATAAGAATCCTTGTCTTTCAGTTACAAAACGTACAAGGAAAACTGTTTAAAGACATTGAGTGATACTATGCCAAATACCACAAAACACACAAATACACCAACACTTTCTTTCTCCAAGAAATTACCATCATCAAAATCAGACAGCTATTTTGAAGATGCCTATTCATGATTAGAAATTTTCTCATTGCAAGAAGAAACATTTCGGTAACTGTTATGGAAACAAAAGGGCTCACAATTTCTACACCAAATATCTATCAGAAAAAGCTGGTAACGTCAAAATTTGATTCCAAGTTGTAGCTTCTTTGTATGTTAGAGGGAATCTGAGAGGCACCGTCTAAACATGGAGCACTGGAGCTACAGTAGGTGAAGCCGTTGAAGTCTGGGCTGTTACAGTCCTAGCCCTCTTTTGTACAAACACCAGTACAATCGTTTCACACAACCAGATCAACAGACTTTAACGCGTTTCTGCAGGGTTAGTTTTCAACTGGAATCTGTCCCTCTGCCCACATAAGCACCAGCAAAACAGAGATCAGTGGACTTAGCCAGCCTTAAGACACCATCAAGTCAGCTCCCACCCAAGATAAAACCAGCCGAGTTACAGTTAAAATACTAACTCCTATTTCCTCCTCCTCTTGTTACTATGTGTCCTGCAAAACATTCAGACAACACAGTGCTTTATTTACAAAAGGCAGCGTGATAAAGGTGAAAGAGCTTTAATGAGCAACAGCAGGAAATACCTTGGGACTATGGTGTCCCCACAGCACAAATGACGTTTTCTTAAACCACTTCACAGTCATGTAACACAAGTTGTTGCTACCCTTCCTACAACTTCTGTATTTTAGTTTTAGTTATTAAAATGGTAAAAGCTATACTCTCGCTCAAGTCTCTTCATATTTAGACTACAGGAGTAAAACAGATCAGAACTCCTTACAGCCAGAACAAACAGCCCAAGGCCCCAGCTCTACAAGAGCTTACAAACAGAAATGATTCATGTTAGTAAATCGATTGATACCTACTGGATCCAATAAGAAATATACAGGATGTTTATAGAAAACGCTGTGTAGATGGCACCTGTAGGTAAAGCCTGTGTGTATGTCTCACACAGGTGACAACTTTTTGTTACCATTCTCCACACACAATCTCTATATTATGAGCCTGACCAACAAAATCATGGAAGCTTGAGGATGACTGGGGAGAAACAAAGGAAAAAACCAATCCAAATCCAGAAACCAAGATTTTGGCCATGGGAGCATCAGACCGACACACGGCTATCTGCCTCATATAAGAAAGTGAGATCTTGCTCGGATGAAAAGCAACAAGAATGGAAGCGCAGAAGAAAAGAAGGAGGCTTCAGCTGAGAAAAGGTACCTACATTAAAGCTCTGCTTTGGAGTAACATTACTTATGAAACACACACAGAAAGGAAAGGAGGAAGAATTCAGAAATGGAGACCTGTGGGCACTTCACCGCAGGTGAGGTCATGTTACAAGTAGCACAGTCACACAAGCCTAAAATAAGGTAGGATTTTAAGATGAAAAGGATGAAACAGGGACAACAGTGGGAGGGAA
The DNA here is from genome assembly GCF_047716275.1 of Strix uralensis. Lineage (NCBI taxonomy): Eukaryota > Metazoa > Chordata > Aves > Strigiformes > Strigidae > Strix > Strix uralensis. The sequence continues at coordinate 109,701,842 of NC_133974.1, forward strand.
TACCTAAAAAAAAAAAAAAAGAAAGAAAATTACTTTACACAGAAAGACTGCTCACATATCATCCACTCTGAGGACAACATATTTCCATGCTCCTGAGATAAGACAATAGAGTCCTCCTCCAAGTCCTGACTTCTGAGACTGAAAAGAAGCTGAACAAAAGATCAATAAAGTGTTGCTGGCCTAATCCCACAATGTTTGAAGGAAATGTAGTTACTGTTATTAACATCTATGCCTGCTTTTTCCCTCCCCTTTGAATGCTACTCTAAACTCACCTAGTATTTCTACAAAAAAAATTACCATATATTTTTACTAAATTACTGAACAAAATTCATTTAAAAGCTTGGCTTTTTTTCCTCAAAATGGCCTATAAAATACTCAGTTCATAACATCTACAAGCTCCAGATCAAAAACTTTTCAAAAAGATGCAGAGAGAAGGTACACTAAGAAGCTGAACTTTAAGAGTAAAAGAAACCTACCATATTGTGTAACAAAACTAATTTAAATCAAACTAGAAGTCTGGATATGGATAAGGAAGTATTATGAAACACTAAGTCTTAGGAGTCTGGATACACCTCATGTGGATTTTATCCATGGTGACTGCTAGTAAACCTAATTAGGCTGTATTACTAGAAATAAAGCAAACTGACTCATCTGAATAGAAGATTTTTTTCAGGTATTATTAAGCCCAATGTCATGTTTAAACTATCTGAAATAAAAATCTTGTAGCTAACAAAAGATTGCACATGACTGACCTAAATCACTTGCATTTTTTAAAGATTTTAGTCCACATTAGTAGCATTCCCAAGTTTAATGAGGATTTTAGAAAAATAATGTGGTGAGGTGAGTTAGACAAGAGTAGAACAAAATATTCTAGTTGTTCCGCCAGAAAAAGAATATCAAATTAAGCAAGTACAAATGCTTATGGAAGGAATGCCTGCTTTGCCAAAAGGTAAAACTTAAAGAGTCTAGGAGCTGGCCTTTTCTTTTAATTCTGTCTCAGCTATCCACTGTACCTTTTTTAGTCAGGTTTTACAGCTTGGCAATAGGATCTAATTGCTTCTGGAAGTTCTCTGTGCAAATGGAGATGATAAATTTTTTACAGTATAAGATTAATTAGGGATGCTATGCATGGGTTAATATTTTGCAAAAACAGATCCAGGATAATTTACAGTGTCCACTTTCAGAAAATAATATGGGAAAAATAATTTCCAGGATAGTAGCCTGCATCTACTTTGTATCTGGAAATTCTGTACTTGCAATTTATTCACAATAAAATTTCAAAACAACACGGGCACTTAACTATACAGCCACAGGTATGACTCAGAAGTGAAATTACTTTTATTTGCTGCTGCTATTCAGAAGCACTGATCTATAGGCATAAGATACAGCTTCAAAAAGAAAGGTAGTTTCTCTCGATCTTTGTAAAAAAAAATATATATAAAAACAAAGTATTAAACTATATTGGGCCAAATAAGCTCATTGTTCTTATAGCACAATATCCTTCTTTCAGTCAGCTGTGAACTAATAAGAGGCTACAGGTTGTAAAAGAGTACAAAAGAGTGTAAAAGGGCCAAAAGACAAGGAAGGAGTTTAATCAGGTACACACACACTCAGCATCATGTGCTACACAGAGGTTAAGAATTCAAACACACCTTCGGCAGTACATTTTACAGTTATGATCACCCCTCAAATAAACTATTGGATTAACCCTTTAACATGGTATGTCTTAGTAACAGAGAATTTATTGTGTTGTCATGAGGTTTATAATGCCCACTGAGCAGACTAACTCATATAATTGTATTTCTCCATTTGTCCCCATTAGACCAAAGCATGCTAGGAATTTCTGTACAGAATAAAGGCATTCCTAAAATTCCTGAAAATGAAGTATTAGTTAGCTTTCTATCTAAGCAAGCTGTACTCCTTTGCAATAAAAAGGACATCACTGACAGAAGTCAGTCAACCTAAATACACAAGCCACAGAGCCTGTCAGGGAGCCTCTGAATACCTCCAAACTTCCCCAGCCCAAAAGAACAAAACCAACCAAAATGAACGTCCTTAAAAAAACACTTAATTTTAAGTAAAAAGTAAGTTTTAAAAACTTGGTATACAGTATATGTGTTAAGAAACAAATGTGTTACAATGGGTTAATGCCTCACTCTACTGGAAATTGGCTTTAACCCTCATGCAAAACAAGTAGAATTAACTGGATGGTCTCAGAGCTCATTTGATCACATCAGAACTGTTGATAAACTTACAGTAATTAGTTTCCTCTGTTCGTGACAAGAATCAAAACTGAAATAAATGTGGGAGAGGTCACAATTCAAAAGGTATAGAGGATAAACACACAGCTACCTAACAATAAGGTCCGCACAGGCAACCATTCTCCTACGTATTTTCCTGCAATCTTTTTTCTTTGTTTTTCAAGTGAGTTGCTATAAAACTGCATCTCTGCAAAAGCTGCTTACACAATATTCTGAAACATGAGATTTGAAGGTCGTTTCTATTTGACAGCTTTGAAAAACCTCCTTCTTTCACCCTAATCAATAAAAAGCATTTGTTAGCTGCAGCTATGTAACTGAAACACCAGTTTACATAAAATAAGCAGTAAAGCGTTATCATAAACAGTGACAGAAATGTGTGTGTCAAGAATGCCACAATGACTTCTGTGTAGATTGGATCCCCATACCTCCACATACCTCAGCTGCAGGCAATGAAATAACTCACATTTACAATCAGATATATGCTTAAGCACATTAAGTTGCTGTGACAAGCAGGATGCTCATTCTTCCCCAAAAAGAATTTAATAACTGTTTTCCCTTATGTCAATCAGGCCAAAGAGGTATTTCCAGTTTTATTACTACAATAAGGAAAAAAAAAAAAAAGGTAATTCCTAAAATGTAAATTTTTTTGAAAAATGTATTTCTAATAGGTTAGATAGTACTAAGCACCAAAGTCTACTTTTAATAAAAAATAAGGAACACTTAAAAGCTGAAGTCTTTTACTGCTGTGTCTACTAAGAATAGGACCTAAAAGAAGGATTATTTTTTAACAGTTTGTTCTAAAAAGCAAAATATAAGCAACTCATAGCTGCAAAAGCCTGTGACTTGTGTCATGACCTACAAACAAATGAACAACACAGAAGACGTGCAGGAGTCTAGAGGCAAGATTTTGTTTTCTTTTGTTACTAATACTTAAAAACAAACCTAGCTTCAGAATGGTATACTATTTTTTCTTGAGAAAAAATGTGAGAGAGAGAGGAAAGAGAAAGGAAACTCTGACAACCTCTCCACAACTCTGTCTTGAAAAAATGGTTTTATGGTGATAGAACCATTTTTAACGTCCAGAAGACATGCTGCACATCTGAATGACAGAAGTACGAGACCAATGATGACAGTCTAGTCTATGACCATAACAGCACTGCATAAACACCACAACATTTCAGTTCTACTAGAGGTGAAATGAGAACAATTTAATCCTTCTTCCAAAGCCTCCTTCGGTAGGAAAAAACCCAACATAAAAACCACTAAAGGATAGTTTACACTTTTCCTACACGAAAACAAGCCACTGACCTCCCCACGCTATCGGTAGTGCTCTCCATCTTCCCTCCCTTATATCTCCATACATTTTGAAGTTTATTCTTGTTTACTTTCAATGTATCCTAAATAACATTGTTCTAGTTTCTTTTAAAAACCAATTCAAATTGGAGCCATTGTAAAGGAAGTTTTCCCAGAACTAAAACATCTCCAAAAGCTTCTTTCTATCACTATATTTTGATTTCAGGTTGAGCTTAACAGCCTTTGTTACCTCCCTCACAGTCTTGAGTCATTGTGGCAGCTCAAACACATGTAGAAAAGAAAAAGCAAAGTGCCTGGAATTCTCAATAGCTTTGTCTAATTATAGCAACTGGAGATTACCAGAAAATCTCTTTTCTAAATCACAAATACAGCTATCAATAGAGATAAAAATGAAAACTAGCATCAAATACATAGAACAAGCCAAACCTAAATGTTCCATTTCCTTCCTGTCATCTCAAAATTTGCCCTGATTTAACCCTTAGAACTCAAATACAATGGTTGTTTCCATGGTTGTCTTTGCATATAATATACCTATGTAAAATAAACAACAAAATCAAATCATCTTCTTTGCATGTCACAAAACTAATAATGTATAAAAATAGGGAAAGTAGTTACACTTTCACTTTAAGCAAAAAAAAAAAAGGATTTTAGAAGTAATACTGATTCTAAATCACAAAGTAATCAATTAACCTGACACTTCAAACCAATCCAATGTAATGTCAAGCACCTCAAAAAGACTGAAAACCTACAAAAATGTAAAACTCAACTTCACATTCCAGAGACCTTACTTTCTCCACTTGCTGAGTTAAACTTGTAACATCAAAAGATGAACCACCAGTTCAGACACTCAACTGTTTCACCCTGCTTCAGTTTTTAATAAATTATAAATCTAGATAACAAGTGCATAAAATAGTCCTGAAAGATCCAAGGACTAGAACATGAAGCTGCTTAGTTCCCCTAAATATAGCAGCAGTCACATGGCCGTTACTAAGACCACATTAGCTTCTCCATGCTAGAATACCTCCTAAACCTTTCCTCCAAAAATTTTAGATTGTGCTATGAGTATTCAGTCTTACATGAAATACAGCATGTAAAATCTCAGACCTAGAACAGCTTAAATCAAAATACACATCCATGTACAGCATCCCCAAAAAACCTAACTACAAAACCAAACAGTAGCACCCTCAAAACTGCACCACTGAAACGCACAAAAAATTATTTGCTGTTGAGCTCAGCAGGACTCTGTGATCACCAAACAGCTATTTATTAGCCTTTTCTTAAAAATGACTATATAAATAAATTTTATTTGCTTCTAGAAATAATTTTAAAAAGCAGTTTAAGGTTAAGATGATGAACAGTTCTCAGGAGTATGTACTTTGCAATTTGTAAATGCACAAACCTACCAGTTCATACCATTCTAAGACCAGTTACAATAATTTCAGATTGCACTCACCATAGTAATAAAGCAAAATTGTGGATGCTTGGCATAAACGCACAAAATGTCTTTCCAAGACAGCAACCAACTGACCACCAGTAGATATACCAGGCACCACGTTTTATGTCACTGATGGGAAAAATAAATTAATACACACTATTTTATACGGTACATTCAAAATTAAGAGTGCTTCATATGCAGCAGCTTTCAGAACTCCCCGGTGTACAACTGGTGGTATTTTCCCTACTGTTCAAATACGGAAGCTGAAAAAAATCAAGCTGAAAGCACTTCAACATTGAGTCACTGAGGGAGGCAGGGGTAGAGCCTACAATTTCTGGCTGCCAGCCTTCTGCTTCTGCCACTACTCGGCACTTCTCCGACTTTAAAACCACATATAACCTCCTTCTAATCAACCCCTTGCATTGTTTCCCCTTCTGGGGAGAGATACGTGAGGTCATGATTATATCAAAGAACAGGGTACCCTTAGTAACTTGACTGCACCAAAGCACTGAAGGGTACACTACCTCTGCGAGAGCCTCATTTTGCCAAGCTCCTGATCTCAACAGAAATGCCAGAGACCGCTAGTTTCACTAGGAAGGCTGGCTTTCAGAAGAGACAACTCATGTGAGTGTTTGCAGGATAAAGACATCATTCACATAGACACTTCCAACGTCAGATAGTAGAAACCATTGCTCTTGCATTTCACCTCACAAACGCTCTTGAAAAAACACTCAGGGTAGAAGTCCAGATAGCAAAGCTGGGAGCAGATGGAGGACTCTGGCAACTCAGCTCTGAAAATGGAAGGAACTGGTCTTGTCTGAAGCTGAAGAGTCCTGCTAAGGCACAGTTGGAGCATGAGAGCGGAGAAGTAGCAGGAAAAATAGGCCAGCAAGAAACCTTACTCCAGCCTTTCCAAAACAGTGTATTATTTCCATCAGCGGCCTGTAAAGTTTATTACAGAAATCTTCAGGTACCATCAGAGCCTTGTAATGATACATTTATCCATCAAACAACCCCCCACCAAACGCACCAGCACCCAATACGATGGGTCCCGAACATGCCGTTACGCTGATGGTTAACTTTTTTTTATTATTATTTACAGGATATCAGCTGGCTAGATCTGCTGCAGACTACACTAAGTTTCTGCATACAAAACACCCTTGAAGCCACCATATTTTCCCAGTTTTTCACAGCTTCTCTATGCCAGTGACAGTTTTAGAGGGAAGATTCTTCAGAAGTACTTTTAATTACTACTTCCTCCTTAGCTAGAACGCATTAATTATAGCCTGTTCCTCCAGATAATAAGAAAACAAAGGCCAGTGCAATATGAACAGTACGAGAAACTTAATTACTGAGTCAGATGTCCTTTAGATGTCAGTATGAGTACAGTGAGGAGCAGGAAAATAAAACACACACATATCAGCCTCAAGTTGTTAGATCAGTTATCAAAACAACGTCTTTCCTCGGTGACTTCATTATGAAGAGCTCAACCAGCTAATTAATCAAACGCCTGTTACGTGTTTTAAAAATGTGCCTTTTTTTTAATAAAGGAGGCCTGCTGATGTATTTATTACAAAGCAAATGTGGTAAATGGTTCTGCATGTAAATGCAGAAGTGCTGCATGACTTTGAAGTTTGAAGGTCAGATACAGTAACCGTTCTCATCAAGGTTCTTATGTCAGACTGCATCTTCTGTTTTGCATCTATGTTTTGGAGGAGGAAGAAAATTAATTAAAAAGAAAAACATAGAGACAACCAGTTCTATGACAACTTAAGAAGAACTGGAATGCTATCATTTACCTGTCTTCATTTAAAAATCTGCAAATACCCTACCTCCCCAAAACAAAGAAAGAAAATGGAAAGGGTGCTGGGGGGGACACACAATTTCATTCTGCTTTTCAACTTTTGTTATCCTCATCAGGAAAACCAATCTAATAAAGTCAGCAATTATTTTATGTTAAAGAAGAGAATGTAATTTTCTCCCTTTTCACATATATTTCAAAACCATATCATTTAAGAGAGCTGGAGGATTTCCATGTTGATCAACACCTTTTATTTTAAAGCAGTATAGATCTGACTGCAGATGCAAACCAGAGGATTGTGTACTGATCTTTTTTCCAGGCATCAGAGAATTCAGCCCTCACGCTTCTATATTCCCAGCAACTTTAGGAAACAAAACTCAACAGCTGGGCCTGAAGGCAAACAAATATGCCTCATGTACCAGAGTCTGATCCATGTCAAAAAAAACCCTCACAAAAAACTCCACATACGTTTTACATGCATACCTCAAAGACGAATAACCACTATGGATTTCTTTTTAGCACCACCACCATGTTTAAATACAGTAAAAACAGTAAAACTGATAACACTTCCCAGTAAAACACTGAGTTATAAACAATCCCCTCTTACACATAAATAACAGACGTTATACAAAGCAGACAGGAACATGGACGGATGTACACAAAATAAACACATTCAAACTTACCCCACTCTAGATACTCAAGGATGTTCTTCTCTCTTCTCAGAGGGGAATTATTACATTCATCATAAAGGCAGATGAGTATATCCAGCAAGGTTTCCACACTGAAGCATAGCCCATTAGTCTGAGTTGGCCCATCCAAAATAAACCGCTCCAACTGCTTCAAACGCACTTCTCCAGACATGGTTGTTTCAGTTTGCATTGGGGTTTCTTTTTTAATGATTATTATTACTTTGCCAAAAAAATAACAAAAAAAATAAAACAAAAAAAAATCTTTTGAGGGTTTTGTTGTTTAAAAAGAAGTCAACAGTATTTTTAACAAGTGTCAAACTGTGGCAGTGCTTGATTTCCAGCCCACCTCGGTGTTACCAGCCTGAAACTAAACCCCTGCGACTTTCAGACACACACATACAGTGTGTATATCTGTGTATGCATAATTTTTAAGAGAAGAAAATAGCTACCCTAAAAAAATATATATCTTTTAATATGCTTAATAAGAAAGCAAAAAAATACACGGCCACTCCTGATGCTTTAATAATAATAATTGCACTCAAATTCAACCAAGACTGACTGACACCGATTTCACCGTGCGTGCACAGGCATACGCACTTAATATATTTAAAAAGGTCTTCTCCTTCATTCAAAATGCAGATCATGCAGCACGATCCTGAGAGGAGCCCCACCGCATCATTACAGCGTAACAGCCCCCTTCGGCTCTCACCGGCCTTTCGCTTCCCACAACGGATGGGAAAGGAAAAATATATGTATTTATATCTTTATATATACGAAAGGGAGAAGGAACCAGGGCGCACACCGGCGGGGAAGGAGGCAGGGAAGGAGGGAGGGAAGGAGGGAGGGAGGGGGCCGCGCAGCCCCGCCGCCGCCCCCCCAGCCCCAGCCCCGGCCCCGGCCCCGGCCGCGGCCCCGGCGGGCAGCGCCTCCGCGGCCACCGCGCCCGCCGTGGGGGTGGGGCGCAGGTCCCCCCGGCCGCCCCTCCTCAGGGCGCAGCCACGTCCTGCCCCGGGCAGCTTTTCCCTTCCTCCTCCTCCTTACCGAGTCTCCTTTTAGGGCTTTTCAGTGATTCAAAAAAACTAAAGTCTTCATCGTCGCCCCCTTCTCCTCCGCTGCGCCAAGGGGCGGCGGGCGGGACGCGCGCCCCTACACACCGGCACCGCCGCGGGGCGGCTGGGAAGCGCTCCGAGCCCTGTCAAATCCTTCCCATGGCTGCTGCTGCGGAGACGGCGCCCTCCTTCTCCTCCTCCTCCTCCGGGTGCGCGTCCTGAGGCGGAGGGGAAGCGCCGGCGACCCCGCTCCGGCCGCACGCTGCGGGCCGGGAGGCCCCGGCGGCGGCGGCGGCTTCACTCCCGGCGGCGAGATGCTCTCCCGGCTTCGCCCCGCCGGGCAAAGGGCATCCTCCCGCGGTGCCCGTGTGGGGTGTGTGTGTGTGCGTGCGTGCGCGGGGCGGCGGGGAGGGGTAACGGCGGCGCCCTCCCTCCCCCCCTCCCTCTCCTCCGCTTCCGCGCCCTCCTCTCCCCCGCCGCTCCCTCCCTCCCTCCCGCGGTCACACGCAGCAGCCGCCGCCGCCGCCGAGCGCGCAGCAGCCCAACATGGCGGCCGCGGCGGGGGGGAGCCGCCGCCGAGCGCCGCCGCAGCGCGGGGAGCCCAGCCCGGGCCCGCCGCTACTGATGGGATTGAGGGGAGGAGGGGGTGCTGCAGCAGGGAATGCAGGGATACGGGCGGACCGAGGCGGAGGGGAGGGAGGGCGGGAGAGGGGAGGCCGCCCCGCAGCGCCCCGCGGGCTCCGGCCGCAGCCGGCGGGCTGGGCCGGGCTGCCCCGCGCAGACCCACCCGCCAGGCCGGGGGTCCCGCCGGGGCCTTCCCCGCGCCCCGAGAGGAGCTGCCTCCCCGCCGCGGCCCTCCGCTGCCGCCCGAGGCCCCGTCCCCCTCAGCCGCTGCCCTGCCGGCTCGTCTCCCCGCAATTCCGCCTTTAATTAAAAATCAGCCCGATTAAGGCCGGCGGGGCGAAGGGCAGGGGGAGGCTGTTCCATGGCCACGGTTAGCTCTGCCGAGCTCCAGGTGCGAACACAGACCCCACCCGCCTCACGCTTCGACGGCTGAAAACGTGACCGAAAAAGCGGCGGTTCATGGCGGTCACACCCCGCTTGTGAGGTGCCGTCCCTCCCCGAGGAGCCCGCCGTGCCACCCCAGCACACGCTGGGGGAACAGGCTTGTTCGGCGCTGGAACGGGGTCACCTCCAGGATGGGAGAGGGCAGCTGCCCGGCAGCGCGTGGGTTGGCGGTTCTCCTCTCGAAAGGTGTCAGGGGTGCGGTGTTGTGCTCGGGCTACCGCGGGTGATTAAATGTCATCTGGACGTCAACCCGTAACTTCAGTTCGTCCTTCCTCAGAAGTCAGGTGAAAGGGCAGGAAGGCAGCGCAGCTCCCAAGGGTCACTGGCTGTAGGTGAAGTTCAGCGTTCTCCGAAAACCCGCAAAGTCCTGCGTCTGCTGGAGCTCCAGGGAGGGAAACGGCTCGGGCATCTGCTTCCTCAGTTTGATAACCAACAGAAGACCCTCAGCTGGGTTTTGCCATAAGAAGCATCTATATAATACTTTTTTTTTCAAACTGGCCTTTTTGCCAGCTGATATAAAACATCAGTCTTATATACCCATGAGGATGAAATACACAACACGATTAAGCAAAAGTCCCACATGTTTGCTCAGAGTTGCTCAACTATAAAGTCACTGGTGCGAAGCTAGAGAGGACAGTGACTCCTGCTCCATGCGAGTGAAAAGGCAGAGCAGACGGGCTGTGGGGCTGGGAAGAGTCTGCTTTCTGTCAGTGAGCCTGGGAAGGGGATCCATCAGCTTGGGCAATGGCCTTTCAAGAGAAGAAACTCTCCTGCCAACTCTTGGTGAATGAAGAAATGTGTAGGGAATTTAATTCTAAAAGCTTTTTATGCAGAAACCCTCCAAGAAATATTGTTAGGAACTACTAAAAGTGCAAGTGGGTTGTGATGCGTTGAAGATTAAACTAAGAAGATGGGGACCAAGGAAAGGGTTCCCTTCCCATGCTGACCTACACCCTTGGTATGACAAGAGCCCCGTGCAAGGCTCTGGGGTGCTGCTGGTCCTTGTCCGCTAAAGGTCTCGTTGAACAAGTCACCGCAGAGCCTCCATGGTAGGAGCCCACTCCAAAGCTGTGGCACGCAGGCGGTTTTACAGCGAGAGTAAGGTATTTCCTGCTGGCTCTCCGCTGAACTTGCGGAAATAGGGACTGAAGCTGGGGGTGAGGGGCGTCTGATGTCAGCAATAAAAATAAATTGCTATTGCTGGGGTTGGTGGACCAGATCAGATAGCACTTCCTATAGGGGTTGGAGACACGTCAGCCAAGTTCATCCTGAACATACATTAACCATTAATAGCATTGCAGAGGGAAAAGGGAGAAAACAAAGAGTTAAAGGTATGTTAGCTCCTTGGACTTTGGCACCACTTGGTAGGGAAGTGAACTAAAGAACCACTGCCAGAGATATGATGGGTGTGGATATTTTACTTATTTACTTATGTTACTGTGTTTTCCTCAGCCAATAATAAAGTCTTTCCTTGTTTTTATTGCAGACAAAGTGTTTGCAAACAAGGAAGGGTACCTAGCAAAGGCACTCACTTTCCCTATATTTCTGGGTTTAAAGTTGAACCAATGTTTCTGTCAGCACCACTTGACAGAAGTTGCACATCAAGCCAGTTCTTTTCAGCATGCTTTCAGCTCAAGTGAGGCTATGAGAGGCACACGACACATTTTTCTATTAAAACTGCGCTATATAAGCTGCAGTTGAACACAAAACCCAGGAATTATTTGTTCTCATCTGATAGCCTGTCCAAAAATATATAGGTGGTCCCCATGTCAACTGGTGATACAGCGCCCACTGCACTGTAGTCAGCCGTCCTGTCATAGAAGCTTTGAGGAACAGGTAATGACAACAATGCCTAGTGGCATTTTTATTTGCTGGGTATTATCTATGTACCAGATGAGTAATTCTCACAATACCCCCACAGGATGAAAAAATATTTTCTCTGTTTTATAAGAGAGACTTTAGTCCAGAATATTTAGAAAACCAACAACAGAACTTAGCGTAACACTCAGAAATTCCTTCTCCCTTGGATGTTCTGACACTAAGACAGACTGTCTCCTAAAAATACAGCCGAGTTGTGCAAACATACCCCAATATTTCATAATTATCATGTATTTGTTTCACCCCATTCTTATTAATATCACAATAATATTTGCTTCCTATTGCTTAGCTTTACAAATGTTTACAGTACATAAAGAGTAACTAACGATAATAAAGCATTTTTATCTTACAATAAATTAAGCAAGCTGATAGCAACACAGGGAATAGTGGGGAATGAGGAGGATACGGTATTAACAACATGTATGTTGAGTGTTGCAATACTTAATGTTGGTATAATAAACAGCCTTTTCTCTCCAGGGACATGAGATTTGTTGTTTTGGGTGAAATATTGCAGATATCTGCTTTTGGCATGCAAACCATTTCTAAAGTAAAGAGGCATCCCATACACTTCCTGGCAGATGAATAAATGCTTGCGACTGGTAAATCTGTTACATACTTAGGGGCAAATACTCAAGAGTGGTTTTTATGTGTTGACAAAATTTTGCATGCAGGCTTTTCTGTTCTCCAAAACTTTGTAGACACACATTTGTTTGTACTGACATAGCAGTTCATCTCCCGAGGAAAATTTGGGCAGTACTCTATGCAAAAACAGTAGTGGCACCCAATTTAGAGAACATGTGTTTAGACACGTGATGGTGCCATTTGGAAAGGGGTCCTACAGCTGTTGTCTGAACTATAGCAATAACTTAGGTTGTTGTAAGAGATTGCAGGTAGCTGCAGGTGGAGCGCACATTGGTTGCACTCTAGGATGACTCTGAAGACTTGCATGTGTGAAGTGAGCAAAACTTGTTCTAGTGTCTGTAGCATTGTAGTTTCACATAAATCTTACTACTGGGGGAAACTTAATCCTAGCGGACAGAGAGGTCTCTTCACTGAAACTGATGACTATCATAGAACTTAGTACCTATAATAATGCATTTAGTACATGCTTTAATGTTTTTAAAGACTTGTAAATCTATTATTGTTTTCCTCTTTAAGTGTCTTGCCAAGACCTGTTTCTCCTGTGAGGTCTACAGACAAGTCCAAGTACAAGCACTAAATGGTACCTGGCAAAATTAATGCTTATTATTTACCTAATCCCAAAACAATGATCATAAATGTGTATGCATATATAGATATCATAATAAGTATGGAATTATCTTTCTCTTCCCTCTTGCTTCTTTTATTGGTCTTTGGAGTCTTATTTATAGTCTTAACAATTTTCTGTGAATGGCTGAACTGACTAATTTTACCTCAGAGACAAATTGCATCATGCTGATCTCACTACACTGGTTCTGCATCAGCCTCACTCCTCTGGTTTTAGTCTTCATTTAAAACTAATGAGAATGTAGCCACCACCAGGACACAATTTTCTGTGAAGGATGAAGTGCTTTTGGCCCTGCTGAAGGGTCCAGGGGTGCTGTGCTCTGAACAGAAACAAGATAGCCTCTGTGATTAAAGAAGAGGAGAGGAAGCAATGAAATTACATTTATAACTGCATGAAATTGCTGTTATTTTGAATCCTGCTTTTATGATGCATACTAGCAACTGACCAAAATCACATCTCTTGCTGACCTCCAAACAGGACCCTGTTTGCACTCTGACAATGCTTTTTCATCTTACTGTAAAAGTGGGACCAAGTCTGCCAAAGCTCCTAGGGATGCTGTAAAGCTTAATTAGTGTCTGTGTAGCAATCTGGGATTCTTTTTACTTTCCTTTCCTCAGTAACATAAATCTAAGACTGTTCTTTTATTTTCGTTTCTCTCTTGTTTTTGTAGTCCATAATGTCTGCAACTTTTCAAGCCTTTAGTCACTCCATAGTTCAGTTCTCTCATCTGGATTCTTCTAGCTATGCTGAAGTTTTCTTCCACTGTCTCCTGAATCTGTTAACCATGTTATGCCGCCTTCAAAAGTTGAAGTCTTCTCAAGATACTTCAGTCCCTTAAATGAAGCTATTTAATGAGGTAGAACTCTTCCTCAGGTCAAGTGGCTTTTCAAACTGAAGAGTTCTCAGGAAGACCACATATTTATTTGTGAAACTGGATGGATGCAAATTTCTGCCACTGCCACACAAAGCACGACAAGAAAATCCATTGATTCCAAAGAAAAGTGGATACATTTACATTGTTTGGCTGATGCCTATATAAAACTAGTATTGCTCATCTTACAATTGCAGTAACTCGACATGAGAGCTGCTTCTAAACCTACTCTCTTTGCAATGTTTCATAATTTCTACTGATCATCATCAAGACTTTTGATATCTGTTCCTTTAAGACTGTTCACCTCTTCTTCTGGTGAACACCCAAGACTCTATTACGGATTTTTTTAAAAAAGGGTATGCTTAGAGATGAATGCAGTGAGGACCTGACTGTGAAAGTGATTTAAAAAAAACCCGCAGTGAGCTGCTACTGTCATATAAGTAACAATGATGGAAGAGACGAGTGAGGAAACTTGTGACTAAGAGATCTTTGATGGGAAAAGGAAACAGGATGAAGTGAGAAAAAATGGGATAGAGAGGAGACAGGGAGGGAGAGTGATGATTAATTTGGAGATCATATGGGAAGGAAGAGTAATTTTGAAAGAGGAAGCCAAGGGCAGGGAGTTTGGCAAGAGAGTGGAAGGGAAGCTAGTGAAGAGGGAGAGGGGAAAAAAAGCCCTTATTTGTAAAAAACAGCAGATTCTGCACTTAGATGAAAACAAGCCCAGCAAGAAGCATAATTTGGAATGTGAGCTCAGGGTGGATTGAACGGGATTAGCTTTACGTCACAGAAGGGCTCAGAGTGCTCAGCTCATTACAAAAGGGAGTGAAAGAGATCACACACTGATCTCAATTTCTCCAAGGTTGTGGAGTTTTCAGATTAGAAGTCTGACCGATTCAGTTTTTGTTTTAAAGTAGTATTTTGATTTATTTAAATTTTAATTGAAAGAACATTTATATACAGAAAACAGCGGTGCCTTTATTTTATGTGTTACTTATTTTTAACTTAAAAATTGCAAAACAGCAACAGGGCTCTAAAATATGTATTTCATTGGAAAGATAGATACGGACAATGATGATGGTTGCAATGCAGGCAGAAGTCAGTGTTTTAATCACGGATAGGACACTTAATGTAAAGAGACACCTCCATCATGGTCTGCGGATTGTAATCACAATACTGTGACTTGTCAACAATTGGCATTTTGTGTTTGTTTGCTAAATTTTATTTAGATGGCAAGGCAGCTAGCCCCATCTTTCTCTTCATGCATTAAATTTACAATCAGTCATCACATTTTAAGCAGGTGATAACAATGGTGCAGCTAACGATGACTAGAAACCAGCACCTTTATTATTTGCCCGTACTACTTTTGTGGATTGATTCCTTCTGTGGTGAAAACTAATAGAAAAATGAAGTGCTCTGTAAAACTTGAGAGACTTGTGGAAAGCATTTGTTGTAAATAAAGGCCTCTTGCCACTCAGCAGGTAACTTTAGGTCACCTTCCAAAGAGAAGAAAATCCTGAAGAGAAATGGGCAATGGAAGATGATTTCAAAATGTTATGTAGTGTTCAGTCATTATCTCACTCAAGCCAATGCCAAAAAATTGGCATGGCTCCTTCATCTCAGCAAGAACATACGTGAACTCATAATTCTTCTGAAAAAAACAAAACTGTTTGGACTTAGATTTATGAATAATGAGAGTGGTTTATATCTTTGCACAAGATCAACCATTTTTCTTTGTAAACTGTCAGTGCACAAATTAAGAGGATTTAATTATATGGAGAGGTTAGAAGTGTGATTCCAACTATTTTTTGAGGTAGAGAAAGACAAATATTTGTACTAGTTTAATCAAAAGCGTGGACATAACACTGGCTTGGATCCTTGTGTGTGGATAGCAAGCCCTGTGCACTGAAAATAATTGCACCTGTAGAAGAAGTTGCTGGCCAGTGGTACAGCTTCATTTTGTTAATAGTGCTGCCTCAGTGAAGGTAACAATTCTTACAGAAGTGAGAGCAGATCTGCTAGCACCAGTGCTCCCTACCTGCATCAGTGCAAGGGAGCAAGGTTAGCAATGAATCACCATGTAATAGTTTAAAGTAACCCAGTTCACCTTGGCTGGGCTAAGTTGGGGCTCACTTAGTCCTCCCAAGACATCAAAAGGAAGGACAGTCTCCAGCAGATGGGCAAAGACAAGCAGCAGAGATGGAGTTGGGGACAATAACCTCTCCTAATGGGGCACACATGGGTCGGGAAGAGGATATTGCTGTACAGTCACTGTCATTCAGGTGGGCAGAAGTTTAAGTTACAGGGAAATTTTGGTAAGGCAGGAGTGTTGCTATGGTCTGCATTGATTCGACTCAATCAATCAAACTGAAGACAAGAACTAAAAATACTAATTAAAAGTAAATATTTCCAATCAGAGTAAGTTTTAACAACCCATAACCTGAAAGTAATTTGGCTGATTTTCCTCAGTTTTTGCAAAAGTGACTAAAATCCACCTGGCAAGCTTTAGATTCAAGCAGTTTTCCAAGCCAAAGTTATGATGAAGAGATGGAAATAGGGTGCTGTAACAGAAGCTAGCTTCAGCTTTAACCACAGAGATGTTGCTGCCTCCCCTTAACATCCCCAAGCTATGCCAAAGCACACACTAAGTGAATTAAAATCATCACATAAAATGGAATGTTTGTAAAACTTTAGTCGAGTAGTGTATTTATCTGTCATAGAAACATTAATCACAATACAGCTGTATCTCAAACCTTCCTCAGACATGGAGACCAGCACAGTTTGCCCTGAAGACTGACAATTTCTATGTGTGGTGCATCAGGAGGAAGCAAGGTCCAGCTACGTTCATCACCTGGAGTCCAGTGTTTGCTGCAATCGATTTCTTGTCTCGCTCCTGAAGAGGAAGGTTTCATTTCAGAGGCTATGAAAATTGGGTTTCCATGCAAGTAATGAAAAAAGATTTTTTGATGTTATAAAGAAAAGATTTGTATTTTTACAAAGAAGAGTGATAGCCATAGTTGTGTATTCTCAAAAAAAAAGACATCAGCAGTTATTAGCTGTTCTTTTGCCTTTTCCAACAAAGTGAAGACTTTCTTGACTGAATAATGAGGAAAGTGGCTAGCGGATGTGTAATTAGCTTCCAGCTATGAGTAGCACAGCTCTACATAGCAGCAATCTTACAGTCACTAATCTCACTGCTGTCTCCTACGGGAGGAGGAAATGAGCTGGGCCACAGTCTCTGAACCTCATCCTCCCTCCAATTGGGGACTCTGACAGACCCAAGGTGCAGAGCCTCAGGATGTTGAATTTATTGCTCCTGTTTGCTTCAGGTCCTTTCCTAAGACTCAATTCCCTCGCCCTGCAGTAAAAGTGATAATAATAAAAAGGACTATGATTCACAGTAAAGCACTGTATCTTGTTTAAGTTAAACAAGTA
Source organism: Strix uralensis (assembly GCF_047716275.1). Taxonomy (NCBI): domain Eukaryota; kingdom Metazoa; phylum Chordata; class Aves; order Strigiformes; family Strigidae; genus Strix; species Strix uralensis. Next base: position 109,718,910 of record NC_133974.1, read on the forward strand.
CCTAAGTGCTCTGCTGAATTGGGGCCAAGGGTGGATTACTGAGAGAGCTGGGCAGTCTTCCCATCTCCAGCCAGTTCACCAAGTAGTCTCAGGCTAATCACGGAGTTGTTCTGGGGCTTAGTTTCCTGCACATGTTTATCATAGGGTATCTATTCTGACTGGTAAAGATAGGGAGATAATGAGGGAACATGAAAAAACTCTTCAGAACATCACAGAAGGAAAAAAAGTGCTGTAGAGAAAACAGGTTTCTGCTTGGGTATATATTATGTGTTAGTTCTCCTTATGATTTTTCTTTAGTCTCTGGACTCTATTCAGTATTCATGAAAAACATAGGGTAACTTATTAGCAGAGAGTCCACTTGCACTTTAAATGGCAAGAGCGTAGTCTGAATCCCACAGAAACCAGTGGAAGAAGATCCAGCACTGCACGCAACCAACAGCCCAGAACGGCTTAGGCTGTGTTGCCTTCAAGCAGCCTCATCATCCTCCCAGCACTGCCTACTGTAGGAGGTGAATCCAGCAGATTTTGTCCAGGCTGTTGCCTTCATGCCATACAGCAGCCTGAAAAATTAACTCACTCCCTTTGCAATGGCTTATTAAAAGGGAACTGGAACAAAGCCTTTGGCAGTCTCTGCCTAGCCTGTGCTGGGAGAATTTCCTCTGATCAGATATGAAGCTTTTAAGGCTGTTTTGCATTTCTCTGATTCGTACCTGGCAGAAAGTGGCCAGAGAAAGGGCAAGGGTGTCACTGTGGAGAGCTTTTTATTGATATGAGAGAGGCCTGGTTACCACATAATAGTTTGCAAGAACAGACTTTTCTTTTAACACTTTTTCTACTTGGAAATTTATATTACATTTTGCAGTTAGAGCAAAACAGCTCAGTGTATTGAATTGCAAGAGAGCTATCCTGGGTACATATGTTTACTGTATCTTTTGATACAGAGGAAATTAGCATAAAAATCTTTACTAAGAATAGATTGTGCCAAAATATTAGTTTTGTAGCATAACAAACAGACAGGAAAATATAAACATGCTAATCCATCCTATGCAAGATAAGAGCTGAGGTAAGGTTCTCTCCTGATTAACAGCTGCTAGCTGATGTTGTAAGCACAGTTGTGGAGGTCTTAATATTACATTACAGCATTGTTTGTGAAACCAGAAAATGCCAATGTTACTTTTTGCAGATTTTGAGGTACAGTTCTGAAAGAGAATAAGCTCTTTTTTCTTTATAAAAAGCGGCCATATTTTGTTTATCCATAGATAAAGCAGCACTGTAGCATACTTCTGTTTCTGTGACCTCCTCAAAACCTTTCTGCAGGCATTTCCTGATTCCCGAGTTCTGCAGATTTAGAACCAAAAAAGACTGAAGAGCAGTGAGTATCAGCAATATTTCCTTTTTCTATTGTGCACTCATGGGTCAGTCCAGCAGGAATTAGCACAAACCGAAATAGCTGGTTTTGCTCAGGCTCCCCTTTCTGCAAGGATAGAATTCCCAAATTCTAATCTTGCCCCCAATTCTGGCTCACTTTCTGTGCGTATAAGACGTGAGGTAGCTGGGGCCAACGTGCAGACAAAGGATTAGCACCCGTGGGGAATGAGCTGTTTTCAGCTCCCCCTGCATAACTGTGGATTTGAAGGTTTATTTCCTTACCTCTTTTGCGGTAAGTGAAGGGGAAAATCCAGTCGACCAATAAAAGAGATGGAAATACAGTCAATGGGAAGGGGTTGTGGAAAAGGGGTTTATGGAACGGGGGTTGTAACTAGGATGTATCCCATGTGAGTAACTTTCAAGGCCCAGCCTCCCACCTTTGCAGGGGATGCACAGGAAACAGAAAGCGATACAAGCCCGTTCTGGTGATTTCCAACCATGGGGAAGATCTCCGGAGCTGTTTGCCAGCTGATATGACAGACCATCTTTACCTGACTCAAGGCTGCAGGTGAGCAGGCAAAGAACTGGGTGATAAAAACTGGCCCTTGTCATCTCCTCCAGGGTTATGATGTGTGTGAAAATCTTCATCCTGACAGACAGTGAGTCCAAGAGAGGATTTGCCAGTCTTTAGCTGGAAACAAACTGTTTAGAAAAGACTTAATGCAGGGGCAAATCTTATGACAGAAAGAGCAAATTCAAAAGATAAGCATGGTATTTAAGACACAACAATTCAGTTGCAGAAAAAAACCCACTACAAATGCAGGCGATGTCCACTAAGTGCATTGTTCAGCGAGGATGGAGATTGGTCCTGGAGCTAATGGAAAAGGATGTGATTCATCCGTTACCGAAACTACACTAAAATGTCTCATGAAATGATAAAAAACATCAATACGTGTATTACATCAAAGTGTATACTCCATCGGTGATGTAAAGTTTGTTGCTTAGAGGGAATACATAGTGTGTAATTACAATACCACCGAAGAATACAGCTTATATGTTTAGGTATGTCAGCTGTCCAGCTGCACTTAAGTATCTTTCAGCATATCCATTACATTTGCATACGATATATGTAAATTAATATGTCCTTAACTCATATCTATTTCTGTATGCATAGATGTAGTATGCACATATATACATGTATACATATATAGGTATGATATAAGCACATATTCATTCAGAGCATTTTAATATAGTTAAAACACTGTGCCAAAAATGTACACCATCTGTTTTCAATCAAAATAGCCTATTTCAGAGGAAGGGAGTGTTGTCTGGTGATCAGAGCTGGGGAACTAAAGTCAGGACTCATGGATTCCATTCCCGAATCTGCCAGGACTTGGCTGCATGGTTTTGACAAGGTCTGCGACTCCTGTGTACCCTGCTTTCCCCATTTGCAAAATGGGGCAGTATCTACTCATAGGATGTTGCAATGGAAAACATAATTAGTATATGCTTGGAAAAATACAGAACTTCTTGTTATATCATCATGGTATGTTTGAAGAGTGGAATTTAATTGAGAAATACAGTACAGGATTTGTTTCAGAAGACATACATAGCAGCTATGTGTATAATTACAGCTATTTGTACACACGTGGGTGGCCTAATTTTTGAGTGATAGTACCCTTAATAAAGTTAATGGGGAAAAAAATGGTGCTTAGCACTCTATGAACCCAGCCAATACTGTAAAAGTTTTCACACTCTATTGAACAGGGTTTCCACGGTGACAGCCATACACCAGTGGGTGAAATACGTGCTGCACCTAATTTTCATCCCGAAATAGGAAAATACAAATGGGTATTGGGATTTTCTGGCAGGTTCCCTGCAGAGAAAGCCTAGCTCCACTGAAGACAATGACAATACTCCTATTAACACAATTAGGACAAGATTTCACCCCATCCACTTCTTTAGCTTCAGTGTGTCCCTTTCAGGACTACAGCGGGGACTGATCAGCCCATCGCACAGGGCTTCCTCTTGGGCATGTTGGCCACGTTTGCACCGCGGCACAGAACAGCGTCTCTTCCTGTGCTCGGTGGGCTGCGTGGGGCGGCCCGACCTGGATTTGGTGGGAGTGCTCCAGGTGTCGTAGCAGGCAGAAGGATAAGGGTGCTCCATGCTCCTCGTCTCCCACCGTCCTCACCTGCCGGTTCCCAAACTCCTTTGGTTCCCCCGTAGTGCGCACATCTGTGGGGTGTTACGGTTGTGCCTTGCCTCTGGAGAGAGAGATCAGAGGTGCTTTCCAGTGGGATGAGAAATACATATAGCAAATGGCATAAATGCAGCAGCTGCGGAGTGTTGGAGAGGAAAAGTAGCAGTGTATGTTGGGGTCTGCCTGGCTGCCAGTACAAAAGTGGCAGTGAGAGAAGTCATGTGTGCTGAATGCTGCTTATGTGTTCTGCAAACTGAGGCATTCTAGTATGTGATAAATATTTGATGTAAATATGAATGTATTCCAACATCTATGTCTCTGTCATCAAGAAAAATGGGCTGAGCTTGTTTGGTTTTGATGTTTTTGACAGCTGCTCTTCCCCAGGTTTAGTGTGCTGTTGGTTAAGTACAGCTTCTAAAGTACACTTAGGATCTTACAATGTACACACCCAAAATGAGCCAGTTGCTCATCCAAGTGGTCTGGTGTAGTGACATCTGTGATAAAGCAAGGAAAAGCCGAGGCAATATGGCTCCTATTAAGTGGATTTACAGGTTTGTCACTCAAGGAAATGCTTTTACCCAAATGAGTGAGGACAATGTGCAACATATGTTGGAGAGACAAAACAGTTGATTCAAACACCAGTTTGTGAGAATTACAGCTCCACGTCTGATATCTTAACAAAAGTTATCATCTTCTGTCTTTGTAAATGTATTTGCTCTTTGGATCCCACCCGCTATATTTTAAAGAAAGAGTGAATTCACGTAGTACGCAGGATATGTTTTGTAAACACAGCTTTCAAGCCTCTTTCAAGCCTACAGGGAGTTTCCATCATATATTTGTGCCATATTCATTTTCAACTGCCTTGAGTCAGAGCGTTGAAGACAAAAACTTGCTAACCAGGATAAACTTTTCTTCAGTTCTTGAACTTTTGTAAAATGAGATTCCTCTTTCAAAGAGGTACAATTACCAGCCAAACGAGACAAGGGCTTCTAATTTCAGGCTACCAGTGATACAAAGAAGCAACTAGGGAGACAGAAGCTGGGAAGGAGGGTAGGGCTTGGTGGGAGGGGACTAAGGATCTACATCCTTTCTGTTTATGATAATCTGTACCTGAGGAGAGGAGGAGATGCAGCTAAGAGATGCATCTCTTGTGTGCAGTAAATGAGAGCTGTTCATCCAATCAATTCATGCAGTAAACTCATACAAATGCACCAGAGGCTCTTCTTATGCACAGACTTGCAATTTGGGAAGAGAGAGGTTTTGTTCTTATGGCCCATTTGTTTTTCTGTCTCTCCACTGTGAGTTCTAGCAGGGAGGCATGAAATTAGGGTGTATTGCCAAATGAGTATCAGCCAGTTCTGGGGCCAGGGCCAAGGGCAGCGATAGGGAGCTGGTAAAGATTGCTGTCTCTCGGCATGCCCCATGTGGAGGGCAGTGGATTCCTGGGTGTGACCTTGAGCAGTCAGGAAGAAGATGAGGAGGCTGAGCCAGGCAACCCAGCTCCCCGCAGAGGCCACAGCCCCGGTGCAGAGCAGGGCTTGCTGTAGGTTGTCTTTAACAGCCACTTCCACCGAACCAGAGCAAACAGGATCTGGCACAGCCCAGCTTGGAAGATCTGCTGGGTTGCCTTGTTTTTGAGGACGCTCTTCTGACCCAAATAACAAGAATTTTGCATGGTGCCAGATGCACTGGACATGTCAAAAAATGCATAAAAATGTTTGGTTTACCACCAGATTGAAAAAAAATTAAGAATCTGGAAGGCAATAAACTCTGCAGATTTTTTCCCCTGTAATCCCAAAGAGCATGACTTTTAAATTATGTATTACTCCTTAAACCCAAAAATTGTTCTGCAGTCTGTTGGTGATGGTGTTCTCAGGAATTTGTAACTGAAATGTACTTTGTTCTGTTTTGTAATACCCTTCCGCTGTATTCAGGGATTATTCCTGACAGCGTCAAGAAAGGCCTTATGACTTCGGCTCATGTGAACACCTCCTCAGAAGAGGAGGAAAAATGACAAAAGAAACTTACTTAAATTCTTTATTCACATAAGATAAATGCAGTTTGTCAATGACTTTTTAACTATGGAAATCTGCAGGTGCTCCAAGCTGTAAGGCAGCATTAATGTCACCCAGGTTAAGATGGATCATAAAAGGGGAGTCGCCCTTTAATGTTTTATCCATAAATACGCTGCAGTGGCTTTGCAGTTTTTAGGTGGATGCTACACAGTGCAATGGTCTGACATAACTAACAGCTGTTGTGTCAACGTTTGGAACATGAAGTCATCACAATACACCACAATATTTTCTGCTCAGGGGTTGAATTGAGCTAGTATATACTGATCTTGTTTTCCAGTTTCTGCTGCTGTGTCAAGCTCTTTCTCATATATGAAGTGCAAAAGCAGGGCTTGAGGCAACCAATGCCTGATGTTACAGCAAATCTTCAAAAATAGTATGTGTGCTGCGTGTGATTTGAGTCTCACATTGAGATCAATATCCAGCTTCTGCTTTTGCTTTGTTACAGTTCCTCAGCGTCTGGACTGTGGCAAGAAACATCTCAGGTGAGACACAGGAGGGGAGAGTCACTATGTCAGACATGAAACTTCTGCTGTTATTACAAAGAAAATGGAACAATATGCAATGAGAGCGTCGGCGCACTCCAAACCACAGCCCTCCTAGACTTCTCCTTCTTCCAAGTCTGATGGGGATCCAGATGCAAAGGAACTTTTCCAAAAAAACAGACCTTGGCTCTTAGTGCTTCATACTGCAGAGAATTATGCAGTTTCTGAAATTTTTCTTTGAGAACATTTGTTTTCCCGATGGTGTTACTTCATGGACTGTATTTACTTTTTCCATTTTGTTCATAGTTACCAGTGTGTCTATTTTCACAGTCATCCTCTAGAAACAGAAGTTCCTTTCCCTCTCTCCACTCTAATCCTTGTAACCCTCACCCAACCTGGGGGCAGAAGCCAAAGCTTAACACCTAATTTGGATAATAATTCCTGCCCACTCTCCCTCCTCCCACATCACTTGTCCCTTTATTAGATTAGCTGTACAGAATGAAGTGCTAACGGGTGCTTTCTAAGAGCTTTGAAAAACATGGTAATGAAAGGAGCCAAGTAAGAAAACGGAATGTTTGGCGCCAGTAATGGAACACCAAACCTTTTACCTTCTTCCATGGATTTGAATCTAACCCAGCTCAGTAACAGCCCAAGTTGTTAACATGTCAGGGTTATGTGGTAGCCTGAAATAGTTCAAGTTCTTAGTCCATTTCGTCAGGTATGGGACACAGAACCCTGGGCTCCATGCATGGTCTTGAACATAATCCAGGTCCATTCTTACTGTCAGGGCAATGTGGTTGCCTGGATAGAAATAGTCCATGCTGTTAGCCAGCCTTCTAGCAGAAAAGCTTCCCCATCCAAGAGTCAGGTGAAGTAGCACTGCCCTGTCCTGTTGGGCACCCTGGTGGTAGGGAATGGTGAGGAGTTGGTGGACTGTAAGGAGACAGTTCCATCTTTTTGAGGCACAAGAGCTATGCTGCATGCAACACGTGGGAGCATAGCAGCGCCCCCAGAGTTGGTAAAGAAATGAGGACCCTTGTCTAGGAGATCCTGGCATTTGAAAGCTAGCTTGATGCTTCTGTGGAAGATACAAGAGGAATTTTTTTAGGACCTTTGTCTTCTCTAAAGAAGCTGGCTTTCAGAGACTGTGATAGAGTTGTTACCCAGTAGGCTGCTGTCTTCATATATGGTTAATGCATGCTGTGTAGCAGAAGTACCCCTTGGACAAGGCTTCTCTAGTGTGTCTTTGCACGTAGCTTGCTGGGAACTCCTGCAAAAACATAGAGATTCAGGCATGTGCCTCAGCACAGAGGAGCCACAGGGCAGGGCAGAGAGACAAGCCCAGTTCTGCATGGTGCTTTGGGCTTGTTGAAGTGGTCCGGGAGCCCTCCAGTCCAAACAATGCTGGTGCTGAGGATGCTCAAGTTCACACAAAAACAAGCCTCAAACCAATGTGAAACAGGTCTCAGGCTTGGCTTTCAGAATGATAGGTTCACTTTATGCTGTGTTTCCAGCAAGAACTATCTGTCAATAATAGATCTTCCTAGTCTAAGGATGTTCCAGTTATGTGTCAGCTTTACATAGCTTTTCTTTTTCATATCCATCTTGGTTGCCAACACAGCAGAGGACTTCTCCAAAGAATTTTGTTGGAGAAAGAGTGCTTACCAACATTTTTGCCCCATTTGCAGCTACTTTATCTTTGGATAGAGCCAGGACCAAGGCATTGCAAGGGAAGGAAAGGTTAAAATGACTTAACAGGTGCATTTTAGCAGCCTTGGGTGATGTGCTTCTCTTTCAAGAAAGAGCTGCATAGAGATATTCCTGAATGCTCTGCCTCCTGTGGGAAGAGTCCTCGTCCCTTAATGACCAAGTCTCAGTCTCTTGCAGATTCTGCGGTATCCCCTGAAGTGTCTCTTTTCATGATCAGAGAGCCCTAGTAAAATCTTTATATTGGCTGGCTTTGCCAAAACTCAATCTCTGTGAATGCTCTGCCCAGTTTGGTTGGAATTGTCTGCTGGATTAAAAACTGACATCCAAGCAAAGCACCTAGTCTGATCTGATTTCCCTTAGTCCCTTTACAATAGAGGCTAAAACCAGGATGGGGTTGTAGTTTTTTTCTTCAAAAGGACAGAACTTGCTTTCTTGAAGCATATAATGTATGTAGAGTGGCTCAGGAACAACTCCAATTAAACTAAATGTTTCCTCTACATAATGATCCATTCGCAACAGTAATTTATCAGTATTAACATTTAGAATTTATTTCCAGAACCGATGTTTTAAAGTATGATTAATCTTCAACAAGATTAAAATAATTGCTTGTAACATTTTAACAGACTCTGCCAGGTGACAAGAAATTTGTGAATGTCAAATTACCATCAGAGATTCAAAATGCACTCACTTACTGTTTCTACAAGTGCAAAACAATCTTAAATAATAAATGCAAAATGTCAGTGCTACCATCTATCAGCACAGAAATCGTCTTTAAAAATGTCATTAGCTATGCCCTTAAACTTTTTCAGGATATTTTCAGGAAACAGGGTTATTTATCATGTGTGGAGTCCACATTTGTGAGAAGATCTCACAATACTGGAACCCTAGAAAGTGAGTTTCTCTGTTGTATTTGAGGTTATGGCTCTCAGAGTTCAATCTTCCCTTATTCTGCAAACTCTTTTGACTTTTACATGTGTGCTGTGTTCGTGTGTGTGGTGGGGTTCTTGGTAGCGGGGGAGGGAGCTACAGTGATGGCCCCTGTGAGAAGCTTCTTAGAGCTCCCCTGACTCCAAGTCGGACCCACCTCTGGCCAAGACAGAGACAATTAGCAACAGTGACTGCACCTCTGTGATAATGTATTTAAGAAGGGGAACCTGAGAGGAGGAGTTGGAGTTGTGAGAAGCTGCGAGGAGGACACCTATGGGAACCCTGAGGTCAGTGGAAGAAAGGAGGAGGAGGCAGGGAGGTGTGCTGGAGCAGAGACCCCACTGCAGCCCGTGGTGAGATGGCAGGGCCACCCCCCTGCCACCCATGGAGGTCACTGGAGGAGCAGAGATTTGCCTGCAGCCTGTGGAGGACCCCACGCTGGAGCAGGTGGCTGTGACCGAAGAAGGCCAGGACTCTGTGGGAAGAAGCCCCCGCTGCTGTAGTTTGGCACTGGGAGGACTGCAACACATGGGAGGGACTCACACCAGAGCGACTGAGGAAATGCTGTGGCCCTTGGGAAGGACTCACGTAAGAGAGAGTTCATGGGGGACTGTGTCCTGTGAGAGGGACCCCATGCTGGAACAGGGAAAGAATGCGAGGAGCCCCCTGCCCTGAGGAGGAAGAAGTGGTAGGACTGACTGCCCCCTCCCCCATTCCCTGCCCCCTGCTCTGCTGTGGGCAAAGAGGTAAAAGGTCTGTAGCAGAGCCGAGCCCAGGAAGAAGGGAGGGGTGGGGGGAAGGTGTTTCTGAGATGTGGTAATGCTTCTCACTGTCCTACTGTTTAAGTGTTGTTGTTGTTAGTGTCTGAATTAAATTGATGTTCTTTTTCTTCCCCTAACGAGTCTGTCTTTTGCCCATGACTATAATATGTGAGACACCCCTCCCTGTCCTTATGTCGATTCCTGAGCCTTTTGCTTTATTTTCTCCTTTGCATTCCTGAAGGGGAAAGGGGGGTGAGCCACTGCGTGGTGCCCTCTGAGCTCAAACCACCACAACGTGTCACTGTCCCTCTTGCCTTGTGCGCTGCGGCCCTGCGCAAGTAGTTGTTATTCATGTCTCCCAAAGCAGGGCGTCCCCATTGGACTGATTTGGAAACCATATTTAGAGTATATTATGCTAATGCTTTATCTTTCATGGGCAAGAGGTTGAGACATTTTTCTGTATTAGTTCTTTGAAAGCACAAATCTTGCTAGTCCTGAATTCTTATTATCATTGGTGCAGTTGTAGCTTTCAACCCTTACGCTATCAGTGAAGTGAGATTTTCCTTCCACCCTCTTGACCTACACAGCAGATAATATCCCAGCCCTTTTCTAGGTCAAGCCCTCGTACTGTCATATTCTGCAGGACTAGGGCCAGAGGATCTAGGCTTGCAGATCCTCCATGGTCACCTCTGACTTCACTGAGTCGACATAATCCACAGTGTCTGCTGCTCTGTCTTGGGCAGAACTTTGATCAGCACATTTGCAGAGATAGCTGAATTTTGGTTTGACATCTTGCTGATCTCTGCTGGACTTCCAAAACAGGGTATGAGTCATAAACTATTCCCTGTAAGGTAAGCCTCAGTGGTTTGTGAGCTATAAAGGAAGCCTGTGTTATTTTTAAAGGACAGAATTTTTCTTTCATTCCCTCCTCCCCTCCAGACACTCTCTCTGTTTATTTTTCATTCTGCTCCAAACCTTCTTTGTTTATATCCCACATTTTGGAAATTTCTGTCTTCTCCTTCATCTAACTGCTCTTTTATTCCACACGGTTTCTCTGAAGAGGCGAGCAAGATCTGGAAAGAATCAGACATTTACATTGATAATGTTCCAGCCGGATTAGCAAATGTTTGGAAAAGACCTCATGCTTTGGGCACCAACTTCACTCTGATTGGGGTAAAACTCTTTAATGACTGGGGTTATTGCTCAGTAGAGGCTTTTTTCCTTTACGGTATCTAGTGCTAGTTATTATCAAAGACAGATTGCTGGACTATGTGGACTGACACCGGGCTAGTCCAGTCTGGCAATTCTCATCTCTCTATGAATGTGAATCCAGAAACTTTTCAGTCTAAGCTGGGTGTTCTTTTTGATGCATACAGGATAAATAATGAGGTATACTCAGTAAAATTAATTTGCCACAAGAAGTAACTGGTGACCTTTGTATCCATCAGCCCATATACTCGCTGAACTGAATCCCCAGTTCCACTGGAAGAGAAGGAGCCACAGAGCTTTCCACATATTTTAAAATATATGTAATCACAAGCAACAAAGACTTAGCAGAATGCTTCAGTCATCTGGGTTTAGACATAAGGCAAGGTTAAAATTAAAGCCCAGACAATACACTCACAGCTAACTTTTTGACCTCATTCTATATGTGGGTTTTCTTCATTGCGGAATCTGTGACATGAGGCTGAGAATGCCAATACACTTTTTAGATGGGGCCTTGATCCCTTAGGCACTTATCTAGCTGAACTGGAATAATTGCTTCCTTTCCTCTTGTATTTCTTCAAGGCATTTTTATATGTTGTAGTCTTAGAGTTTCTGTTGACCAGAGCAGGAAGACATACAGCAAGTTGCAGCCAGATTTCAGGGACAAAGCTGATTAACTCTGGTGAAGCTCTACTGCAAATCCCATCCCATTTAATTCCTTAGCTCGCCTCCACACTGCATGGTATTCCCTCCACAGACACAGTCCTACATTACCAAGTGACACAACACCACCAGCAGCCGCACATAAATCTTGCAGAGCTCGGGGCTGCCAGTTCACAGTTTTGAGGTGAAATTCCCTTCTCAGTACAAGGGCTAAACAAATGACACGTGATGTTCAAGTCACTCAGAGCTCTGCAAAGCAGTGGACTCATGCTTTGCAAAAGGGAACTTATTGTGGGTGGTTTCTGTGGTCTGCTGAAGTGTACGTACTGCCTCTATTACCTGGATAATGAATTAGTAAGTGTGGTACTCTCAATTGTGTGTGTGTATTTATGTTTATAAGTACACACCTACATCTACAGAAGTATGCTCCATTATATAAAATTTCTGATGACACTGGTTAGAATAAAATCGAACTGCTACAAAAGTAGAAATCACGGGCTTTCTACTGTTTTCAGGGATGATAATCTTTTTCCTGCAAAGACATTTTATGATGGCAGTGAGCTACTAGTACAGTAAGGAAGACAATGTAAAAGCAAAAAAACCCTCTACTGACATCTCTACATCCACATCAGCATAAATTAAATTAGAATTTAACTTCAAATTGTCAAAAGGTTATCAGGCCCATGTTTAATAGAAAGACTGACATTGTAGTCTGATTTTGACAACGTTCAGGTTAATACCAGCTAGCTGAATTCCACAGACATCACCACACCTCTGGGAGCTGCATATTCACAGACAGAGATGGTTTGACCTCATTCAATTTATACATTTGATCTAATGCACTGCGGGTCATCTAAAAATAGAGATCTGGAGAGGAGGACGGCTAATGCTCCCAAGCCACGGACCAACAGAAGCAGCTCTCCTTCTTCCAGTCTCTTTTCTCTCTCTGTACTAGGCTTCAGCTCCAACTTCCCTACAGTAAAAAAATTGCTTTTATCAGATCCCCTCAGAATAGATAACTTCACGCTTAATAAGTCTAAAAGAAGATTTGTCAGTCCTTCATGAATAACCAGATGTTGGGAAAAGGATGGTGTGTCATTTCCCTGAACAAACATTCTTGGCATTTATGCATTTCCTCCCATATCTCCTTAAAAAATTATTGTGTGTAAATTTAGTGCTGACAAAACTGAGGGCCTGGGAGAAAATGGATTACTCATTCATTTGGTAATTATAGTTGGTCAAGACATGGAATTTCTGTTTTCTGGGAAATTTGACACTGAAATATTACTTTTCATTCTGATTCAGGATATTTAAAGCAAAAATATTACCATAAAGCAGAAAATCCAAGCTAGTGTTGTTTCAGACCCCTTTTTGTTTGAAAATTTCAAGGCTTAGTGTTTCTTTCACAATATTTTTAGTTTTCATTACATGAAGAGGCTACTGATGGAAATTTGCTTTTAAAACATCAAATGCCACTCCTACATACTGGGCTAGAAAAGATAAGATGTTTAATTCAGTACTAAAGAGCATCTGGCAGTATTATTTTGAAAATGTGTTAAAATAGCATATTTCAGTTATCCTCAATCATATGCAATCCTTCAGTTATATGATAACATGCTAGTAACAATGGTTCATTTACTCTAGCACAGCTATAGGTATTAAATATTGGAAAGAAAAAAAGTTATTTTTAAGATTAAATTTTAAAAACTGCCCAAACAAAACCACTTCCATTTCAACATTTCCCTGAAAATTCTAAGTGTAATCAATACAACTTTACTTGTTACAAAATAGTGGATCAAAAATAATTTTACAATTAAAAAATGTTACTTGAAATGCCTGCTTCGATAAAAAGGTCAGGCAGTTGTTTATCTCTGTATTTCTAGAATTCTGTCCATGTCCAAACAGATGTTTGGTGGTTTCTGTAGGTTTATGTGTATTTGGTGTTCTCTTTCACAGACTTCCCACAGACTCATCTCCAAGATTACTTCTTTCAGTTTCGGTATTTTATTGATAATTTCCACAGAGATCAAACAATTAATTTACATGGATGGTGAAATACTAACCATCAAACTTCAGTAAATGAAACCCCAGTTTTCTCATTCTATACCTTGGGAATACAACAGAGATATTAAAACACTGTCTATGAAATGAAAAAGATTTCTGTGATTCACCTATATTGCAAAATGATTGAGCAAAATAACTCCCTTGGAACCAATGTACCATTACCCTCTTTTGAAATGGCACTCGTCTTCCTCTCTGGATGGTGAGCCTCATTTGAAAAGGGTGCAGTGCAGCAAATCCCATACAGCTCTGTAGATTTAGTAATGTACTAGCAGAGCCATCAATTGTAAAGAGAATTACTCGCTCTTCACTGAAGTAGGCATAACATTGTGGCAGAAAGGAAGCAGAGCCAAGATTGCAACTGATAGATATGGCTATTTTTTATGTGTGTAGGAATTTCTCTGCCATGTGATTTTGCACACTGCGTAACTTTAAAAAGTCGTATGTCAGAGAGAACCCCTGCCCAGAGCAGTTCATTAATCCACAACTGCCTCTAATAACTGCTGTCAGAGAAGAAAAATCAAAGTTAACAGACCAAATTTTGTCCTCTGTTAAAAGTCACTACATTAGAGTTTCCACTGATATAACCAAGGCTACTGTATCTTTGCCAGGGTTTAAGATGTTCTCATGTATTTATATAACCAAATAAATTGATTTGAAACACACTAGAGCAGAGCATTGATCCTTGAGGTGAAGCTGAATCAGCAATTCTGGTCTGCTGATTACATCTCAGAAGTCATTAAAAGAGTGCCCTGCACTCGTGCAATGAACAGGCTTGATGTGGTTCAATGGGAGCGTGGCCATCCACGTGCTGTCCTGATGCCACATGGCACACTTGACAGGGTATTTACCACCCTTTGTGTATCATTTGTGCATCTTTGAAATAAGTTTTCTTATCTTGTAAGAGTATAATGATCTTTGGATGAGATATAATGTAACTAAATGAACTGCTGGAAGTCTCTGTCCTTAGATGTATGGTGCCTAATGCTGAGTTTTGGAGTCTTTCTTCAGCAGTTGAACTGAAGCAAGGCAAAAGCACTGCTGAAGTACCACACTCACATTGCTTTCTACTCTGCACTCAGAAAGCCTTTTTCTTCCATCCTCCTCCCATGCAGACATTTCCTCCAGTGAGGTACCTGCCGGCAAACTCCCTTCATCAATCTATTGCCTGGTGACCCACCCACAACGATGGGTTCGTCCATGTGCAGTTTCCCAAACACTTCTATATTAGCTCATACCGTAAGTCTAGAGCGATGCTGCCCTCTCCTGTTCACTCTTGACCTGAATGATCTGCTTCTAAGCAAAGACTGCAGGACCAGCCGTGCAACCGTGCTTGTGACCGCTTCAAGCTAACTTGAAGAAAGGGTCCACGTTTTCCCTGTACTTGTGTCAGTCTTTTAAGGTCTTTATAAATAGTACACCATGCAAATGTTCTTGCAAATTCTATTCTTTGAAATTATTCTCTTCCCTTCCGAACATTCCTTCTCTCTTTTCCCATCCCTCCTTACATTCTTTGTTTATAGTTTATTTTCTTTTTTTCAATCCTTCTGCTTCTTACCTGATTTTTCTTCCCTCTTAGAGCTTTCTAAACCCACTCCTCCCCCAGACCCAGCTAAAAGAACACGGGTGCTAATCTCAATAAACTGTTCATTAACAATCAGAGGAGACAGTCAGTCAAAGCCTGGTTCCATTATTCGGTCCCTGAGATAAGAGTTTGACACAATAATTGTGTTAGCTCAGACAGCTCTCCAGAAGCTCATCATGGAGACAAACCTCGCTTCAGGGGAAAGGGCAAATGTATGACAGCACTGAGGTCTAGAAGAGACAAAATAGCAATAATTTTGTTCTTCTATTGTTCTTGTTACCACCCCTCCTACTCAATAACTTAAAATATTCACACAGCTCTTTTTAGTAAGAATGCCCCTCACCCCTATTCAAGCCATTACTAAATGCATGTACAGTTCACTCATTCTGAAAACAAATTTTCCAAACCATGTGTTGTGGGGAAAATTACAAAGGAGCACTGGAGGGCTAGGAAAAAATCTTATTGTTAATGTAATTGTTTAAATTATGATTGATTTAATATCAAAAGAAAACAGATAATTTGATTTCTGTTGTTCTTTTTCTTAAGTTTTACGCTGACAGCATCTCATTTTTCTCAGGGTAAGGGCAATTGAGAAATGGCTGTAAATACTGACTGCAAGCAGTTATACTAATCAGCCTTTAAATGCTGGCTGCAGCTCAGTCCCTCCACTACCAGGGAGAGTGTTCTGTGCGCTCCTCCTATAATTACGGCCAATTTTCACTCCTCTGCCCTGGAGGAGCTGAACTGCTCCTGCCAGGGAAAGGTAATTAGCAATTTCCTGCCTAGGGACAGTCAAACGGAGATGTATGAGCTCTAAAGCCTTGAATATCCACAGCACTAAATACTGCTGTTCTACTCCTCGAGCATCCACGGCTCTAAATGCTGCTGGTTTGATCCCTGGCCCCACCTCTCTGGCACCGAGCATTCCTAGAGTGGGTTCCCTAGCAAGCCTCCTAATATCCTCAGTGCTGTGAAGTGTTGAACATCTCTGCGCAAGAGCTAAGGAGTATCAGCTCACCCGGATGAGAGTGTTACCCCTTTGCAAGCACTGTAGAGCTGGAGCCTTAGGTCATGTGTCCTGAGACCTATGGCCATGTCTCCTTGGTAGCACATGCTGATTCAGAGGAGGAGGATGGCTGTTGTCTCTGATTGAGCTCTTCTGAGGAACGCCATCATCGATGTATTGTTCCTCTCCAATAGCTACTGGATTTTGTTCCTTTAAAACTGGGCAGGGACTGGTGTGTGTTCTGAAAAAGTTTCTTCAGAATATCCCTGTCTCCTTTTCCTCTGTATTCACAAGGACCCCCAAAATCCCACATGCCTCTGCCTGTTTCACAAGGAACTCAGATTTACTTCCTGAGCTCTGAAAAGGCACATCTCCAAATATTTTACAGACTAATCTTTCATTCACCTGAAGGCCATAGAACAAGGCAGACTGCCTTGAGCATTCACTTTCATCCATCAGCGTTGTTCTCAAGGTGTTCAGCAGTCTAACGGCATCCACTTCATTTGCAATCTTCATTCAAGGCTTGCCTGCAGGTCCTGTAACACACTGTGATGGAAAAGTTTTTGCTTACATCTGGAATCACTGTTCTTGACATCTCGGATGGGGGTGAGGGGAAACCTTCGTAAAGAGAAAAGGACAATGAAGCAAGACGTTAAGACAGCTAGTCAGTCAGTGAGTCACAGCTACTAAACATTTGGCACCAGCCACAAAGCAGCTAAATGTAACCAGCTCTAAAAGGCCCACAGGATGTCTCTTGCTCATTTGCTCACACACACAGACACACAGTGTTTAGACAAGCAATTCCCCATTCTGCATGCTTGTAGCACTAACTTTGTAAGCAGCTTGGGCACAGCGTTTAATTTCCACAGGAAAATTTATTTTGCTTTCCTTCAGCTGGTTTTCCAACACCCTGATGGAGGATTCTGATGGTGTCTTGGGATCTGATGTGCAGCCTGCTGAACCCAGTGTGAGTCTCTCTTTGATGTTCAGTCAAGAGACCACAGATCAAGCCCTTAGCAATCAGTTTGGGCCACATGTCCTGGCTGCTTAGGGTAGATGCTGACAGTGTAAAACAATAGCAGAGGAGGCATAAAAGGGGACTGACTATCTGTGTCCCACGCTGTGTGATGGCTTCTAATGTCAGTTGTGGCCTCTAGGTGTATCATATAGTCACTACTGATGTGGCAACAGCTTTGAAGGGGAGAAGGTAAGAACTTGTACTCCCTAGAGAGGAAAGACAAGCAAGACAACAGGGTGCTGAAAAAGTAGTGTCAGGAGGACTGAAGATCAGCATTTGTGAAGGAAATTGAAGAGGAATGTGAAGAAGCTGCAAAGGAAGAAATGACTAGAAACGGAAACCAGGTTTTCCCAGCCACCCCCAGGGGTAACATGCCAACAACAACAACTAACAGCAACATATTTTTTTAAAAAGCATACAGCATGGTGCATAAATAAAAGCCAGGCTTCTAAAAATTCTTGCAGTGGTACTGTAATAATTATACCGTGTTGGTAGTCACCTCCAACTGGAGCAAAAATGTTTCTGTAAGCCCCAGATCACACACTCAAATGGGACAGTGGCCACTTGTGCCAGCTGTGAATTTGGTCTCTGTTTTTTTAAAAATTTCAGATCCTTTGAAGAGTCTTTTAAAGAGGAAGATCCTCAGTCCCCTTTCTGCGAAATATGAAAGTATCACTGTGAATTATTATTTCAAAACTCGATGAATAATACACTATCAAATTCAAGTGTTCTTTATTGTGATCCAGAGAGCTTTTTGTCTGAAATGTGCTGCAGGTCGGAGAACAGGTTTTAAAAATCTAAATCTATTCCAAAACCACCACGAATGGTTTTCTGGGAAGGAAAGATTATATATTACACTTGGTTCCTCTCCAAGATTTGTATGTCTTACATGAATACTCCTCTGTCTCCTTCTGTGGTGACATATCTGAGATCAATTATGCCAACAGTAAAGTCTGGAATTTTTATAGTCCAGCTCTTTACGAGCATTTTCATAGAAGAACTTATGAAGGCTGAGGCATAGGAAAAGTCCAATAATCCTGGCCTGTTATCTTCATCATCTCCAGCCCTGTGTCTTTTCCGATCTACCCTCTCCAAGTGAAAACACGGGCTCACGTAATACACATACTCCATTGTGGTGATTTAAATGACCATCTGTATGTTTATCTGAGGCCTCTGTGAACGGGCAGCCTCATTAGTGCTTGTGTCATGGACGCATGGGCCAACACAAATTCTGTTTATGTAAGATAAATTCTCCTCTCCTGCCTTTATCTCTTTTGTTCATTCCTTCTGTGCCCTCTGATTTTTCTTTCTCCTCTGGGAGTTCATTCTTGCTAGAACTCACTTTCTTTATTTCTGAGGTTGGATCCTGACACCTTTACTTTCCTTTTGCTCTGCACATGCTTAGGAGAAATCTATCTGAAAAGACATGCATTTTTAACTTGACTATGGATTTTCCTGCAGGAATGGTATTGCTAAAATTAGTGGTACTAATGGAGAAAAAGGTGTTATTCAGGATGAGAGAGGGCAGCAGGAGTAGTTCCTAAGTAATAACCTTAAGCCATGACTAAGGATCTGAAAGTTTTGACAGTTGCCTTTAGGTTTCTTTACTTTTTGCAATGATAAGAAGCAGTGAATCTGTTTTATTTGTCGATAATTGATATCTGCTTCATGCCATCTCCAGAACTGAAGTGTCTGGATTATAAACAGTGAGGGAAGGCTCATGAATTATAAGCAAAATGTTTTAATTGGGTTGATCTTCTTTCATTTGGCTTTAGATTTTGAAAAATTTCTTTACAGGCAGCATGCTGAATCTGTCATGCTTAGTTGCACTGAGTAGCACTTGAGTGCACAAATACTCCTACTGGGTGAACTAAGTATTTAATAAATCCTGAGGAGCAGTGTTGTGCTTCACTGGTTGGGAAAGTGGGAAGTGGAGGGGTAATTGTATTAGTCAATATGAAGGGAGGTCACCTGTCAGTGTTTTAAATCAAGGCTTAAAGAGAGCAAACATTAGCCTTAATTCAGACAAGCGGCGGTTCAGGTGGGGTTTTGTCTCTGCAAAGAAATTGCAAGAGCGATATGTTGAGTTTCCAACATAATGTTGCAGAATTTTCTATATCATATCTGCTGCATTTAGTTCACTGCCTATTCTCAGGGCTGTCTGCAACCTGAATGCCCTACTGGATCCTTTCTGGCTTATTCCTCAACATTAATATCAGCTTCAATTGGAATTTTGAATGTGGGTAAGGACACTGAAGAGATACATGAGTGATGGCTGAAAATCACTGAAAGTCAAACAATTACTTACTCCTAAGTACTTTTGAAAGCCATCTGCAGAATTTGAGATAACAGAATCCAGTTTTCTCTTTTATCAAAGAGCATGTTCAGGAAGGGTAATGGGGCTGAGGAGGAATACATTTGCTTTCAACAATAACTAATTATCTATGACTGAATATACACATGCAGCACATATGTGGAAGGAGGCACAAGTGTAACAGTCATTTCCTTGGTAAAAATGCATTTGTAAAACTTAAAAAGGATTCCCCAGACTCACAAAGGCCTTGTACCCTATTGATAACTTTTTTCAACTGAAATTAGGTTTCAGTGTTTGGATTGCTTCAGCGTAGCTATGGGAAAATATAGCCCTGGTCCTAGGAATAGGACGGAATGTCTATTTTTCATCCTCATGTAATTGAAAACTGACTGAAAACAATTGGCAGGAATCTAAATATTCGCATTTGGGTAGAGACCAAACATGGGAAATTTCAGGCCAAGGGAAGTTTTTTGGGAAGTGCATAAGAATAGCTTTTTTTTTTTTTTTTTTTAAATGGTGTTTTATTAGAGGTGACTCAATGTATAAATCATCCAACTGTTTTTTCCTGGTGCTTGTTCTTCAAATCCTGCATTTATTACTTAGCATAAAAGTAACAGACAGTGTAACTTTAAATAGAAATTACATTCCTGTCAGCTTATCCAAAGCCCAAATATGGGACAGAGTGTCAGAGAAAAATACTAACATGAGGGATTCAGGGACTTGACAACGGTACAGGCTCTGCTTCTGCCTGATAAACAACTTACACTGACTTGTGCTCCCTGAACTTGCATCCCAGGACATAAAAGTCAGGGAGAAGTAACCCCTTGCTTGAGCAACAGCAGAGAGAGAGAAGTAAATCTAATGTAGGGTGAAGTGTGGGATATCTGCAAAGTGTAGGACAACAAGGTATTAATATCCCATTTATTTTGGTATATTGCCACCTTGTGCTCAGTTTGATAGAGGCACATGGCTTCACTGGCAGAAAGATTTGGCCATATGCTCTAAACTATTATAAGTCTTACACTGTGTAGCTGAGGAGTTCACACTCCAAATGTAATCTAGTGTGGTTCAAACACTGAAGAACCACTCCATAAAAATGGCACTTCTCTGTTCTACACATCTGTTTCTTGCATGTATCCTGAGTCGGATATGCTTAAATAACATTTAAATGAAGGTTTTACTGTGATTTTCTTTCTTTTTTTTTTTTTTTTTTTTTTTAAGAAAAAACATCTGTGAGCCCTGCAAGGCCAGTTCAGCTGTAGGAAAAGGAGCTTGCTCTTCTTCAGCATGACTTTTAACTGCAAGATCATTTTTACTCTCCTTTATTCCTGTGTGTGCAGTGAAGACATGGAGTCAGGAGGAGATGCCCTGCATTGGTGCAGGACTGAAGAGAAGGGTAAATGTTGCAGCTGGGATCCTGGAGGCTGGTGTGAGCTGGTTTGGGCCCAGTTTGTTTCAGAGTAGTCCCAAAAGTCCTTCCTTCCCTACTAAAATCCTGCCATCTTCTGCTGCTCAGCGGTGCCAGAGACCAGCTATACCCTACATAGGACCATCCCTCCGAGCACGTGCTGCTGGCTGGGAGAGCTTGCATTACACCAGTGCCACCCTTGTGTTAACGGTTCCTGCAGGGAAACAGCAGCAGCCCATCTGGTGCAATGCTGGAGCTTCCTTTAGTGATAAAGATGAAACTAAAAGCCTCCAAGGAAGCGTAGCAGTGCACAGAGCCCCACTGGAGTGCCATCAGGACGCTGCACCAACCTTCTCTTTGTTAGAAATCCCAGCTGGGCCCATGTCTTCCCCACCCCTGGGGGATTCCTTCCTCACCTTCTTCCTTCCTTACCCTCTGGGACTGGGATGCTTCCCCACTTGCTCTGTTCTTGTTGAGGGGAGTCTTGCCTACTCCTGCTGGTGGGAGATAGTCACACCCTTCAGAGTCGTCTAGCCAGAAACCAGCTGTTCAGTTGACTCCCAGTGACCTTCCTTTACTTCCCTCTCTGTGGTCTGGCTGTTTTTACCGAGAAGCTCGCACCACAACCAGCTTCCAATGTGCTGCTGTGATTTGAACTCGGGCAGCAGGAAAAAAATGACCATCCTGTGCCTGGTGGCTCACTGTGCTGAGCCACCACATCAGCTAGAGTCTAGCTCCTTATTACATCCAGATGCACAAACAGTTTGCCTGCCAAGAGTATGTTTGGTGCTTCATGAAACCCTATCACTGAAACGGATTAGTGTCGGGACTGCCAGAAGCAGCTTTCGGGAAACGCATCAGGAGCAAGGAAGCCTCTGTATGTATGATATGTCCACCTTGTGAGATGGGCTTGCTTCTGAAAACTGTCTTTCTACTCAGAGGTAATTAAAAACACAGAAGGAGTAAAACAAAGGAAGAGAGGAAGGTTTGCCAAGTGAGCCCAGATTATAAATCAAAACTCCTCAAATCTGTGCCCTCTCTGTAGTCTCACATCCAGGGCCCTTCGTTTCTGTTCTTGGCGCTCTACTGTGCAACTCCTTTCACTCTGGCTCCTCAGCTCCGGGCAGTTCCTTTTCTGCTAGAGTGGTATGAGTCTTCTCCTGTAGCTCCCATTTTACAGTCCACGGTGCTTCCCAGCTGTGCATCTCTCTGTGCTTCTCACTTCACTGAGGAGGGCCTCATTCTTCACAAACCTTCATGCTTAGCGTATCTGTTGTTATAGCTGCTGCTCAACTTAAAATTTAGAGAATGTTAATTGGATGTACAGGGTTAACCACCTGATGAAGACTTAATTGCACTTGTCTGAGCTAAATTGATAGGCATTTCAGCTTGGGACTTAAAGACTTTGGGACAGAATCTAATGTTGTTCTGTTCTCTGCATAAAGGGTAGTTGCCATCCTTTGTGCAAAGCTTTGCACACATGTAGCCCCAGACTTCGTGTGTGTTTCACTGTGAATGAGAATCTGTGAAATATAACCATTATTTCTGAATTTGCTCATGCATCTGTAGTGATTTAACCACCAAAGTTATTTGAAGTTCAGGCCTGGATCCAGATTTTGCTTGCAAATGGATAATAGCAGAACCCAGAGTTCAGATGTGAATGTGACCAGTTTTCAGGTTATTCAGAAAGGGAATCTGAATTTTGGAGATGAAAATTACTTCCATAATAGTTAAATCTAAGGCTTTCTAGGAACTATTATGATATGTAAGAGCTTCCTTCTTGAGCAAAATAAGCGGTTTCTCCTTACTTAGGCAAATGATCTCTTAAATCTGTAGACTGAGTTCAGTCTGGTTTCTGGCCACAAGGGGACAGAAGACAGTCAGTGCCACAGTATTAACTATTTCTGGAAAGTCCATGAAAAAAACCCATATCCTAGTCAGTACAAATCAGATACAAAAATATATCTGCTGAAGTAGCATGGCAGAGATCAGAGAAATAAAGTACCTAAATATATTCCAGATGCAGTGTAGAAAAAAAAATCATAAATGTTTAAGTGTATATAATTAAAAAACTTTAAGTTAGGAGGTTGAAGCAATATATGAAGTGGCATATGGTGCCTGCCAGAAGCTTTAGCCCTGTAAAAGTACTTGGAAGAGAAGGCATGAAGCAGAAGACTTGATATATCAGGGATAAACAATGTGATTTTAGGACCTCTTGCCTCATATTCATAGATTGAGGTCCATAGTGCAGACTTAATGGCAGTCAGATACTAGCCTCTGAGCATAAACATTTTCTTTTTAACATCTTGTAGCACCACTGCTTACAGCTCTGAGTCATGAGAAATGGTGGACCTCTGCCTCAGCACCACAGGACCAGTGTCCCCATCACACTGCCTGGCTGGCACCTCTGCGGGCAAAGAGCTTCATCTAGCCCAAAACAAGTCAGGTCAGGGCTCAATCTCCTTCATTAGTCAAATTGGGCTGTTTTGACCTCTGAATGGTTACTCTGTGTACTCACAGGGTAACTCACTTATAGAGATAACTGATTTCAGGGTGATTGAATTCATCTGGGTATTTCCTCTCCCTTCTGAAGCTGATCACACAAAGACTATCTTCAGTGCTTCCTGCATCAGAGATATCACTGTAGACACTTCATTCCATTTTCAGTGACCTTTTCTTTATATTTGTTTCATGAAGTACCAGACTCATTCACAGGGATATTAATTAGTACTGAATTCAGTCATTCTGGATCATTTTGGATTATTATCAACCTAAGGGTAGAATATGATACGGTGCAGGAACTTGCGTTTATTTAGGTTCCTGGAAAAAAAAAGTGCTTAATAGGGGGAGAAGTCAGCTGTAAACTAAAGGGAATAAAAATTGACCTTTCTTGAAAAACTGTCTGAATTTTCGTGGCTTTCTCATGTCTTCATGCTGTGAGTAATGTAAGGAATGCTGCAGGCAGAATGTCTGCAAGCTCTGATATTAAAAATCAAAAAAATTATACAAGCCAGTTGCAGTTTCCTCTGTCCACTTTTAGTTTGCTCATTCTCTTTTTTTTTTCTCCTTACAAGAAAGCAAATTCTGGAGATTGTTCCCACATGAAACACTCCCCCACATGGGTCTGTCAGAGCTGTCGAGTCACTGACATAACATCCCACTGCTCCTAAGAGATCCATGAACACTCGCTGATATGCCTTTGCCAGGCTTTTCCTGTCTTATTAAAAAATATGGTTTCATTTAACTCCTCACAGAGCAAGGGCTTGGCAGAGGAGAACTACAAAAGCTTGCAAAGCCCTTCCAGCTGACCAAGGGTGAATTTTTGAGCATCTCCTGCCATCTTGTGGGATTGAGGAGAACATTCACTTTGCTTATTAATATCTGAGATGTCAAAAGCTCTGCTTGTCGACTCCACTGACTAGCGAGCAAACGAAGCACTGAGCACGGTGGTGTACCCTCTTCTGCAGGAACTGTTTGGGATGAACCTGCTGACCTTAATGGGACTGCCCTGAACCTTTCCCAGTATGCCGGTGGCCGGGCTATAGATTCATTATCTAGTCATAATTAGAGGAAGGGATCAAAAGTATGTGGGGACTTCTCTTGCTGTTGGTCATCTTGGGGGATGCCCATGGTGCCAGCTGAGGAAAATCTGCAACAGTATAGCCTCTGTATCCAGCAGAGTTGCCAGAGAGGTCGAGTAACTGAGCGTGGGGTTGGAAGCCAAGGACTCCTGCATGCAAACCCAGCTAACCCTGGCTAATCCCAGCTACGTCTGTGTGGGTGGCCTCGGACAAGGCTCTGAGCACAGAGAAAGAAGCCAATAATTTCTAAGTGATAATCCTGTGTTTGTCCTTTCTTAAAACTTCCCACTGGAACGAGCAACAGATTTGCTCTGTGTAAATAAAGCAAGAGCGACTGCCAGTACATGAACCACACTGTCCTACAGAGCTGGTTGGTTGTGCAATACTTAAAGCACGGCAAGGTTTGAATACTGGTGGCTGACCCGGGTGAATGCTCCCATGTTGTAACAGTGGGAGACTGAAAAAAGTCACTGTGGCTTGGTGTGACTCCTGAGTGAGTGGCAACAATATCTTCAATGTGACAAGTTTGTTTTCACACTCATGTATACCATCAGCCAGCCTGTTTGCTTTTTTTTTTGGTCTTGCTAGGTAAAGCCAGCTGAATGTAGTGTGCGCCTTTGTTTGCTTTGGGCTGCTTTGGTTGAGCTCTTCTGCAGATTTTGGAATCACTTTGCGGTGATTGATTCTGCAACGTGAAAAATGCTCCTTTTATATTTTGAGCCTGTTTTAAAATTTGCTCTGTTTGAAACCACAGCCAGCTGAACAGAGAGAGATTTCCTGAGGACGCTGGTGGGTCCTCACCAGGAAGAGGCTGTCATGGCTTTAGCAGATCAGTACTAGAAGGGGTCAGGACTCTTTTCAAGCAGGTTTCATTGCTGCTTTCCAACAGTGGGGAAGCCATGAGGTCTTGCCTGCCATTCCAGGCCTTGGAGGGGCATAGATTTATCCATGCATCCCTCCATCTATTACTTTCCATCCCTGTTGTTCCCAGACATAATATCCTTACTCTGTTAGTTCCTGTCTCTCTCTGTGTCCTTAACCTATACTCCTTCCTATGCTTAGTCCTTTGCTTGCCCTCTAATTCCTCCTTATTCTCCATGGACCTCAAAGAGTCCTTGAAGAGTCTTTACCACCTTCATCCCAGGCTATGCTGCCCAGATACTTTTTCCCAATTTATTTCCAAGACTTTATTTCTCATGTTCTCAGTTTGGGGCCTGCTATAGAATAAGACACATTCCTTCCCCATACTGACTGAGTATCAGCAGGAGGGACAGAAAAACTGCCTCCTTGCTTACCCTTGCCCTTGCATCACTTTGGCCCAGAGACACTGCAAACAGGTAGCTAGCACACGAAAACACAGAAGTCTTAGTCCTGCCACATGTAGGTCTGGGTTGTGTTTTTATAAATATGGCATATAAACATACAGTAGCACAAAGGATCTATGAGATTTAGGCATGAACAGTTGCTCTTTGGGGGTGACACATGCACAACCTTGGCATGCAGAGGAGCTGTGTGAATGCACGCTCAGCAAGGATGAAATTCTAGCCATTAGGTGAAGCTGTTAAACAACTCTACTGAAGATGAACAGACTGTCACTGTTAAAAGGTTTTGTATTTTGTGCAAACATGGGCAGATTTTTTATGGAATTCTGGGCCCAGGTCAAATTTAAACTCTCTTCTTCATAGAAAATGCTTCTCCAGCTTTCCTCTAGTAAAAATAAAAAACAACATCCACCCCAAGAAAACAACTGTCAACACTGTCATTTTTTAACATCAAAATCAACCCTTAGTCTTGTTCTTAGAAACGGATGGATAGTTTTGATTGAACATTTTCTAAATAATGGGGGACTAAGGATAATAATTTTTCACCTAGTATGGAAAACTGCAGCCTAGCAGGTTTGGCTGACAAATGCATAAGCAACTGAAATAGGTGCTCTGCAATGGAAAGTGCTAGAAAGGTTTAAAAATAAGGAGTTCTACTAACCTTACTTACTCAAAAAAATGTCTAGCTCTCTCAGAGCACATTGCCCTGATGGGATAACACTGTAACTCCTTTTCACCTAACCTAGGTGAAATCTTTTCCAGTTACCCAGGATTTACGACCTGCCTGTAGATGGCTTATTTACAAGTAGTCTGTATTAGATGGTGATATAATCATGAAGTTTAGGGAAAATACACTGAGGAACTAGTGTCACTCTCCTGCAGTAGCCAAAGATGTCTGTCCCTTATTGGAGTACCTCTCACTATCGGGGACTTGTGGCATAGGTTGCCGCATTTTCATTTACGGAAGCTGACAGCAACTAGAAGTAGTTATGAGGTTGGGTGGTGCATAGGCAGTCTCTTCTCTGAGCCTGAATTTAATCCTCACTTATCTTACATTGCATATTGCCTGACAATGCCATCACTTTGTAGCTTTGGACAGCACAAGACAGATACTCTGGAATCAGTTTGGCAGCATCTATCATCCTAATTACTTCCCTCTCCTCTGCGCATATATATTGGGGGAGAGTTAGGTGACATAAGTAGTACTGAAAATAGTCCTAAAAGTTATGATGACTGAGTGCAGCATAGGAGAGAATTGAAGTAAAATGGAATCTAATCCCAAAGCTGCGTGAATTCTCTGAATTCTAGTAAGACTTTCATCACATAATTTGCTCTATGCTGAGAAACTGAAAAGCATCCCAGGAAAAAAAAAAATCACAGTATTTTAACAGATCAAGATAATCAATGGATTCCATGGGCCTAGATATATGCAGAACTCTTTCATGTCACCTCATTGTAAGCAGTGGCTCATCTTTTTGCTTCTTTTAGGAGAAGCTGCCTATGTGACATATTAAGCTGTTGTAGCTTTTCAGAAATATGAGCAGAGCAAATTTGAGCCTGAAATGTTTGCCTAAGATAATGAAGATCTATGAGTATGTTGATGGCACTGAATCTGTATAGATGCTGAAGGGTCAGTTACCTCCAAATGGTTAGTATTTTTGTGTCCAGTATTGAACAAGAACCAGTTATGAGCTTAATGACTTAATTTTCCTTACATGCTTGTAACATACATGTTTTTATGGACAATTTGATATCAAATAAGTTCAGTGATGAGAGGCTTTGAACTGAAATGCACACCCCAAGAGAGAACGGGGTCCTGATTTTGACTGTTGATGATTAAAAAAAAATGTTCTCTCACATTCTTGGTTAGTTAAAAAATATCAAGGCTATCTCCTAAATGAATATGAAATATATAAGGCTTGTTGAGAAAGGCAGGTAAGTGAAGGAAGGGAATTTAATCTGTCAAGATCCCCTCACATGTTAATTAGTCTGTATATGTATAACGAAAACATTCACAATAGTTCAGATGTGACGAGGGAAAGGTGTTTTAAGAATTTAACCTTAGTGCAAATACATTATACTTTTTTTCCTTTTCATTTCTTCACCTGTATCTTTTGTAAGTATTTGTCTCTATATTGCCTTTTTTGTATGCTATACATATGTTCATTTGCAGTTTACATTAACCTGATTTGAATCTCAAGCTGGCTGCCTACTGGCAGAACATTTCCTTATCCCAGAGTATGGTGAAGCTATAAACTGGGTTACTGAGGCATAAGCATTAACAAACACCTTCTCTCCCTAAGAGGCTGTGTGAGCTGGCTTGTGAGCTGGTGTCCTAGGGATCAGAGAAGATCACTGAAACCCAGCATTTCTTTGGAATTTTCATGAGTCTGATGTGTAGAAACTTCCCTCTTACTCAGAAGGGCCCATCCAGTGATGTTATTTGATAACTAGGAAAAAAATAGAGAGACAATGATTTTTTAAAATGGGAATGTTTCTGACACGTGAGCTTTGTAGCATCATCGTTGAGTGCAGCCACACTGAAGAAAGTAACAGATGTTTTGTTGGGTACTATCAGATCTGAACCATATCTGACAATCAACCACGTACACTGCTTAACATCTTGGTAGCATTTTAGCACTGGGGAATAGTACATTATTAAAAACTGTCACCGTCTGTATGACTGATTCATAAAGAGTATTTAAAGATTACCCCAAAGATGGACAGGACACAGTCATTTCCCATTTTATAGCTGATTCTGCTATTACAGTCTAGAGGACAAACTCTTACGCTTTCAAAAGTAGTAGGTCTGGGAAACTCTGACATTACTTACTCTGGACTTTGCAGGCTTTTTAAAGAGACTTTTTTTGTGTGATGACAGTTGAGGACACATCCATGATGTAGCACTATCTTCCTTACTTCACCCAACTCCCAGTACCTGTATCTCAGGCCCTGGGTTTGAATAGGACTGCAGCCTGTAAAATCAATTCAGAAACACCAGGTGGAGAACATGACAAGGCAAAACAGGGAAGACAGAGACACGCACCATTATTAAAATGGGCAACTATAATAACATAACAGCTCTTAGGGCTGTGACATGTAGGCAGTGTCTGCCAAATGTGGCATGGGCCAGGAACTAAACCTCAGAAATGAAGTAACATTAAGGAGGAGGAAGGCAGGAGGCAAAAAGCATTTCAGATGTACTGACTGGGACATGAGGGAATGAGCCCTCTGTGGATAATAATTAGATGTGAACTCGAGTTTTGTACTTCAGCTTGCCACAGACCTCTTGAGTGACCTTGGGAAAATAATTTAATTTCTTATACCTCATTTCCACACTCTTTGTCTGTCTTACCTACTTAAATTTCAGGCATCTAGGGCTGAGGCTACGTACTTACAGAATGGAGGAGCTTATGACTTTAGTGAAACTTACTGATGCTACCATGATATGAATAACGCATTGCAATGATGCACCATCATAATGACAGTTTACACAGGTTCCCTTCTTTTTGCAGGGAAGAGTTGACAACCTCTGTGGCAGTGATGGCTTTTTTCAATTGCTGTACTTTGTCTAAAGCTGCTCACCCAGTTTATGACAGGAGTGTGGTATCTACCCAGAAGCTTGTAGGGTCAGATGAGTGCTTTCCAAATTAACTAAGCTGTCAGGTGGAGAGGAGTACATAACTCACTGCAAGAATGTGTGTTTAAATGGAAGGCATAGAGATGCAATTCTTCATAGGGAAAATAGAGGACTGATACACTTCTGCCACAGGAAAAGTTCTTTCTCTGGCTATGACTCCCATCAGAATTCAATGGCTCATGGGGATTTATGGGGTAGTTGGGGTTTAATGTCTGCCCTTTCCCTGCTTCCCAGTCTAGCAGGCTCAATGACTGTCTTCACAAGTCTTAGCATAAATGTTTATTTCCTTCGACCCAAGCAGAAGGTAAGGAAGGATCAGAGATCCTTTTCCTGATCCTTTGACACAGGGCTGCTGAGCAATGACAAGGACAGCAGAGCATAATGGAGCAAGTGCGTTAGTGTGCGCCTGACTGAAAAACTGCTGGAATCGCAGCTGGCAAAATACTCATGTTGATATTAAAAATAAAAAATAGAAGAGAATGACAGGGAAAGAGGAGGCTAAATAAGGCTTTTTTATCTTCAGTGGTACTCTGTGACAGCACATGGGCCCTGATGCAGGTGGGCTGTGTTAGTAACAAATTGACGGCACCTGTATATAGTTAATAAATGCAGAGGAAAGGGAGAAAGAAGGCTGGTGGAGGGTTGGGTGCTGTTATTGTGGCTCCTCAGGTACTGCAGCATTTTGGTGGGAAAAGCTGTGGTCCCTCAGGGTGGAGGAGAAGCTGGGGGGAACCGCAGGTTTCCTCTGTTGTGATGGCCCCTGCTGGGGGTCTGGGCAGCCTGACAGGCCTGTGCTCAGGCCATGCTCTGCCATTTGCCTTCTGGCAGCCTCTGAAGCTCCTTGGCTGGTTGAATGCTGTGGGCCACCATAGGCCTGGCAGTCTCCTCCTGTTGATGGGTAAGCAAAGTGCTGCCTGATTCTGGCTGGCTGGAGTCCCCTTCCTCCTCTGGGGAGGTGTTTGATGTCCGAATGTGTGTGTGTGAATGTGCTTGTCCCTTCTCATTTAAAAGCAAACAAAACTCTGTAGTATATTTTGAGTGGCACAGCAGTAGATTGGTACTCCTGCCCCGGGCTGGGCCCTGTGTTTTAGGGTGGAGGTAGGCCCCTCAGTAGCACTCTGGGCAACATGGCCCACCTGCAGGCAGGGCCAGGGTTTATGGCCGTCTATGCTGGGAGTAGAGTGAGGGTGACAGCCCTGCAGTCAGGGTGAGCACCACCTGGAGCTCTGCAGCCCTCTGTCCCATCTGCACTGGAGCTCCCTGTGAGCAGGGCTCCAGAGGGGCTGCTGGAGGCAGTGCTTGGTGGAGGAGCCAGGCCAGTGGTTCCTATTGGCTTTCTCCCAGTATAAGCCATCACCCTGCTGCAGGGATGAGGTGTGTCTATCGGCTTCTCCTTGGGAGTCCTCCCAGTTTGCACTCCTGGTAGTGATCAGGATTAGGGGTTGGCCCTGTCAGTGGGGGCTGTGTGTTCCTCCTGCAAGGAGCAGCCCCCTGCAAGGAGGTGGGTGTCTCATGCCCTGGTCTTTCAGAGGGATGGGGCTGAGTGGTATGAGGTGGTACATGCCCTCTCTGTACTCAGGGTGTAGGTTCCTGGGGGGTTTCTGTCCTGCTGGAAGCCTGCCTGGTGTGACCTTCCCATAAGTGAGCTTCAGGTTCAAGTGCTTGAGTCTACACAAAGGGGTCTGAGACAGATGGAGGGGACTGATGTTCACAAAGGGGTCTGAGACAGATGGAGGGGACTGATGTTCACAAAGGGGTCTGAGACAGATGGAGGGGACTGATGTTCACAAAGGGGTCTGAGACAGATGGAGGGGACTGATGTTCACAAAGGGGTCTGAGACAGATGGAGGGGACTGATGTTCTCTGTAACTCCAAGGCTGGCTGGTGCCCTGCAGCAAGCAGGCCTGGGCTGCTGCGCCTGTGGCTTAAGCCCCCTGCAAGCAGGAGCAAAGCCTCTTTGTCTGCAGCTGGTCCTGCCATGCCCTGAATGCCTGAAGTACCTGCCGCAGCACTGTCAGAAATTTGGCAGTCCTGGTCAAGACTGCTGACCCCCTCCTGCCTGGTGGGCAAGCAGCTCTCTGGCAGCTGCTGGCAAATACAGGAAGTTCGAAAGAACAGACCATATAGATACTTAGGCTGGGATATTAGAGATTTCCTAATGCAAGTTGATTTTTGCTGTCTGCAAAAGGCACTTCTGATTTCACTGAATTAATCTGCCTGCAGTGTAACTTTTCCTTTCTTATTCAGCATATGCCTTTCACTGCTATCAAAGGGCAGTTAGAAAGTAGGTGTCTTTACGAGCTGAGTAAAATAGGCTATTAGTTTCCCTTTGAGAAAGAAAACAACTGCAGTTGTATTGCCTGAATTGCAAAGTTTCCGTGGAAGATAAAAGCCCAGCCTGCAACCTATAAAGATCATTAATAAAGTTTTTCTTGATTTCTGGGGGAATTAGCAGTATTGTAAAGCAGATTGCTCAGTGAGTAAAGAGCCCTGATAGCTATGCTCCTTTGTAATGCTAGATGAAAAACTTTTTTAACCTTTGCTTGCTAAGTTCAGCTGAGGGAAACCTGATACATTGCACAGGCATAACTTCTGTGGATGGTCTGCAAAGCTCAGTGTTGCTCATTAAAATCTGATCTAGTGACTTTAATATTAATGTCATGCTCCAGCTGCCTATAGAAATGCAGTTATAGGATATATCTTTGATAAGCTGGTGTAAGTAACACAGTGCAAACTGATCCCCAAGGTTCAATATGTGTGCAGTTAGAGCAAAGTGGTTAGAAAATGAAACAGTGGTTATAAAAATCTCCTATGCTTAATTGCTTCAACCTACATTCTTCTGATAGACTGGTCCTGGAGGAAGTTAATTAGCAGGTCTTCTGGCAATCTGCTCAGTTTAATTCTTTTTCTACATCCCTCTAGGTCAAAGCATCCAGCTACTATTGCTACTGTCTTCTAAAAGTTCTGGCGTGTCTGAGGAGCTGCATGTCATTAGTGTCACTGCAAGTATTTTTTACATATTGCCTGATTAGATTTCAGAGTTAGAGATGCAGCTGAACATATCTGCCTGGAAAAGTTATGAGTGGGCTGAACTACTGCTGGGAAATATGAGGAACAAACTTTCTTGACTGGCTTATTTAAACAGAAAAGTAAGTCCACAACATTGTTAGCAATTCTGTTGTCTGACTCACCTGAGCTGCTTAAACTGAAGGGGGAAGAGGTATCTGGAACTTCAGGACACTCCTAAGATCTTTGATTTATGGGGCAAAAGTGCTACCTTAACAACTTGGAAGGGTAGCTTTTTAGGGCAAGTAGAGACTGTAGTCTGTACACTCTACGTATACGTTCTTTGAGACAGCTGGCAAGAGGACCTGAAAGAGGTGACATCAGTGTCGTGTAAATCCAAGGTATGGTCTTGTTTTTGTGATACAGTCTCAAATGGGGCACACTAGCTCCCTCTCCCTTGGCTCTGCTGATGCAGCAACATGTGGGGTAGAAACCAGGCCTCCTGTGTTAGCTGCCCACAGCAGATTTTGTCAGGAAAGGCTTTCATGGATGTGATCTGCTGATTTCCACTGGCTAAAAAGCATTAGTACTGCCACTGCAGTGGATACGGGCCAGGGAAGTTCACTGCATCACATAGATAATCATCAGAGATATGTCCTTGCCTTGGGCTTAACTGAATGCTTAGTTTATGGAAAAAGTAACCTGGCATTCAGGAAAAATTGGGTTTGGAAGGGAACTGGCAGAGTGTTGCAAGTAGTTGTCTTTGCAGGGAGCGCAACCTGCCTAATGGGTGACAGACTGCAGGGAAGTGCTTCCCTGATGTCCTGTGGCTGGGAAGGATGTGGGGTCTAGGTGCCTTGGAGAAGAAAATCATAATGTGGCAATGATGAAGATATGCTTGCACATGTTTTGATGTTGCAAAATTTATAAAAGGAGAAGCACGGAGTAGAACAAAAAATGGCTTTTGAAAGGCAGTATGGTTCCCTTTGGAGACAGGAGATTAAATGGCTCATGAATTAGTTCATGCAGTGTTTAGCCAGCGTTAAGTACTCACACATACTGCTTCCCACAGCTTCTACACTATGACAGATTCTGTCTTCAGAAGGATATGACAAACCATCTTTCAGGGAGTGCCTGTCTCAACGATAGATTAGTCTGTCCAGAAAATTCTAGGTTGGCCACTTGAACTTGAAAGAAGGTGTGATCAGAAGATTTGAAAAGCTCTTCATGGTTGAATACGCTTCCTTCATGAAACAACTGACATCAATCTGAACTAGGAAAATATTCAATAGCAGTTTCATCCTCTTTTGAAAGTCATTGTGTGGCTTTTTCTCCCCTGTTCCCCTCATCACTGACATGAGCAACATAGATATTGCTTTGCAAAAAAGGAAAGCATACGCATATTTCCCCAGATGTGGTTAAATTAAGTGTTGTAAGGAATACTAAACTAGGGAGGGGCTAGATTATAGCGCTGTTCCGAACAAACTCTTCCCTGAAGGGATAAGATAGGGCAACTATGACTGCTGTAACTGTAGGTAAGGTCGCTGTGTTTCATCAGAATATGCCTTGTAGGCTCTCACTGTGTTTGAACAAAATCTTGACCTTTGGGAGCATGCTTAAAAAGCTTTAGTTCTGGCATTTTATATTTCTACCATTTGCAAAGACAATTAATGACATGGGTGTTCCTCTTATGAATAATCCTTAAGCCAGTCATGTCCTGTGGGAACAGTAAAATACTTGGTGAATGTTCCAAAGTGCATTGGCTTTGCTCAGGGTTGCGCCATTTACCCTAAGTGGCGAAGAGTCTGGAAAGGTGTTGCAAGTTGCAACTGATAGGTCATCTAGACTTTTGCTACACAAGGATGGATCAAGGTCGTGATAATTCTTCACATACTCAAAACAGGTTACTTAAATCAGTCAATGTTTGCTCTTTTGTGATTGCAATGGGAAAGCATACACACATCTCTAAAAATGACCTCCTAACAGTGACGTTAGGCTTTCTGAGGTGTGCCAGTCAATTGGAGGCCATGGGAGTAGTTCGCTTCTACTGCGGTTAAACACAAGCGGAAGCTAGTCAGGTAGTAATAAGTGCTTTCATGTGACTTATTAAAGTGTTAGCATCAATTATTTATTGCAAATGATGGATTTGTAATCTAAAAAGATCTCATGATAATGGACATCTCATGACATTCTTTATTAATGGAAGTGGGGAAAAAGCAGAACTAGTTTGAATTGCTTCAGTTTACTGTGGTCTCACCAAGTGATTGTAAACACATCTTTGCAGGATATTTCATTACCTGAGCTGGATATAGAAAGGACACCGTTACCTGTAAAATCATCATTACTGGCTTGATGCTACTTGTAACTGTCTTTGATAGAACTAGGGAATCAAGTGTCATCTGTAGACTGCACTTCAGGCACAAAATCTCATGGCACTAGTTCTAGAATAAATGTGAGTGCCTTATTGACTATAACATTACCAGAATTAGCGAACTTCAGGGTGTCTAACTTGTTACAGCCATACAGAGAATGAATTTTGAGCCTAACTGCTAAGACTAAATTGTATTAACTGTCCAATCCAGCAGCATAAAGCTTTATGTAGAACTTCTGAATGTTAAAATTTAATCAAAATCTTAGATAGTAACTTGCTAATTGCATAATCTTGCTGATTTTATCAGCATTAAGCTGAGTACACAGGAAAACTCCATCACTGGTAACCATGGATACTAATCTAGAAGGAGCAGTAAGAATAAGTACACATCTCTTCCAGGCAGCAGCAAACCTTTTCAGATTCTTAACTGACATAAATCAATGAAGATCACTCTGGGTTGGATATATTCTCTATTTAAAATTAACAAACTTCAAGAGGCAGAATTGCTGAAGGCTGAAGAAATAAAAGGTAAGATTTAAGTGCAGTAGAGTCAGAGTAACTGATAAGGGCTCTGGTTACCTTAGAGGAATTAGTAAAATACCACCTAGGAAATAGTTACCTAAATTTAAGAGAAGCATTAGCAGCTTATTTAAGCACAAAATACAGATTTTTACAAATGCTTTAGTTTTCACTTTATTCTGTTTTGGCTTTGAACCAGAGGCAAGTTAGCACTGGCCCATCAAACTGCAGGAGAAATTTAGTCAGCACCACTTTCCAACTATTATGTAATCAAATTGGCAAGATAAAATAACAAATACGGTTCTACAAAGTTTGTGCAATTGGTAGTCCCTGGAGCAATCTTCATTAACTGCTCAGTTTCATGTCCCTTGAAGGACACCAAGCTTTTGCAATTTTTTGATTGAATGGACTTTTAATTATCCAAAATTAAAACTTCAAAAGAGGTGTAAACACATCTGGAAGTGATCCTTATACATGATGGGAGTGTTTGAATTGATATATGGACTGGATTTGTCTCTGCGGGACAGTTCTTTCTGGATGGCCATGTTTAATTCAGGAGAAAGAAATTTTGTGTCTCAAAAGCATGTGGGGTAGGGTGAGACTGGGGACTCGCTTTTTCCTGAGTTCGTGTGTGCCAGGTGCTGCTCTGAGGCAGGCTCTGAAGTTGACAGCTGATGTTCTGCTCTAAAAATGCTAAAGCTTACTGATATGGGAAGGTAGAGCTGTAACCAAAAGTACTAGATGACCTCGGGTAACCATCTGGACAATGTAATTATTGGGAAAGAGGAGGAATTTGCAGGCAAAAGGAGAGTCAAGAAATCAGTGATTTCTCCTGTGGTCTGTTGTTGTATCAGCTGGGAGAGTCTGGTGGAAATGTCTGTATACGTAGACCTGGAAAACTCTTCTTCCTTGTCCACTCTGCCACAGAAGCAGGTGGGAGCTGGAAGTGAAATAATGGGAACCTTAATTTAGCCCTGCAGTAGTGCAGTTTCTGCTTTCTAATAATTTAAGAAGGAACCTTGATTTCTCTTATAAGATTCTAGAGTAAATGAAGATCAAACCCATCAGTATTGGGTGGAAAGCTGTAATATCAATTTCAACAAATTAATTTGAAGCAATATTTTGAAGTAATAGAATTAGTTGGATGGTTTAGTCACTTATAAAGGGCCTAGCCCAGACACTGTAGAAATAGGAGTGTGGATTTATTGTCTCTATTCCTGTGCTACTGCTGATTCACATGATCGAAGAGTTCCTCTTAGTGTTAGCTTTCCTGTCTATAAAACTGCAAGTAACCACATTACAGGGTGTTGTGCAAATGTTAATTAATGTTCATTAGATTATTTAGCTCTTGGTAACCTAGCAACATGAAGTTATTACATGGAAAAATAATAGTATGCAGCCCAGTACTAGCCCTGTGCAAGAATGAATGAATATACCTGTTAAAGTTTTTAAAGCATAGATTCAATCGGATCAGTCTTAAACACTGGGTAGACTTAAAGGAATTCTGGTATTTCCTACAGGTGCTTCTCAAATCATTAATATGCACAGTGAAGATGTAAAATTTCAGATTTGAATTATAAATTTGATTTTAAGTCCTAAATAATTGACTTTGTGATCTTAATTGGAAAGGTATGGGATACATAGGGTCAAGTTTATAGTTCTCCTGGGGATGTATATCCTACAAAAACCCATATGAAAATAACAATTGATGGCTTGTAGAAAGGAGATTCTGTATGTGGGGTTTTAGGATTTTTTATTAAGCAGTTCAGTTGACCAAAACTACACTTTGTAGTGCAATGATAAGATGCTTCCTCTGTCATGATACACTTTTACAGCTTTGTCCAGGTATAGTTTTGAAGTCACTGCTGGAGTTGTCTTATGTGCATCAGCAACATCTTGAATGTAACACAATAAATACACAGAAACACTTGCATTCTCTGTTATATTGCAGTTCTTTTTGGTGACTTTTGTGCCCTATTACTCTTGCAACGTTTTCTTTGGCAAAGTGTCAACATTTTTGTATATGCTCTTTCATCTGTAAGGTATAATTTTTGGTCTGTACCTGACAGGTAAATTGAGTTTGTCAGATGGTTTTAAGTTTACTGTTCATATTCTATTAACTTCAGAGCCACACTAGGAGGATACAACAGGATTATATTGTGAATGGGACATCTCCTTTGGTTTGCCAATTTATAAACAGTTCCTGGGTAATTATAAACACTTGTATAAACTTTCCAGAATGACGACATTGACAGTGTACCATTGAGTCATTTGAGGCATCCTACAATATGAATGAGTCAGAGCATAAATCTTATTTGCTTTGTTTCTGGTATACTCTTTGAAGCATTGGTCTGTGGCATGTGTAGTTTCCCGTGTCTGACTTCACAGTTCCTTTGCCATGTCTCTCAGGTAGGTTTTGTCATTGTGGGATGCGTAACTTACTTTGGAAGAAGAATGTGATATTTCCAAATGTTAGTTTCTCTTTGCATGTCCAGTTAGGCTCTGGAGCATTTTTCCATTCCAGTGGATGATGAGGTGACACTTCAGTCCCCTGCTTTCCAGCAGCAAGGTAGCTAGCTTGGTTCATTGAGACTCTACCTCTCCGTCAATATTGAACTTGGGCCATCCTCACAGTCCACATACCGCATGTTAGTTACAACAAAGTGTAGTTGGTTGTGAAGGGTTTGCCATGAGTAAAGCATAGCTTTCATTTCAGGATTTGATCAATACTAATATTTGCTTGACTAGGAAATAGCCTGGAATTCTTTAATGTGCCTGAAGATTTTGTAATATTGATAACGAATTGATTATGGAGGTACTATTAATCAAAAGCAATGGGGCATGTCCTGCCCCCCTGCACTATCCTATTGTTCTGGTATCACTTAGATGGTTTAAATAAAGTCCATGCCTTCCTGTAGGTGCTGCCTTACTCCTCAACAGGATGGGGCCCTTGTTTGAAGGAGGTGGAAATAGGTGTGGCAGACTTAAATGATGCCCAAGAGAGACACAGAAAGGAGTTGTCCACAAATTCAAACAAGAAGAAATTTCTGTGCTCTTGGAACTCCCACTGCACTGGTTTAACTGATGCATCATGTCATATGGGGTGGGACAGAAGGGGAAGCTGTAGCTGGTAAAGGAGTTCTTTATATGAAGAAATTGTCGAGGGCTAGAGAAATCACAGCTAGGTCTAAATTGCTCTTCTCCAAGAATTGCATGCATACTGGAAAAGTTACAGAGGCTAGGCAAAGCAGGTATGGATGCTTCATTTTGGGGTTTCCTGTCTAGCAGAGCAGGGACCTCAGACATGGAGTTCATGTAGGTGGTGAATGAATTACAAAAGTGGGAGTACATGGCTTTCATCTGCAGGATGCTTAAGCTGGAGGAAGCCATCTGGCTTGATCCTAGAATGCACCAACACTGCTGCAAGGAGGAGAACCCACTGCTCCACACCAAGCAGCCAGCCACTGACCATCCCACTTGGCAGATGGTGACCTTTTGTGCAACCAAGTCTCCTCTCCATTGAGGTCAGAAATAAGAAGGGAGATGCAGAGGAGCACTATGTAACGAAGGATGGAGGCCCACTGCCTTCACTCTCAAGGAAGTCAAGGAGGGTAATGATACAAGACTTTGTTCTAATGGGGCCTGGGGTGTTATTCTGCCAGATGGACATACCTGTGGGTTCTTCATCCTGATGATTGTGTTCTCAGCCAGTTTCCTGGGT
Organism: Strix uralensis; assembly: GCF_047716275.1. Lineage (NCBI taxonomy): Eukaryota > Metazoa > Chordata > Aves > Strigiformes > Strigidae > Strix > Strix uralensis. Next base: position 109,757,857 of record NC_133974.1, read on the forward strand.
TTCTAAGCTGCTTAGGAAATACTACAGGGCTCAAAATTAGGGTGGAAGTGTTCAGGTAAATCTTCCAAGCTGAGCATAGAGGTCTAGATGGGGAATGCTTAGCTGTGTCAGATGACTGAGGGCTCTGACTTGTTTTGTTATGGGAAAAAGTACTGTGAGGGTGGCAACAGAAAGACTTCAACTGGTTGAGGAGAAAAGCACAGACACAAATGAGGGCTTAAACTAGTTTTTCTGGATGCTGAAGACCAAGAGTCACAAGAAGAGAACAGTAAATTAATCAGAGGATGGGAAATGGTGATAACGTGGTACAGGTCCACTTTGCACCAAATGGAAGAAGCTGGTTATGCTTTTTTGGAACTAGGAAGTTATTGGGACTGAAGTTACCAGCTGATGGGAGAAAAGTGCAGAGAATCTGTTAAAAACCTGGCTGTATTAGAGGCCCTTCTTATTTCAAAAGGGGGTAAAACTGTTATGGAGTACGTACTTAGGTTTGATTTCCTCCATGGAAGAGGAATCAGCTGACAATAAAAGAATGAAAGGTAATTCTGGTGAATGTAGTCATGAAACATTCACTGAAGACAGCTCAGTGTCATAGGAACAGGAGGGAGGGAAAACAGCAGAATCAGATGTCTGAATAAGATACTAAATGTATATATCTGATTACTTAGATATTGATACTCAGGTGTCTACTTGTTATTTAAATGTGCTGATCAAAGAGCTGCTTCTGCAGTCCATCTTGGATTTAGAACCATGTACACTTCTTGTATGTCCACAACAGGCTTGAATGCCTGAGGCACACTTGCTCACAATGTGGTTTTAGTCTATCTGGGCAGGTTTTAGCTTCTGTTAAACTGCCGTAAGGATCCCCAGCAGTAATTGAAATGGAAAGGAAACTTCTGTTCATGAAGTGTGAACAATGAGATGCACCAGCAAAAAAAACCCCACAACCCCTTAATGAGCACAAGTTTTGAAAAAGTCAAATAGACTCATAGAATGGTTTGGGTTGGAAGGGACCTTAAAGATCATCCAGTTGCAACCCCCCTGCCATGGGCAGGGACACCTTCCACTAGACCAGGTTGCTCAAAGCCCCGTCCAACCTGGCCTTGAACACTTTCAGGGAGGACATTGGTTTTTTTTTTTAGCATGGTCCTTATGAAACACAGCCAAGGAGAAGGAAATGAAATGGAGGCATTCAAGCAATGTATCAGGCTGTATGAAAGGAGCAGTAAGCCAACCTTAAGTCAGTAAGCTGCAGAGCAGAAGTAGGCAACTGAGCAGAGGACAAATTTAAGGAAGAGGAATATGCCATCACCTTTCTGTACAAACAGTCTAGATCAGAAAGGTAATCAACCTTCTTCTGACAGCATGGTTGGAATTTGAGGCATCAGTGATCTGCTGTGGAGTGTGATTCTGCAGGCTAGCAAGTAGCAGATGTGGTGTGGAGAGACTGAAATACATGGCATGTGCCCTGAATCAATCTGGATTTTCAGAATTCATAATAATCAGTGGAGATCCACAAGACTTAGGGATAGATATTGTAGTGGGATCCATCCAATGAACTTCTCTGGGGAATCACTGTTAAAGCATATTTATGATTATTCTGTTTGGAAACTTTGAAGGAGCTTCTGAAGTCCCAGTCCTGGATGAATCAAAGGTAATGGAGATTCAGAGTAGAAACTCTCAGCTGGAAGGGCTAAGAGTCATGGTCTTAAGACAATGATTATGGAGAAGTAAGACTAAGAGCTGGAGGAAATGAGGAATGACAAGAAGGAAACTTTAAGATCCATCTGTTTCAGCCTTTCCCTTCTTGCACCTATAAGTTCTGTGGAGCTGGATGTGAAACTCAAAATACGTAGTCATAATGATAGATGAGATGTCTGGCTGTGTGAACACTGTGACCCCTGCTGGACTTAGTCTGTGGATGTATTTGTACAGGCAGTCCCCTGTTGAACTTGGGTATATTCAACTCAGCAGAGTGTGAGACTGGCTCCAAGAGCCCTGTAAGATCAGCTTCCTTCTTGTGGAACTGCTTGGCCCAGGCTGAATGCCATGCTACCTGAGAGAAGGCTTGTAATATACAGACTATGACATCAAATAAGTGTCCTCTGACATCACAGTGGAAAAAGGCTCTAAACCTCTTTTTACATCATCACTCACTTGGTACATTTTCATCAGAGCATTGTCATATTTTCTGAGAATGTTGTCTGCCTGTGCTTTTCCAAGTATGGGTTTTGCCCTGTTAAAGATGGTGTCACATGGAGTGAGTTCTCCTTTCCCTTGATGAAAGGGAGTTCCAATGCATTGCCATAACTTGTCAACCAGCTCTTCATTCTGACTCACTCTTGTAACTCAGATGTTTATTTAAAATGGTGTGTGAGGTGTGCGATAAACAGCTGAGCAGTTTAATAATTCTGGAGTGTGCAGTGATCTTGAGACATCCTTTATATGGAAAGGCTAGAAGAAAAATGCTGAATTTGATCTTGATTTTTTCATTGGGAGTCAGTGAAGAGGATTATAATGTCTCACCAAGCAATGGTGATAAGAGTTTTCCTTCTCCAGGCAAGGAAATTAATGCTATCAATTGTATGATGATTGAGTAGTTGTAATTATTCAGTAACAATTGTTTGGAAACTTTCTGCATTGTGGAGAGCACTTGCAGAAGTTTGCATTATCAATACATCAAAAAAGATGTGCTGGAATGATTTGTGAAGACTTTTTAAAAATCAAAAGCCTACAGGCAAACTGTCATCTTCTTGCCAGAACATAAATTGAAAGGAGGAAGAAAAACCAAGGTTAAATGCGTTGTTTATCTTGATTACCAGAGTTCAGATCCCTTTCAGCTTTTACAATGGAATAAATAGAATAAACAACTATTTTTGTGCTGTCTTTTTTGTGCTGAAGTTCAGCATTAGTAATGCTGTATGAGAGAATCTTAATGAGTATTTTTAAAAATGTTTTACTTTTCCAGCTTAGGAGTTCCATATTTTAAATGAGATTTAGCTTATGTTATGTCTGTTTTTCCATCTTAGGTATAAAAACTAAGAGGTGTATTCTGGGTGTCCCAATGTAACATGTCTCAATTGCATAAATGGATTTTGTAATCTTTTGCCCTGTTGCTTGCACAATGTGGATTGAGTTAATTATTTATAGCTTGTCAGGGCAGCTGTTGAAGTGTCCTATGCAATGCAGGAGAAGTTGAATCTGATAGGAAGCCATCCTAATGTGCCTTGTCAGTCTGGGCAGGGCCAGAAGACTTTTTAACCAATAGATGAAATAATGTAGAGATCTTTTTTCCAGAGAAACAAATGTGTCTTATTTGTATGATAAAATAATTTTCCTGTACTTATATATTTTTTTAAATTTCTTTAGAAGTGTGTCTGTTCTTCTCTTTCTCTAGCTATTGGCTTTTTTCAGCTTTTGATGGTTAGCTTGTCTACATGTCTATCTCATGGCCCATCTAGAAACAGCAGGTGCTGCCAGACTGCTCAGTTCAGACCATGTCAAGCTGTGAAGAGTAGCCGGTAGATGGCATGGCACAGGCTGAGGGAAGGACAGGGAGATCCACTAAGACTCAATAAAGTGTATATACTTGCTCACCATTATAATTTATATAAGCGGGATGTCTGATTTATTTTTTTTTCAGGTCCTCTTTCTTCTTTGAATGTCTGCTTATGAGAGGGTTTGCTGCACTTAAGCTGGTCTCCACAAAGTCTTAGCATGGAGGAGCTGCCATCAGTGGACAGTAAGCCCTATCCCACTGCTGGGGTCCTTCTGAGGGCTGTGGAGTGACCAGTGCGGGGCAGGTAAGAGGATTACCCTGCTGGTGTCCTGCTGGCCATCCCTGCCTGCCCTTGCTGGGCACAGGGCCCAGGCACTGGCTGCCAGGCCCTTGACCTTTCCTGCAGGCCTGCCGCTGACCTCTCCAGCTGACCAGCTCTGGGATCCGCTCCCTCTTCTCACCCAATAGGGGCCTGCTTTTTTGTTAAATTGCTGCTGAGTCAGGCTTTCACAGATCAGCAGACCCTGACCATGAAATTTCTTAAATTTTTTTTTCCTTTAGTGTATCCTGAACACTTTGTCATCTTTCTGCATGCAAACTTCCTCTGACGTCAGTGTAGGTAAGGGATCAGGGACAATTATGTTTTTTCTTACAAGAAATGCTGACATGAACACTGGTCAGGTTAGGAGACCTGAGAAACTTGAAGCGTGGGAAAAATATCTCAAAATCAAAGATGTCGTTAATGGTGCCCCAAAACTGGTGGGTACTCAATTTTACTATATGTATTTTTTTAGTGTAAAAAGCATTTCTTGTGCTAAAGAGATTTTCTTGATATACAGGGAAGAGATGTGAGTAACTATAAACCATTCAGTTCATGTTTTAGGAGACTGCAACATTACTTGAGTTGCTGTACTCACTGCAGATCTTATTTGGATAAAGATATAATGGACATCTAGGAGTTGTGATAACAGAATATGCTTTGAACTCTCTAAACTCTCCTGCTCTTGGAAATTCACTGGATTATGCATTGCGGAATAAGCTGCTCTACAGTTGTTTCTTATTCCAGAAAACAAAGCAAAACCTTTCCAGGAAAACTGGTAGTATTTGCGTTGTTCTTCAAGCTTATGTTGCTTTCATGCCTTTCAGGTCAGTGTGGGAAAACAGTCTAGTGTTTACTTTTGTTGTTCTTACTTTGACTTTGCATCCTTTTGCAGGGGCATTGGTGGTGGGAATTGTAAACAAAGATATGTACATGTTATGCTTCAGTCAACAGGGTATAGATTCTGGGTTCAGATTCTAGTCTCAGTGAAAACAGTGGGTGGCTTCTCACTGTGTGGAATTATTCAGAAAGCATTTGATGTTTATTTAACTTCTCTCCCACTGAATGTAGTTAGAAAGGAACTCAGCACTCTTGAAAATTTCACCCTTGGTATCATCACAGTTTGTCCTGCTGTTTGATCAGGTTATCTAACTTTTCTGTACTGCAATAATTTCTTTAAGATAAACTCAAACTAGCTTTTTCTATCCACGTAGAAATGAGAAGTGTGATGTATAAAAAGCTGGCTTTCCAAGAATGTTCCATTAAAAGGATGGTTTTGTACACTTCAAATAATATAAGAGGTAGATACAAAATAACTGTCTTGTTTTGTCAAATTTTGTTTATACTCATAGAAAAGTGGGACCACTCAATGCATGACTCTAATAGCTGGATCAAAATGGGGGTTTGAAGGCCAGCTTGGTTGAGGTCTGCCTCTCATAAAGGAAGAGGCAAGTATAAGAAATGGACCCTGCCTTCGAAGAATAGAATGTAGCTTCCAGAACAGAGTCTAGTGAAAACCTATCACCACTTTTTGCAGTTTCTAAAGTAATAATCATGTATCTAACTGCTACTCCTTGATCTTATGAGTGTTCTGCTAGCTTGTGGTTCTTCCCCTACTCTGTAGCTGCTTTGTCTACAGTGGAAGTGGTGGAGCAGAGACTGACTCTGTGCTCTGAACTGGCAAAGAGACAGACTGGGGCCTTGTTCTTGATCTTTGTTCACTGTCACAGTAAAAATGGCTCACAATTATAAACTTCCAGATTAGGGGATTAAATGTAAAAAGTAAAATCTTTGAATACATGCAAATATTGTCTGACCAATACAACAGATAAATTCACTAAAATAAAGATCTGAAAAAATTGCCTCTGCCATGCACAGTTGTGATATGGGATGATGTGATGATGGAAAAAAAAACTTGATTCAGATGACTGTTCAAGTTCCTTAGGATCTGGGTATTTGATATCAGTGGCTTGGTGTTGATGATGCTAGGATCCTGTCAGTTCTTGTGTTATTTTAGCTCTCAGTGCAGGTTGCTGTTTGTGTTTGTGCTTAATATTCTGTAAGACATGGAATATGCAGCAGGTTGCATGTTACAGACTCCACACTAGTAACTGCCATCATAAAAATAATAGAAAAAGAACTAGGTCTTTCCTAAGGGCTCTTAGCCTATTTTTTTTTTTTCAGAGGCTTTTCTTTTGGATTGCAAGCTTTGTGGCACAGAAATGGGAATCTCTCTCTCTTATTGGAAGTATTCTATAGTGGTAATAAACTCAATAATATAGGACTGCTGCTGCAACTCTCCTGGGACAAAAAAATGTCAGAGCTGTTTTGTATGGAATCCAGTTTAGGATTGGAACCATCATAGTCTTCAAAGTAGATGGATTTGAAATTCTGGATTTAATTCCACTGTTTTTATTTACATAGAATAGCTTATATTCTGTTCAAGGGAATAAAAGCTTTTTGTGTCTTTAATAAAGTGACTAATGTTGGCTACTCTGACCACTTAACTTCAGATGCTTTGTCTAGATCTGATTTATCTCCTGGAAGGATCACTGAAAAATCATTGCAAAGAAACCTTGGGTTTACTCAGCAGAAACCAGACAGAGGTATGATTGGACATTCCTGTATTGCTAGTAGCAGTGATAGCAGAGAGCAAAAAACAACTAGCAGTCTGTTATCAATTGCTACAGTCCCAACTTTGACCATTAGGGCACAATTACCTTGTCCTGGGAAAAGCAGCTTTGGCAATTCCTATATGCACACATCTTTATACCTTATCTTACTCCTCCATCATTTTTCCCAAGTATTTTTCTAAGTGGCTTGATTAAAGCCCATCTTATCTTAATTTAACAAGGTTGTTAATCATGTTTACACCAAGATACATCGGCATGGTTGTCCTGAAAGTACAGGTATATCTGTACTCTAGTTAGGTGTCTGCATTAGTCATGCTGGATATTTTATTGCAACAGCCCTGTAAGTCATTTGTTGGTAAATATCTCAACCTCATTTTGCCTGCTTGAATTCTGCTAAGTAACCTCCTGCCATCCCATGAACACTATTGGCTTATCTTTTGTATTCAGATAGAAAAGAATATGGGATACAAAATAACAGCAAGGGGAAACCAGTCTTATTAAAGAAGGAAGCCACTTCAATTCAAAAGGGAGATGAAAACTGTTGTATTTGTCATCAGGTGGTACGAAGGGCAATCATGGTAAATGATGAGAAATATTTGGGATCTGTAAGTCCATCATGCAAATAAAGAAGTAGTGTAATGAAGGGAATACACTGATCTCTCTTAACTGGTTTCCAAGTGAATTCTTGAAAAGTGGAGGTAACTTGTTCTTCATGAATTAGAAAGCTTCGGGAATGATGACAGTATAAGATTCTGTTCAGTGCATTCAAATGTCCATACTTAGGCATAAAGTCTACCACTGAAAGCAATGAGACTGACTAGGAGGTACATATGTTTGAAAATAATCCAGGTAATTAAGAATATCTCTTTTGAGTAGTTGGGGATTCATAGACATGTTTAAGAGGTACATCGTTCCAGGCTTTCTACATATAGTCAGCTTTCTTCCCTGTCTAATCTTAAAATAAATTTGGGAATATGAAGGCTTTTTTGTTTCAGGTTGAGACTAGGATATCAGTAGCGTGACTTAAGAAAACCTGTCTTTTGGACATGAGGTGGGATTGGAGGGGAAACACAGGACTTGAAGTAATTAAAGTTTCAACTTCTGTAATATATGCATAACATGTTATCCAGTTTGTAGGCTGGATTCCATTCAAGGTTAATTTTGAAAGCAGTTAATCTTTCTTGCATGCACTGCTTCTCTTGGAAGGGTATTCTTCAACTTTACTGCTATAATGTTTATGGCTTTTCTAATTTTCACCTTAAATGATTCATGTTGAGTTTATAGCAGTTGCTCTTGAGCCAGCACTGTCCATGATTTTCCAGGGGGGTGCTTTTTCCTGCCTGATCTGTATTGTCTGTTACTATTACTTAGTGGCAAATTATTTAGAATGAGTTTGTTTTGAAGAGAAATCAAGACAGTCTGGGGGATGCAAGCCGACATGATGGCTGTAACTTGAGACTGCTACCCTGTTTCAGTGATGATGATGGCATCTGCTCTCCTGCATTATACTGATAAGAAAGCTCTTCTAAAATTCTCTGGGGGAGTGACTTGCCATACTTGTCCAGTCTAGATAAGTCTACTTTTGACAACTGTCAGTCATCTTAATGGTAGACGCTAGTTGGGAGCTAGAATGAAATTATAGTACAAGGTACTAAGATGTACAGGTCTCTGTTTAGGCAGGGTCTGTGAAGAGAGGCAGTCTTTTTCTTAGGCAAACAAGTAGCTGGAGAATGCTCACAAGCTTTTGACATACAAATCCTTCCCAGACAGAACAGTCAAATATTAGGAAGTATTTTTTTTGTTAATAGAAGCAGCTGTGGAAGATTTCTTGTCTTTTGAACAAACTGTCCATGAAAATACTGCATTTTAAAATGAGAAAGTGACTAGCAGTGATATACACAGGGCAGCTAGAGGAGTTCTGAAGATGCCCAGACAGGTTTAGGACAGTGTATTAAATAGAAACTTAAATCATATAGCTGGTATCAGAGTTCTGACAAGGAGCCATATGGTAGACTGCATCTGGTGTATAGACAAAGAGAATACTAGATTTAATGATCTCCTGAGCAAAATTCATCCATACCTTCACAGAGGCAGAAGAAAGTGAGACAAGTAGACCTCTGTGTAGACTGTCTCTTGTGAAGAAAAGGAGTGGAAAAGTAGCCATATGTTACGCAAGCTAGGTATGGGAACTAGCTTTTACTTATTTAGACTGGCCCGGAAGCTCCTAGTTGCCTGCTCAGGGATCTTGGAATATCAGGGTATTATTTGATGCCAGAGAGGAGGTGCTTTAGCAGCTGTTCAGAAGAATGAAGAGCTCTAAATGGTTGCTGCAGCTCTCACCTCCCCTTTTCTCCTTGAAACACCCACTGGAGACAATGCTTCCACCTGGGACAAAGACAGCAGCCAGTCTCTGAAAGGAGACTGCTTCCTTCTGGAGCATCCTGGCACATCTATAATGACTAAATATAAAAGATACTGCTACAATGTCAGCTGATGAAGGGAAAGGCAGGCCAAGAAGAAAGATGAAAATACCTTACTGGTTTTATAGAGTTAGATTGTCAGGACAGGTGTCTGAAGAGTCTCTCATGATACCCTGGAAACAAGTAAAGGACAACTGATAGGTGTCAAGTTAGCTGCTGCTGAAGACAATGCTTCTGAAGACAAGAAACACATATTAAAGAGCCTGCTTGAAAAGAAGTTGCTTGTCTGGTCGGATATCTGAAACATCCTTTGTTTGGCCCACTGGAGCTAGGTAATGAAAGAAAAACTGTAAATGAATTGGAAGAAATATCGTGCTTTGCTCATTTTCCTGAAGACTAGTGACAACCAGTACTTTTCAACAGAAAGCAGGATTAACTAACTTTGTTCATTTCTTCTTGCTGTCAGAGGAAGCCAGGTGGTAGGACTAGGAAAAGAACTATAATTAAACTCCGCCCATCTTCAAATGCAGGTGAAAAGATCATAATTCATTAAATGAATCCATACAATTGGACAATATTCATACAGTTATAAGCTGAACACTGAATGATTAGTGATTCATGAAAAATGAGCTAGTATCCACTCACAAACCTCAGTGAGGAGATCCAATTTATATTTGCTTTGTGACCATGGTCTTTTTCAAACCTATACCTGTAACCAGAAAGGAGTTTAGACACCTCATGCAAAAGTGCATGAAATTTTGGATTTTTTTACTCTGATAAATGCCTTTGGAAAAAATAAGCAATACCTTACTTTCATACACATATGGCAATTTTATGGATTTTTTTGTTGCTGTTATTACAAAGTAGTAACTTTACTGCCTCCATTATGATCCTGAAGAGATTCCATTTCTTTGAGATCTTTTGGGAGACTTTGCTAGTAACGTATGAACGTCCCCATACAGTCAGGTAAAAAGTCCACTTACTTCAGGAGCCTGTCTTCAACAGTGGCCAATAGGTGATGCCAAGGAGAACAGACATCCTCGGGTAACACTTTCTGCCTTCACATTCGCAGTCTGTAATCAATACTGTCTGATTTTTTTTTTTAAACTTAGACAGAGAACACTTACAACAAAGCAACACAGCCACCAATAGTTTATGCTCTGAAAAGGAATCTTTAAGTAGTAAGGTATTGTGTGCAAAGCCCTAACTAACCTGGTATGCCCTTGTTGTGGTTTGAGCTCAGAGGGTGACTGAACACCATGCAGCTGCTCACTCTGCCTTTTCCCCTCAGGAATGGGAAGGAAAAAATTAAATAAAAGACTCAGGAATCAAGATAAGGATAGGGAGGGGTGTCTCACCCATTATGGTCATGGGCAAAAGACAGACTCATTAGGGGAAGAAAAAGAACATAAACTTAATTCAGACACTAACAACAACACTACTTAACAGAGTAGGACAGTGAGAAGCATTACCACATCTTAAAAATGTATTGTGCCCCCACCTCTCCCTTCTTCCTGGGCTCAGCTTTGCTCCTTGACTTCACTACTTGCTGCAGTGCAAGGGGCAGGGAGTGGGGAGGAGGACTCCGTGCATTCTTCCCCTGTTCCAGCATGGGGTCCCTCTCACAGGAGGCAGTACTCCATGAACTTTCTCTTATGTGAGTCCTTCCAACAGGCTGCAGGTCTTCCTAAGGTGCTGTGGTGTAGGTCCCTCCCTTGTGTTGCAATCCTCCTAGGGGGGCTTCTTTCCACAGAGTCCTGGCCTTCTTTGGGCACAGCCACCTGCTCCAGTGTGGGGTCCTCCACAGGCTGCAGGTGGTCTTCTGTTCCTCCAGTGACCTCCATAGGTGGCAGGGGGGTGGCCCTGCCATCTCACCACGGGCTGCAGTGGGGTCTCCGCTCCAGCATACCTCCCTGCCTCCTCCTCCTTTCTTCCACTGACCTCAGGGTTCCCATAGGTGTCCTCCTCGCAGCTTCTCCTCACAACGCTTCCTCCTCCCAGGTTCCCCTTCTTAAATACATTATCACAGAGGCACAGTCACTGTTGCTAATTGGCTCAGCCTTGGCTGGAGGTGGGTCCGACTTGGAGACAGGGGAGCTCCAAGAAGCTTCTCACAGGGGTCACTGCTGTAGCCCCCTCCCCCACTACCAAAAACCCCACCACACACACACAAACACAGCACAGCCCTCATAGCTGACTCTGATTTCAGCAAGTGGAGACCTCCTGAGATCCCTGAAAAGAGTGCCAGCGCATGCTCCCAGAAAGGATAACCCTGCCAACTGAAGAGCGATCTCCAGATCTAAAGCAAACAAGTGGTTTCCAGTTCAGCTGAAAGATGCTGTCCACATGTTTTGGCAACAGTGGATTCTTCATAAATTTGTAGAAATAGTATAGCTATGAGAGAGGGGCAGCAGGTACACAGAGTTAATATGAAAACACTGGAGGCTTGATACATGGGGTACTGCATTAAAGCAGTGACTTGGGACTGTGTTTTCTTTACGATCTACTTCACCAAACTGCTCCTCATAAATCCCTCCACAGAATCCTCTTCAGAACTGCCTGTACTTTCTTCCTTCCCATTTCCTGCAAGAGGAACATGAGAACAAAGCAGCAAAGCTCACCATTTTTTGTTTTAAACCTTTTCTTTTATTACTTCCAGCATTGGTTTATTGTTGTTCTTCCATGCATTTACCTAATTCTGGCAGTAAACTCCTTAGGGATGGTGTTTCTGTAAATTTCACTGTATTTATTGAGCTACATGTATGATCATCTGCAGAACAGATTATCATTATGATTGCAACAGCCAGGTCTGCAGGATTAACCAGTCAGAATGAGAAAAGCCAGCTGCCTTTTTTTTTTTTATTCTTGACTAATATCAACTGCTTTCTGAGCTCTTTAATAAGTGAGCGAGACTGCAGGGAATTTTAAACTTCTAAAATGTACTAAAATCTCTGAGTTGTGAATGGGCAAAAGGATGATTTCTAAAATGGGAGACCTGCTAGACTTTAACTTGTCGATAAGTCAGAATACTTTGTCTCATAACCAATTTGTGTTGGTTTGACAAGAGTTTTTAATTTCAGCTCACTTAGGGGAGTTTTATGCTAATGCAGATGTTCTTCTGTTATAGAGTTTTAGTGAGAGTGGGGTTTGGTTTTTTTTTCACTTTCTTGTCTGTCATTTCTGGTAATCCTCTGTTCTGTTTGGCGTGGGATTTCCCAAAAATGGCTAAGAGACTTCATTAACACAAGCTGTCATGCTCCAGTTATTTAAGAGGATTTGGAAAATTCCTGTTCTAGGTGTCTTGGTTGTCTGCCTGTGAAATGGGTATAGTAATAGACTATCCCATCAGGGCGGTGAGAGAATGAATGAATTTGTTATTATTTTGTGATCAGTGACCCTACTGAGGTGAAGTCTGAAGTTTTGTGTTTCTATGTAATCTACATACAGAGGTTACCATTATGGATGTATTTATTTATGTTATGTATATAGTACTTTGATGGGTCAAAAATAAACATTATGGTGGAATATCATAAGATGGTGTTTACTGATTTAGCAGAAAGGGATAGTTTAGCCATAAGGTTATCACCAAGGCTAGGCAAAAATTTGAGCATGGGATTCCTTAAAAAAGAGATGACATGATTACAAGTGTTCTTTAAACTGAAGAACAACATCATGCATTATGGAAAAGACGGATTAGGAAATTAAGCATGTTTGATTTTGGTGTTAATACTGTAATGGCTAGTTGCTTTAAGATTGCTGTAACGTGTTACCTGTGGTTATGAGTAATAATTGTTATTTTAAATATTACAAAACTATTTATGAGTATTAAGCTTGTGTACACTAATTTTGAGATTGATGCTTGCTACGTGAGGCTAGTGACTGTGTAAATCTGCGCATAGATATAAAGCAACAGAGCTGAAGCTTTCTTGGAGAAAAGTGTCATTTTTCTAATACTCCTATATTACAAAGTGGGAGGTGCCAGACAATAGGTGTCAGCACTGGTTCAGCTATGCACAACTTCACTGCAAATGGAGATTAAGGCAGCTGGTGTTAAGCACAAGTTTGCTGTGAGCTATACTCTCAGCAAACTGAATGCCTGTAAAGAAGTGCTGAGACAACGTTTGACACTTGGTATAAAATAGCTTTTCTAGAGGATAGACTGGACAATACAATGCATTAGTCAGAAGATAAAAGCTGGTAAAAATAATGTATATATTATATTCACTCTGACATATTTCCAAAATACTGAAGGAAAGACTTTTTCTGAAAACAGTAGTTTAATTAGGTTTTGTTGTCTTGTGAATTGAGGGAGACTGATGTAGTGCTTTCCCAGGGATTTTAAGAAAACCAAAAAAACTAACTGAAACTATTAAGTCTGGTACACTGAAGAAGGAAAGCGAAGTCACAAAAATCAGAATGGAGCAGACAGGATTAAATACAGTGCTAGGAAACTTCCATGAGACTTCGGAATTGTTTTGTTTTTTGGAGGAATTTTAAACTGGAACTAGGGATTTAGATATCTTGTTCACGAAACCAACGCATGTCATATCTAGGGGTCTGTGAACAATTCTGCAACAACTTTGGAAGAAAAACCAGGAAGACTTAATGCAAAATGTACAGTTGTGTAATGGAGAAACCTGAAGAAACCACCACCAAGGAAATGGAAGACAAAAAATTCTTCAAAGAATTGACTTTCCTCTATGTTTCACTGGCAACATGCAGCTAGGATCCAGGATGTGAGGATTAAGGTGAAAAAAGGTAAGCCTAAATGCTTTAAGAGCTGTAAAACATTGTGGTTTTAGCCCAGCACCGATTTTGTCAGTTCTCTAGAACTGCTTTTATCTGGACAAATACATATCTGTTTAAATTATGTCCTTGCAGGTGGAGGGTACTGTAGCTTTAAAACTGTAAGGAAAAATAGTGAAATAGTCTTGCAGTCAGTGTACTAGCTGATGTGCATGTATGGAGGAGTTTTTAAATAAGCAGGTGCTCTCATTAGAGACCTCTGCATGGTGCATGCCAGGTGGATGGCTGTGCACAGAGCAAGGGAAACAGAGGTTTTTCTTGTCAATAACTCGGTGAGGGATAGTTGGGAGAACCTCCCCCAACCCCGGAGTTTGCGTTGTATTGCAAAATACTGTGAATTCCTGGCAGCCGTTGCCGTGGCACACTCTGAGTGCCCCAAGCCTGGCAGTATAATCTAAAGGGAATGCAGTTGAATTGTGATGTATTGCTATATAAAAGGGGGCGGGTCACTCTGCTCGTTCCAGCTCCTTTTCTGTCATTACCGCTGCAGAAGCACCAACCAAATGCAGCTGGCACGCCTCTTCGTTGGCTCTTATATAATATGGGGTTTCACAGGGCACTGATGTAGAAATAAAGTCAAACATTCTTGAGGCAGACTCATATTACTTGTCGTATTGCTGGTGCTCACTTCGCTGTAGGGCTGCTCTCGGAAGGGTGATCTGTGGCCCTGTTTGAGTAAATTTTGGAAGGTGTGCAGGATGGCTCCAAACGAGACAGGGGATGAACTTGTTTTCTTTGTGAATGGTAAAAAGGTAAGGAAGATTCCAGCTTTCTGTCCAGCTTGCTTCTGGATTGTGGCTTAATTACTTATTTTTCTAGTCATCTTCCTCCTCTGAAATTTTCTAATACCAGCACGATTGCCATGACTTTTAAATATTGAATTGTGAAGACTATTTATTGATTTGCTAAGTGGCTTTTTCTCTTCTTTGACTTTACCTTGCGAATTATTCAGAGTAACACTACTATATAATGTTCCTTTCACATTTTAGATTTGTTGGCAATAATTTACTGCAATTCTGAGGTAACTACTTTTAAATATAGGTGCACTGACTTAATACAGGCATTTCTGCTAGAAATAATTTCAGTAATTGCAACAGATCTGAAAAATGTAACTCAAATGTAGGCATCCTTATATAAATTCATATGTTCAGTAAGTAATTCTGATACTTGATTTTTAAAAGGGGTTTAAGTAAAAAGTATTTCCATTTAAGAAGCTAGAAAACTCTTTAAAATCAAAGCCCATTAACTGATACTGTTTCCTAGATCAACTGCTGACAATTACCCAAGAAGTGACTGTCTCACAGGAGGGTGGGGTTGTCCTTGCACATGCTAGACACCTTTGAACAGTTTGTCCCAGAGCCCCCTTTCACAGTTTGGACTTCCCCTGGCTAGCATTGCAGCCTTGACTCTTCAAAAAGCTTATAACAAGTCAAGGCTGACTCTTTTTTGAACTATGAACACCGCGTTAGTTTTGTTTCTGAGCTCAGCTCTGTGCTAATCTTCCACCACCTTCCCCTTGCCTAGATACTTGGGCAGGGAAACTTGTGCCAAAGCAGCTTCCAGCTGGGAAACTTAGGGAGGGGAGAGTGTTGCATACCCACTGTGCACTGTGAAGCTGAGAGTTTGTGGACCTTCCCTGTGCACTGCTGAGGGGTAAATCACATGCAGCACTAAGTTTGGGCTAGAGAATTAATTTTTAAATCACTTGAGGGATCACACAATATTGTTGGTTAAAAAACTCTGTGCCCTGCCCTACAGACTGGCACAGGATTACTATAAATTTTGCTTTTGTTGATTTTTGTGCTAATTTAATCAAGTGTAAATGTGGATAAGATTGTTGCTACAATTAGAGTGTTTTAGTTATGAATTTGGATCCCAAACTGGATTGGCATTTGAACTTTCCAAGGTACTGGAGTATTTGATATAAAAGTTTTGCTTTATCTAAGTATCAGTAGTTAGGTGAAGAATGAAGTTTATCTAGTATGGATTATAAATTAGTCAAAGAGCTCTTGAATGTAACACTGATGTAGAACCCAGCCCTAGTTCTGAGGTTTTATAAAGGATGATGACTGAAGCTTTGCTCACACAAATCGGTAATGGTTTATATGTCAATGTTAATTGATATATCAGCCATTCAGTGTTTCTAGAGGAAGGTGAAAACTTGAAGCTCCAAGTTAATCATGACTAGCTAATTGAGTCTGGTAATCAAGATTGTGACGCAGTGGCACAGGATGATCTGTGAATTTAATCTGATGAATTTTCTGCTATGATGGGCGCAGGTGGTATATACCATTAGCTTGTCTTCTGCTCGCTCTGTGAAAGTTTTAGTGACTTCAGATCCCTCCTCTGTGATCCCCAATTTTTAGAGAGTGAACTGGGAGCTTTTTGAGTCTTGCAGTAGGAGGTTGCCATGAACATGTTGGGCAATCCAGACCCTGATACAGGCCAAGTGTACTGTCTTGTTTTCTTTTTCTGGTATGCTTTAATGAAAGAGAATTGTAGTTCTGGTGCCAGGTCAGCTGAGGTTCAAAACCAATATGCTACTCACGGTAGGTATGAAGGGTTTATAAACAAATTCCTCTATACATTTACAGCTGGTGCTTCAGTATTGGTTGGTGCTCAGGTATTACAGGAGCATTGCTCTGTGTAAATTGGCAGAAAAATCTCATCTTCCTGGAGGAGACTCTTGACTAACATATGACAATATGTATTTGTCAAAGCAAAAGAGAAGAGAGTGAGCTGCACAGAACTGGTTCTGTGGGACTCTTATGCATGTGGGGTGAGGTAGAGAAGGGGAGAAAGAGCAGCCTAGACCCTGAAGGCTAGCAGCAGAAGACAACCCATTCCTTTTGTGTCTGCTGTTTGTTCTTGCTGTGTTCTGGAGCTAGCAAACATGCTGTGAATGGCATTGCCTCTGTGCATTTCAGCAATTTTTATGGAACTGCAGTTCCTGTTTACAAAAGCCACGTCTTGGAGCTGACCTTGTGCATGTGTAAAGGAGTTTATTGCAGTGTGATCTTGGCAGTTGTTGGCTGAAAAAAAACCCCACCAGGGAACGATTAATACTACCAATGGTATCATCTCATGGCATATGTCAAGGCTGTCTTGGAGCATCCTTCTCTGCTGGCTCATGGAACTGGCAGTGCTAGCAAAGGAGCGGGTTCCATTTGATCAGAGAGGAGATGGCTTCCTGGGTTATGTGCTACCCAGAGCCTCCAGTGACATTTTTTTTCTATTCCCTTTTTGGGTGTGCTGCCAAAGTGGCTTGAGTTACACTCCCACCAAATGCAGGTTTAAGAGAGAATTGGACTCATGGGGCAATCTGATCTGTGGCAACAAATGTGGAGGTCGTTGGGACATTTCTGCACGAGAGGTTATGTGATGGAAGGTGTGGTGGGAAGTGCCTGGGCAATGCTGCTGAAACAGCAGGTAGCAAGTTAGGATATGGCTCCATCCATCTGGAGTCCGGACTAAATATTCCAGTCCGTTTGCTGCAAAGAATGTGATAGCATGGCCAGTGGGAAAGGTTACTGCTGTGTGAATTTGTGACAGCTTGACATTGCTAATGGGCTGCTGATATTCTGTCATAGTACAAAACTGCATGATAAGAGGTGGTTGATAAGATAGGGACTTACATGGCACCAAATCCTTCTCTATTGCCCTAGCCCAGTCTGCAATGCTGTCAAGAAAAAGTCTCCTGAGAACAGCTGAGCATACTTCACATTCAGGATTGTTTATTTTAAGCACCTGTTTACTTCACTGGGTATAAAACTTGGCACAAAACTAACACAAAGCTATCTTGATAGTCTGCCTGGACTGGAATGAAAAACAACACATACAATTTAAAGCTAATAGTGGCAATTTTGTTTTCCTCAGCTGACAAGTCTGTCTCATGCATATGTAGCATGTAATTTTAGTTCAAACATGTGGAGTCAATATTTCTATTTCTTCCCTGAATATTAGGAGGGGGTCTATGCTGGAAGCCACGTTAGACCTCTTCCAAAGCCTGTGGATATTTGATTGTAGATAGGACCAGTCAAAAGACAGGATTTTTTTGAGCTCTGAGGCCCTCTGGGTCCTACATAAACAGTGAATGACAAGTTTTCAGTGTGCTAGTTTAAAGCAGAACAAAATGTTCTCATGACCAATAGTGGATTTACATTGCGTGGTTATATTCAGTTTGTTCATCTGTGTTCTAATCCTTTTCCCTAGTAAATGAATTTGAAATCTCTCATTGACTTCAGGAATACACATTCACAGATTTTAAGGCCCTAGGGGACCTTTACCATTGACTAGTCTGACTTGCTGCATGGTGGTCTGGTTAAAACCTTTCACCTTCTTGCAGCTACTTGAGTGACTAGGGACTAGTGATTGCATGGGAGCTTGTTGTTCAGAAAAGTATCTGTTTCTCATTTAAAGACCCTAGCTGATAGGAAGCTTAGCACATTGTTTGGTAAATTAGGAAAGTTTCTGGTTTCTTTTCCTTTTTGTTCCTGTATTTACCTTGCTCAACTACTGGTTTTTTAAATTGAAAAATCCTTTCTTTAACTTTCTGGGAATGCTAATTTAAATATGATGCTTTATGTTGTAAAGGCAAAGTTACCTGACTTAGTCAAAGGCAGGTAGAGAAGACAGCAAACAAAATATTTGTTGAGATCCAAGTTTTGTACACGAAATCATGAGGAAGTGAGCTCAACACCTCTCTGGACCAGCTCATGGGCTGTAAGAGTGTAGACTACTGCTTAGGAACTTGCTCAACGTAGTACTGAAAGCTTGAAGAACTGTAGGGCCAGACTGGGCTCCCTGCTGAGGTGATCTGAGTATTTAAGATTCCTAGAATCAGTAGACAAATAGATGTGTAATGCAAACACAGCAGTACAAAGCAAATTTGTTGGGAGTCATTTGACTGTCGGTGCCATCCTAACATTTCCAACAAAGTTTCTTTCTGCATTTGATTAATATTTAAGCTACCACATGCAGTAAAATTCACAGTTTTGAATTTCTCAAAATGCATCTAGAACATGACATTTGTTTAAAAAAAAAAACCACAAAAACTCTAAAAAACAATAACTGAGCAAAAAGGAAATATTTCTTTAATTGCAGTATCTAAGTAGGCTGATCCTACTCCCACTGAAAGCAATGGATATAATTCAGTTTCCTTCTGTACAAGGACACTGGGGGAGGTGAGCAAGAATTGTTTTGATGGGTAAGATACTGAGCTGTGAATCATATTGTTCTGGGCATCAGACAAGAGAAGATATTATCCCCACCCACAGGGTTTTAAAATATTTTAAGAACAAATCACAGCAGGTGATTGTAACAAACCACTGGAAGAATGGAGGATAAAACCAGCATCAATGACAATGAAGAAAAGGCAGGAAGAGTAAAAAGTTCTTACTCTGTGGCCAGTAAGAGAGACTCATAAACAAGTATCCCCCCACCAGGAATCTGAGTGCAAATAAATGACTCTGTGCTCTCTGACATGTGTGATTTGGTTTAATCCAGAATGTCCTCTAGTGATCTCCATCTGACCCCAAGCCTCTGCCAGCACTGCAGATATACAGCTACAGTGGAGTAGCTTGAAGTGACTGAAGTAGGAATCAGGGCTATTGGTTTGAACAGGGTAAGAGTGTGACCTGTTCAGGACATGTTCTACTCCATAGTGGGAGACACTTTCTGATGAAATTGAGCAAAGGTTTGACTTTGGGACTTAACACATGCTTAAGTACTTCACTAAAAATGTGTGGAGCCAAGTGGCTAAATGCTTTGCTGAATGAAGGCTTAGGCCTGTGTTTTATTTCTTACTTCCTGAAAAGGAGCCATTGGGCCAAACTTCTAATTGCTTGGTTTGAGTACATGGCCTGCTGATTGGGTTCTTTCAAGAAAACTTGTTGAGACATTTTCTTTGATCTAGGCATAGAGTAATCTCAATGACCATTAACCATTTGGAAAACTATTCTGAAGCGTTTTCTCTGTGCTTGGCTGTCTTGGAAGCTGCTTTAGAAGGATTTGCAATGGCCATTGGCACAGGCCTGTGGAAGAAACTCAGCTTACTGACAGTAAGGGTATGCATTGCTGGGGAAGGCTCTTTGCCTGTGAAATGGCTGTGAAAGGCCTTTTGTCCATGGGACACTTGTAGTGACAGGCATTTTTGAAATTATCTGCTCATGTCTGTATGTTTACCAAACTACTGCAGAGGGATATATGTGCTTGCTCTGAACCAACTCCTCATGAGAGAGCCACTGTATGCTCACTCTTGCTTCTATGCATCCAGAAGGTGAGGGAACAGGAGCACTCTGCTCTGAATAACAGCTATATGAGTTCTGCATGATTTACAGTAAGACATCCCCAAGATAGAAGAATGAACTCTTTCCCTGTAGATTATCTCTAATGCAGAAATGAGATGTGCAAAAAATGACCAGTTGTGTTTTGTAGCAAGCAACTTTACTGGACAGTTTTAAAAACGTGGACTCAAATAGGAAGTATGAACCTTGTCTCTTTAGAATAACCCTGTCACGTGTTAAAGGCATAAAATTGAAGCAGTACAGAGGTTGTGAAGGTTTCTTATCAGTAAGAAAAAAGCCTTACACAGATGACCTCTGTTTCAATTTGTCCTTCAAACCGCGAGTGATTAATTTAAATAAACTGTAACTATTGTACTTAGGACTTGCACAGTGTAAGAGCCAAGAACACATGATTACATTCTGGCACACAGTGAATTTGGAAAAGTTTCTTGACACTATTAATAACAGAGAAAGGGGAAGACAAGCTCTACGGCCATTTTGAGGCAAGGGCAGAACTTTGTTTTCTGACCATTGGGCAGAGGTTGAAGTAAAATTTAATTTTATGTCTAATAGATAACTGTTAATAATGTTGTTCACTCACAGGATGGAGCTGACTCAAAATGTGCAGAGCAAGTTTCTCCTTGGTTGGAATTTCGCATTCCCACATTTAGGATGGCTACTAATGTAACACTCATTAATTTAACCTTAGCACAGAAGGAGGAGGAACTTCAAGATGATTGGTACTTCCTCTCTGCTCTGCAGCACCTGTATTGGTCGTGTTAGGGCTTCCAATGTTGTGGGTTTTTTCTCTACAAAGTCTGTTACTGATGCCGTTTCTGTCATTCTGTTTATCTGCTCATTTTCTCTCTCTTTTCTAGTAGTAAGAAGGAGAAGGGACAGAGGTCAGTTATGCATGGCCAATAAAGATGAGACGCAATTTGGGGAGATGTCAGGAATTCAAAACTCAAGTACAAAACACAGTTCTCTCTGCTCGCTACTAATTCTGTTTGCAATTTTTGATAAAGGGTTTTTAAAGATTTGTCTCAGTGTGCCACGGCTGAAAAACTCTGATGTATGTAATGAATATACTTTTCTATCTCACAATAAATTCTAGTAAATGTTGTGTTTGGATACATGACCAACATTGCTGAACCTAGTAAAGGGAGCTAATCAGTGGTTCTGCTCCCTGCTTTGGAAAAGAAGCTGTGGAAAGACCAAACTTTCTCCGTTCAACCAACATATCTGTATTGTAAAGCATTCTGTGTGTAACAGTACCTTTCCCTTATTGCAGGTGGTGGAAAAAGATGTGGACCCAGAGACAACTCTGCTAACTTATCTACGAAGAAAATGTATCCAGTGTCAGAAAAAACTGCAGAAGGCTTTAAATGCCTACAGCATTTCATAATTGTTTACTGTTCTGCCTGTCACTTGAGCACTAGGCAGAGCTTGTGCACAGAGTGTAAGAGGGAGTGCTCTGCATGGTCTGGTATTTCTTGCTGGCAAAGATTACAGCTGGTATTCCAAGCTTAAACAATAGCAAATTTTAAATAATATACTTTAAATAAATTTTAACTAATTTATTAATACTTTAAAGGGAAAACTCTCAGAATTGCTGGGAATTAGAATATGATGGAAAGAAAAAAATATTGAGATAATAAAATTGAAGGAAATTTAGGTTTGTTCCACACAAGTTGTAAAGACTTTTCTGGCCAAAACATTTCAGCCACTTGAGCTGCTTGTTGTATCATCCAATAATTTGGATATTACTGGGTAATTAATATTCAATAACTTGCTTATCCTGTGGCCTATTTATCAGATGACGCAAGGATGCAAACTCAGAGGCAGGGGTTCCCACCACATACTGTGGCCATGTTTACATGAGTGGATGCAAGCAGTCACATTTCACTCCTGTTTGAAACTGGTCAACACATGAGTCAGACTAGCTTCAGGAGCTGGGTAGCTATTACTGTGATGACCAGGCTGGCTATACTGGGTCTGGTTCAGTAGGTAGTGTCATTCCATGTTTTCTAAGTTTTTGTCTGACCAGCTGGGTGTGTACATATGCAAAACTGTTCACATCTGTGCTGGTGTATTACTTAAAAAGAATCATGCATACTTATTTCACCATGCTGCCATGTTCTATTTCTCTGGGATCTGAAAGATGTATCAGGATATAAATCACACTCCTCTTTGGGGTTTCCAGCAAAACTATCAACAGCCATATTTTGTCTGACTGAACCTTGGGTGGATAAAGTTCAAGAGGAAAAACAAGTGGCATGACTCTTGTGCCTGTGTGTGCTTCTTACCGATAGACCTTTTATATCTGAGCTAGTTAATATCTAATGCAAATAGGTTTGTAAAGAGATAATCAGAGCTCTTAAACCTTCTGATATTCTACATGAACATTCTGGTGAACTTATTATGTAGATGTCTGGTTAGGGTCGGACAAATACTTTGAGAAACATGTTTTATTGAGCCAGATTAGCACTTCTATCAAGAGACACATTGGATGGCATGGGAAAGCTATATTTCTGTGAAGCAGGCATACGACTGTATGAAAAGTAGACATGGTGCTTAGGGACATGGTTTAGTGGTGAACTTTGCAGTGTTAGGTATATGGTTGGACTCTATGATCTTAAAGGTCTTTTCCAACCTAAATGATTCTATAATTTCTATGTTTCTATGAAAACAGTCAGTTCCAGAATCTTTGCAGTGAAGGAAAAGATTATTTCAGTTCCCTATATCATGATGCCTGTCGCTTTTCCACAGGCCCAAGTTGATTATCTCAGCACAGGCATGTTTCCATTGCCAATGAAAGCAGCTCTTCTTTTCCCAACAAAAGTCTCTTAGCATTGGTCAACCTTCTTCACAACAAAAAGCAGTGTCTAATTACCTTCTAATGAGTGAAGGAACCCAAAGCAGAAGTGACTCTAGGAATTCTCTCCTGAAATAGCTTTGCAGAACATCTGATTTAATGCCTGATTGTAAAGTACAGACATGTTCTCTGCAGCCTGTGGAGGAATCTGCTTAGGCCAGTCCATATGCTTTGTGAGTTCCCAAATGTCTGTGCAGAGGTTCTGTGCATCTCTGCTAGTTCGGGCTCTCAGTGTCTCCCTTCTGTGGTTTTATGGGAACCAGGATACTAGGGAGTGTTCTTGGCTGGTTTTGTCCCTAGCAATGGGGAAGCCATCATAAATGGGGCCAAGAGAGAGGCTACGTTGGCCAGACCATGACTCTTGAGATGCAGGTACATTGTGAGCAGTTCAAGTGCAGTTCTCATGTCAGTGCTAAACTGTGTGAGTTGTAGCACTGTGTGACTGCCCTGTCTGGGTGCCTTCTAGGTGGTAGGAATCAGCAGGTGTAGGAAGAAGTCAACCACTCCTGGTGAGGGGTGCTGAAGGAGATGTCACCATGCATATCAGGCATGTGGCTGCATGCCTGAACAGTGATTACCGAGTGCTTTGTCTCCCTTACGTAATTTCGTTTTCTGAGTCTAATGGAAAGTGGGAACTGTTGAAGTTCAGAAAGTTTTTGTTTATTCTAAGAGTCAATTGGAACATGGACTGCCTCCTTATTAGGGCTTTGGGTGTTGATCTCAAAGCTCACATGCCAGCATCTGAAACTTTGCTTATGTTAAATTAAGTTATTAAACAGAAAAAATGAGTGCTTGGTTTCCAGCAACAACTTGTTGCTAAGCCTTGATTGACTGTTTGAGCTGGCTTCTGCCAATGCTCTTTGTGTTTTCCTTGATTCCTGTTCTCTCAGTGGGCCTATGTGGAACGAAACTAGGCTGTGGAGAAGGTGGATGTGGTGCTTGCACTGTTATGATATCCAAGTATGATCCCTTTCGGAAGAAAATCCTGTATCCTTTGCAATCTGAACTCTTCAACAGAGAAATTAAGTGGGTCAGGTTCTTGACATTCCAGACGTGGTACTATTTTTAAAAAAAAGTTATATAATGTATGTTTCTGCCAAAGCATAATTTTTCACTTTCAGAACATAAGCTCAGAAGGCTAAGTCAAAAAGGTATTTTTTCCTACAGCATTGCACAGCGCTGATGGGGAACTATTTCACTGTGCCCTAAAATATCTGCACTAACTCTAGCACACAGGCTATCTGCTTTTTCCCAATTCAGAAAACCTTTATGTTCCTTTCTTGCAATATAATACAACTTTTTGCTGTGATGACCCAAATGATGATTACTGTGACAAAATCTTTATTGCTATTGTATTACTACAATAATCTGGTTTCTGTATGCCAGCAGATATTCACTTTTTCTCTGCTTCTATTGTAAACTTCAGAATGACTCTTATTTTCTGAGACATAAGCTTTCCTCCTGTTCTTTTAATTAATTGACAAATGAAGCAGTAGAATCAAACAAAAAGGGGAATAGAGAGAGGATGAGGCAGAGGGACAGGCCCCAGTTTAGTTTTACTACGGGGAATGGAAAGCACTGAAATCTTGGATATATTTGGAATAATGCTTAGAGATACTTTAACTTGGGATCATCTAACTTAGTGGTTCTGCTTGGTAACGTGGCCTTGAATAGGGTATCTTTAGGGTCATTATTCTGTCTTGATAGAAATAAAATAAAGTAGCTAGTTCCTATAAGAATTTTGGCAGTATTATTCTGTTGTACCTTCAGCCTGGATTTTTCCTCATGTACACTACCTAGAAACTGTTTCCTTGGTAAAAGACCAAGAGCTCCATGCTCTTAATGTAACTTTGCAAGTGGGCCAGGCCAGCTGTATAACATCTTGGTATTTGTAGTCTGACCCTGCAAATTACTTATGTGGGTTCTGTAGCTTAAGATGCAATGAGGATGTTTAAAGTTGTTATTTCTAGGTCAAATCCTATGGTGCATACTCAGTTTAAACTTCAAGTGAAGTTGATGAGAACTTTGGCTGAGTAGGTGCTGTAGGATTTGACTTGTAACTAATACCTGTATCACATCTATTTAAGTTCTCCTATTGTGTCCACTGTTACAGTTTCTGAGTGCTCTTCAGTCCTTCTGCTCCCTTTTTCCTTTGTTGAGCAGCACTGGCAAATGAAATGACCTTAATTTATTCTTTTAGCCACCATACTGCCAATGCTTGTCTCTTCCCTGTCTGTGCCCTCCATCATGTAGCTGTAACTACTGTTGAAGGCATAGGAAACACAAAATCCAGGCTGCACCCAGCCCAGGTAAGCTATTCATACTGGTACCTTTAAAACCCACTATTCATGTTTTCTTCTTATGTTAATTAATTATGTTCCAGGGTGTTGGGACCTCCATCATAATGTTGAAGGCAGGAGTTTGACTTTCCACATGAGTAGTCTTTACTTGCAGGAGTGACTAAGTGATGGAGTCAAATTCCCTGGTCTATGCTGCAGCTCTCTTATGCCCTAACAAGTTAACTGGTGCTATCCCGGCTGAATTGCTAATGCTTTTGTTCTAGGGCTACATGGTTGTATTTGGTCCACATCCTGGACCAAATCCCAGGAACTGGGAAGACTGGTGTTGTGGTGAAAGCCCATATAACGATTTGGAGCCAGGAAATCTGAGTTAGGTTTTGCCTCTCCTGTAGCCTTCCATGAATGACCTTGGTTTCTCATCCCACATAGTTAGGAACCTTCCCTGCAGCAGTACAGTAGGTTTGGGTCAGCAATGTTTCTGGAGTCCCTAAATATTCTTGGTGGGGAGGAGTGACAAGAATGTGAAGACTTGCTCTTCTTAGCAAGGTGTTATAATGCACTTTTTATGGAAGCAGACTTGCCTCAGCTTTGTCAGAGATACTGCTTCTTTAAGGGAAACTATGAATCATCTCTGTACAGTGGGTAAGACTTTGCCAATATCTATCTAGACAGTAAACAACAAAGTGAAAAATAAGTTAGACATGTATGAATGGATGGCAGCTAATCTGACCTTTGTTTGCTTGTCTTCTTTTCCTTACCTTCCCTGAAGATTCTAACAGCTAAGCTTTGAAGTTTAAACTCAGGTCTATACAGGTAGCCCCAACCTTGTTAGTACAGTAAATCTGAAGAACTCCTGATCTCATTGGAGGCTTCCAGTCACTTTCAGTTACATTGGGAGTTCAAAGGCTAGATGCAAACTAGAGTGTTCTCTTTTTTGAAGTCTGCTTCACAGATTAATTGACCATCTCATCAGAGAACATCTAATGATAGTCTTAGCTCTGGTGAGAATTTTTTTTTAATAGAGATGTTACAGAAACAAGCACAACAATGAACTCACCTTGATATTGTGAGCTGATGGTTGTTACTTTTTCTCAGGAGAGAATAGCAAAAAGTCATGGGTCCCAATGTGGCTTTTGCACTCCAGGCATTGTCATGTCCATGTATACGTTGCTTCGGAACAAACCTGAGCCCAAAATGGAGGACATAGAAGATGCTTTCCAAGGTAATACTCCTAGCTCTGCAGAGATGCAACCTGTTCTGCTTTCATTACATCTGCTTCACCAAATGTGATGGAGGTGCACCTTTGTTTAATGTATTTCATTAAAGATAGCCAATTGTTAGAAAGTTAAAAACTAGCTTTTTCAGTAGGAGACTGGCCTGATGCTATGAATTAAACAAAAAATGGCCTGTGGAAAATCTCACAGAAGTTCATTTCTGGCCCTGAAGCAGGGGCAAGTGACCTCAGTCTTGGATTAGGACCCCACTAAGCTTAACACAAAACAAAAGGTAGCCTGTCCCTGGGGAGCTTGTAAGAGCCTCCACATCTCCTTGTTTATTCATTGCTGTCACAAAAGCCTGCAGAGGTGATGGAGAATCTGGGCCAGCCAACCTCAAATAAAGGACCAAGGCAGCAATATACATGGTGGAGTTGGGCAGAATCCAGCCGTGTAAATCATCTGAGAGGCTGCTGTTATTGCTGAGGTTAGAGATGTTACCATGTTTCTGGCAGTGACCCGAGAGGAAATCAGATGCAGAAGAAAGCAACCTCTTTGTAATTCAGGAGACTGGATAGTTGGTATACTGATCAGACACACACAATTGAGGTAAATGAATACTGAATAAGCCATATTGATTTTTTTTTTTTCTAAATGAATTTCAAGTTAAAATTTCAATAAAAACGGATGGTAGGATTGTTGCAAGATTACTACTGAAATTTTCCTCCTCCCAGTTTTTCATTAGCTTTATCTAGATTGGACATGCTTTTGTGAGAAACAATAAAATGTTCTAAAAGAAGAGAAGCTCTCAGCCAAATGACACTAAAACTTTATCCTTTTGCTCTGATAATGCAGGGAACCTGTGTCGGTGTACAGGGTACAGACCCATTCTGGAAGGATACAGGACATTTGCTAAAGTAAGTGGCTTCAGATAATGTTAAAAAAAATCTGGAAGGCTGTTTTTCTCTCTGTTACTAAAACACACCATGAGCTGAAATAGGGAGGAAGGAAATATACATGCCACAACAACCTAGTTCCAACTGTTGACCCCTTGTATGCGCTTCATGCATTAGTAATGCAGGAAGACCAACTCCTTTACTCACTCCAGTTCTGGAAGTGGAGCACTTTAATAAAGATCTGCCTGATGGTACCTCTTTGGATCACAGGTAATCAGACTAATACTTTTCTGTAAGTCTCTGAAAAACTCAGCATCTCTGCATAATACAGCTTAAAGATGATCCCCGATGTGGAAAAAATGTAAAGGTATGGTGTATGAATAGGGACATACTGTGGTGGAATCTGATGAGAAAGTTGCTTTCTTGAAAGATCAGCTGCAGACCTGAAATAGCTCTGGAAAGAAGTTGAAGTCACTGCTGTATAGCTCTTTCCCAGAACTCATGTGCTGGTTTGGGTGAGGTATGAAGCTTTGCCATAAGTTTTCTCTAGTCCCTTTGTTCTTGAAAGGCTGCTGAAGGCTGTGAAGAAAAGTAGATCATTAGGTACTTCAGTGATGACTAGCCACTTACAATGCTACACTGGTATTAAATATCAAAAGTAAAGAATTTAGAATGCTGCCCATTAATTTCATTTTATTATCCAGAATTATGATCAACAAAAGAGAATACAAGCAGGAGTGAGATCCATTACAAATGGTTGCTAAACCCAGTCGATATAGTCTACTTGGATTTCCAACAGGCTTTCAACAGTGTCTCACCAAAGGCTTTTAAAGACAATAAGCAACCATGGGGTAAGAGGGAAGATTTCTGTATGGATGAAAAATTGGTTAAAAGGCAGGAAATGACAGGTAGGAGAAAATGGTGTATTTTTGCAAAGGAGGGAGGTCACTGGTGGAGTTCTGCTGGGACCTGTGGTGGGAGCAAGGCTGTCCAAGATATCCGTAAATGAGGTGGAAAGGAGAGTGAGCAGTGATGTGAGAAAGTAATTTAACTGATACCAAGTTAGTCTGGGTAGTGAAGATAGCCACAGACTTTGAGGAATTTCAGAAGGACTTTGTGAACCTGAGAGACTGGAGAACAGAATGGCATACAAAATTCAGGGAAAAAAAATGCAAAACAATTTACAGAATGAAAGGCAGTCCTCATTTCACATACAACATGATAGGCTGTGAGCAGACACAAGATCACCTTCCTGTTACCATACAGGAGGCGTGGTAGACAGTTCCATGGAAGCATCAGCTCAATGCTCACTAGCAGTCAAAACAACACTTCAAAAGGTAGAGAACAAACCAGAAAACACTGCCATGCATCATGGCTCTTCCTACACTTGAGTACTCTGTGCAGTTCTGTTCCCCTTGTCTCTAACAGGGTATAGCAGAATAGGGAATGATTCAGAGAAGTGGAATAAGGATCATGTCTGTGGTAATTTGGCCTCCATACAAGGAAGCACTAAGTAGGCTGGGACACTTCAGCCTGGAAAAAAGATACCAGGGAGGGGAACGGGCACTGCGTAGCCCATATAGTGGTTTGTGTTGACCTCTGATAGAGATCTACAAAATCATGACTAGCCAGTGGAATACGAACAGGTATCTGCTGTTTGCTGCCTCTTCCAATACAAGAGCAAGGTGTCAAAAAACTAAACTAGTAGGAGTCAGGTTGAAAACAAACAAAGGTGGATGGTCTGCCACATACCAGGTAGCTGACCTGCAGGACTCACCAAAGGGTGTTGTGAGAACAAAAAACTTACACAGGCTCCAGGGGAGACTGAGCAGGTACCTGGATGGAGAGCTACTGAGGGTTACTAAAGAGACAGAAACCACACTAGGCTAAGGTAGTCTCCTGGAGCTGAATGGTAGAGTACTAGATATTGTATTGTATGTGCTTGTCCCTTTTACTCTTTGAGTATCTCTTCACAGCTCCAGCTGGACCGGACATACTGGCTGAATGGTCAGAGTAGTTCTAAACCAGAACAAGAGGTCTGTCAGTAGATTAGACATGAGCTAGCCACCACTCGCAGGATACTGCCTTCCACTGGCAAGGCAAACATCTACTTGCTTAGCACCTTCCATTTCCCATTTCTGCTTTGGATATAATAAATGTGGGATTAATTTCTCTCAAAAGGAAACCAGGGTTACTTCCTTTCCTTGCAATCTGTACATTTTTCTCAGAACAGTTTTTGTCCCCACAGGACTTGAATTGCTGTGGCAGAGTAGCCAATGGCACTGGATGCTGTCGTAGTGAGAGGGAAAATAGCATGGTAAGCTGAATTTTAAAAGCCATAACATCAATTTGCAATATAGTATTAGAGTTTTGATGTATTAGTCACCTCTCTGGCTCTGCTGTGGTGCAGCTATTCAGAGCCATCTGAGCTGGTTTGAATGTCTGTCTCTTGGAAGACACTGTGACTGCGTATGAACTGGTTAGCATGACTAGCCATCGTGACGCAGGTTTTACAACAGTGAGCTACATATGTTCCTTCTGAATCTGTGAGATGTAACACTTCTGTGTAATAGCACGGTGGCGACTGTAAGCAGTGTGTTACCAACTTCTGGTGTATTGAAGTGATCCATCTTTCTCTGAAAACAGATCTAAAAACCAGTTAATTCTCCAGCATGATCTTTCCTAAACTTAGCAGTGCAATGGTGAATGAAGTAATTTAATCACTATTCCAATAAATTGTACAATTGGAACCTTTTGGAATATCTGAAGGGAGAAAGTTAATCACATTTTGTGCATCAGTTGAGGTGCAAACAATGGAGGGATGAAAACAAGGAATTAGGGCATAAGGTAGTGTGAGGATCAAATGAATTTAGGAAAAATAATATAATGAAATTCTGTGCCAGGAAATTCCAGTGAATTCCTGTGGATTCTTTGTTAAGAAGCATCCAGTGTTGAGTGGTATACTTCAGCGATTAAGACTAGATGACCTTCAAGGTCCTTTCCAACCTAGATGATTCTGTAAAGACTGCTTGGAGTACTTTTGTCAAACTAGTATATTAAGGAAAAACTTTACTGCAAATTTCTGCAATCCAGAGATTGATAAAAGGGGAGGAATATATCCTGTAAAAGTTGGAATGTTCTGAGTTTGTGTAGAATAGCTGAAGCATGCTTGTTTCTTCTTCAGAATGGGGGCTGCTGTGGAGGAAAAGCCAATGGTCCAGGCTGCTGCATGAATGGAAAAGAAGACAATGTGGTAAGGTGCCTCTCAACAGTTAGTTTCTTTTCTGTTTCTGATGTTTTGAAGTCTTAGGTCTGGCTTATTCTATGCCAAAGCCTGATGCTTTAATTTAGCTGTATTTATGCAAAGCAGTTTAGTTTATATTTTACGCTGGTCTTATCTCAGAAGAGGTACATTTGATGTAATTTAACATGCCAATGTGAAAGTGATGTCACTTTTGATTGGCAAAAATCTGTTAGAGTGTTCAGGGTTCAGGTTTCTGACCAGACATGCATTGTGATCAGAAAAATACAACTGAAGAACCTGGATTGAGTGGCATCTTTTCATTGTGTTTGCTGTTCTTTGCTCCATGAAATAGTGATAGGGATTCAACTGGCAAGAGGAATGAGTTAGAGTTGTATGTGGATAGCTTTCTCCTCTGCCACCCAGCCGTTTGCATTTTCTCTGTCATAGGCAATGATGTCCTCCAGCCTGTTCAATTCTTCCGAGTTCCAGCCACTGGACCCTACACAGGAGCCAATCTTCCCACCAGAATTAATGGTAAGTTCATTCAAAAAGAAATAGTATGTGGTTCGTTGGTTTTGTTGTTCTGCACAGGGTTTGAGTGTCTGCAGTGTCTCTGCCCCGAGGAAATGGCAATGCAAAAGATGGCTGTTGATGAAAGAAATGCATGGGCATGATCGCTTCCCTGTTTTATAAAAGGGAAGGCATTTAAGCCAGGGTGGTGTAAAAGATATGCAAGCCAAGTGCCTGTCCCAGCTGGCTGGCTTTCCTCTCTGTTTCTCGCCATACATGCCTGCTCTTGGGTTGCACTTCCTTTCTGGTCACTGCCTATCCAGGGGTGGAACAGTTGCTGACATCTAGATTTCAATTTACTAGGTCAGATGTGAACTTCTACACCAAATACAGCTGTATCTGAGCTAATCGCCCTGTGCTCCCTTTATAGTGTAGGAAGAGAAGTAGGACCTATGGGATATGTTTCAAATAGAGGACTTCCTAAAAGCACCAACTTCTCTCCATTCAGTGTAGCAGGAGTAGAGGTTGGCTGACTCACACTGACATCAAAAGTTAGGTGAGATTAGTTTCTCTCCATGTTTCATTCCTGTCTTTTTTTGGGGTAGTTTTCCCCTAAGCAAATGTGTCCCAGCCAGGAATCTAGCCCAGCACATGGCATGTTTACAGCTTCCTTCACATTTAACAAACAACTGAAATTCAATCGTTAGTTCTGCTGCTGCACCCAGCCTAAATGTGTCATGAGCTACAGTGTGAGTAAGTTCTCACAGACCATAGCATAATATATGTATTTAGCTTGAGATAGGTCCCCTCTGTTTCTTCTCTGAGGTGTTCTCCTGTGTAAGGGTTGGTCTGATGTTGGTGAGAGGCAGCCATGTTAGTCTGTTTTCTTTGGTCACTGAATGAAGGAATTAAAAAGGGAACCAGAATCTGGCCATACAGCTGGTAACTCAAATTCAGCAGTGCTTAAGACTGACATTTTTTCAGTGAGATGAGAAAGGAAAACCCATTACTTGTAAGATGGCTGAAGCCACAGGCATCTGCCAGAACTTTGATCAGATGGAGCTTTCTGGCAGAGGTCTTGCTGAGGAGGTGTGGCAGCAGGATGCACCTGGCAATATCAGGAAGAGAAAACACTTGTCAGCATGAAAAAGACTCCTGTCACTGCTAGCAGAAGGATGGGGAATGGCTAACTGCCAACAACAGTGTGGATATCACAGCCACCTGTCAGTAACTTGACTGAGATGGAGCCTGGCCTGGCACAGGCATGGGCAACATGTGAACAGGGATTCTTGGCTTGATGCAGGGTCTGAGTATCTGAATTCACTTTTGCAGACTCAGAGTAACAAACAGCAGAAACAGCTGTGTTTCAAAGGTGAGCGTGTGATGTGGATCCAGCCTACAACTCTTAAGGAATTGGTGGCTCTCAAATCCCAGTACCCCAATGCCAAGCTCGTTGTGGGAAACACGGAAGTGGGTAAGAAGAAGAGCTGATGCTCATTATGAGCCTTTGGAAAATTTACCATGAAGTATTTCTGAGAACAGTGCAAATGTAAACCTCCTTCATGCTATTGCTGTTAAATAGCTGTTTAATCTTCAGGTTGTACGTAGAACAAATTTTCTTCAAAGGTAGATTAATCACACAGTGAATGTTTTTTCCTGTTCTTTGCTGTGTTGGGGGGGAAAAAAAAAAACCTTATCTAGACCTCTGAGCTTTTGTGCTAGTTTTGTGGAATGTCGAGAAGAAGGGAGTGGCACAGCGTAAAATGTCCTCATAATCAAATGAACTCAGTTGTGAAACCTGCATTTTGAAAGATTTTTCAGTGAGTGAACTCTCAAGACTTAAAATCTTATGGTTTTTCCCCCAAATTATATACGTCTGCAAATATAAGTGCTGAGGAGGAGAGTTCAGACTTTAGTAATTCTTTTATCCTGAGCAATTGGTTCAGGAGACAATCCTCAAACTTTGTATGGTTCATTGTATTTGTTGT
This sequence comes from Strix uralensis, assembly GCF_047716275.1. NCBI lineage: Eukaryota > Metazoa > Chordata > Aves > Strigiformes > Strigidae > Strix > Strix uralensis. The sequence continues at coordinate 109,790,845 of NC_133974.1, forward strand.
TCTTTCCTGAAGGATTATGTACAACAATAGCCAGGTTACACAAGTACTAAACAGTGTATTTAAGGTTATTGTAGGCATAGAAAAGAGTGTCTAAAACTCTCTTATGAGAATTTTGGTATTAGTAGAAAACAGCTTTTAGTTTGGTATCTCTGTGACCTTATATAATCTGTGTAACAGATGGTCAATGAACTGATTGTTTAACAGGCCTGCTGCCATTTCATCAGGAAACAGTTAACTTAGGTTTTCTGTCATCTGTGTGTAACTGAAGGAGTCTTACTTTTCCTTAAGGTATCGAGATGAGGTTAAAGAACTTGTTGTATCCAGTGATAATAGCACCAGCATGGATCTCTGAAATGAACGCTGTTCAGCACACTGAAACAGGTGAGCAGAAAAGAGGGAGAATGCCTGTGAAGTGAGTAGGGACTCCATGGAATAATATAGAGGATATGAAGGAAAAAACCCAGATTAAAAACTCTTTTCTGTATTCATTAATGTCTCTCCCATTAATGGAATCGAGTGATGTGTGAAAATAATTTGAGAATCAGAGGGCTTTCACTAGAAGGCATATTAGACTTTTTATCTGTTTGATGTATGGTGCTTTACGTGTATTAACTGGGTTAATAATGAGTTTCAATGGGCAATCTTTTTATCTGGAAAGATTTTAAAATTAGTAACCGGGGGAAAGATGCTGGATTTGACAGTCTAAGCGAAGTATTGCATTTATCTTCATGGTGGAAACAGGTTGACTTTACAAATAGTTAGACGTAATTAGGACAGTGTAGTGCATGTGGCCTAATGCCTGGTAGCATGTTTAAGGTGTGGGAATTGGAGAGGAGTTGGAGTTCACTTCTCAAAGGACAAACTAATACTTATGGGAGAGCAGTATCATTCATAATACACTGAGGCAAAAGGGCAGTGGGTTACTGTCATGTGAGAGGCAGTGCCACCATGAGCTGTGATTTAAAGGTGAGTATTGTTCTGAGGATGTGATGTTTACATACCAAGCATACAAAATAGTGTGACTGAATGTCTTCTCTAAACCCTGCAGTCTAAATCTAAGCTTTGTAGACACAGTTATAACCATCCTTCTGTTGGGAGAACAACAATTCTTTTAATTTGTCTGTTTACAGGGGTCACCTTTGGCGCTGCCTGTACCCTGAGCTCAGTAGAGGAGGTGCTGAGGAAAGTGGTGGCAGAGCTTCCTCCTTACAAAGCAGAGGTCTTCCAGGCTGTCCTTGAACAGCTGCGGTGGTTTGCAGGGCCACAGATCAGGAATGTTGCTGTAAGTGACTCAGGAGCATAAGGGCCTGGAACTGAAAGCTCAGTCTGAGGAGCTGGCCTGCCTCATCCAATGTGTGTGTGCCTTGTGCTTCTCACGTAAGAACATTTGCAAACCTAGGCAAAGAATCTCGTAGACATAAACCAGCCCCAGGAACTGACAGCAACATGGGTCTCAGCTGGTGCCTGTGCTACACTGATATCACAGATTTAGCAAGCAAGGGAAACATGGCAGTTGTCCAGGTCTTCCATTGCTGTTATCAGGATAAGTGGGGGAAACTGTAGTGAGATTTGACTAATTCAACAAATATGTATTTAGAGTGCTGGACAAACTTCAAAGAAGCAGGTGTGTATATTTTTGCTAGGGCAACTATGGTAGTCATAGTGTTAATGCATCAGGTCTGGCAAATTTTCCTGTAGTTTTAAAGGGAAAGAGTGGGTTCAGTGTGTTCAAACTCCATATACTAAAAGAAAAAAAATATCAAGCAAGCAGATGAACCAACTTACCAAACAAAAAATTTTGTTCCACAAGATACTGTGCCATACATTTGTATTGCGGCCAAAAAACTTGGGTTCCTGAATGTTACTGAAAAGATGCTCTATACTTTTATGGATCTTCCCTTAATTGCAGCTACAGTGAGTGAATTCTGGTGTTGTTGGGCATACGTGGTTTGAGCATAAGGTAGTTTTGATGCATTACTCAAAGACTGTTCCTAAAACCATTTTGGGCAAATGTTAGTGTTGATTGGGAGAGCACTTGATTTCATGGGTTTTACATTTTCCCACTTCATTAAAGGCCTAAAATTGCTGAATGAGCAAAAAGGTTTTATCAAAGCAAACTCAAGCAGAGCTAACCTCTAGTGCAGTGTGTATGATTACAAGATGCTATGCTGTATCTTCAGTTTTTTTTAATATTTATCTGATGCATATATTATCACTCTAGGCTCTTGGTGGGAACATAATGACAGCAAGCCCAATTTCTGACTTAAATCCTGTGTTAATGGCAAGTGGAAGCAAACTGACTCTGGTATCAAATCGTAAGTTACTTGCATTTCCTTGTGGCACTGAAGGGAGTGGGATAGTCAACAGTCCTCTGCCATGGATTGTTAGGTCAGGTCAGAACTTGAAAGTGGAAGTTAACATTATGTGAGATAGGCTTAGTCTGAACCTTCACAGGTTTTGCCCTTTTTGAGGCTGAAGTCCTAAGACTAAGCCTAAGACTGGCTTCCTAAATAATTTTGAACTTCTGTGCCAGAATGAATCTCTGGTACCGTGTATGTAGTTACAGACAGGTGTTTGTGAAGAGCTGGTTGAAGATGTCTATTCATGAAAAACATCGTCATGAAATTGTTTCTGTCGCTATCATACTTTGATCCTTCATGGATTTTCCAGATAAAGATTGAAACTTGTTTTTTTTTTTTTCTATGAAGAAAGCCAGATGTCTCAATTTCTATTTGTTCTTAGGAAGAATTTTTTTGAAATAGGATCCTTGAAGTAAGTGGACTGTCTGATTAGTGACTTTCTCTTGTACTGGTTTGTGTGCAGGTTAAGGAAAGGGGAAAGAGGGAATTACATTGGGATGTTGGAAACTGGATCACCTGGAGGCTCAACTTTAATTAGATAAAGAAGGAGGGAGGTGTCTTTGATCAGTTCCTGTGCAAATAAAACTTTGTATGTAGGCAGAAGCTCTCACAGATTCCATAAGGACCAAAGTAAATCTGAGAAAATCCTGATTTGGTGAAAGAGGGTGGAAAAATGAAAACTGATTCCGTATCAGGTGTGATTTGTGTAGGTTGAAGGCTCTTTCACACGTATTATTGCCATTCTTATCTGAGTTATTCATCTGCCATTGATCTCTCCTTGCTCTACAGAGGGCAAAAGAACTATCACAATGGATGAGAAATTTTTCACTGGATACAGAAAGACAATAGTTAAGCCTGAAGAAATACTTCTCTCTGTTGAAATACCCTACAGCAAGAAGGTAAGCTTGTAGGAAAAGAATTCTGTGGAGCTAAAATGCTGTTATTTGAGTGTTATTTTCAGTGTTAGGCACTTTTTTCCTTGGAGACTGACCTCCAAATGCTTATGTAGTCCCAAGTGAAGCAGGTGAAAATCTAGCAACATACTTTTTTTGACAAGCAAGGGGAGCTGGGCTTTATGATAAAATACAGTAAGCCCAAGAAGTTTTCTAGTGCAAGAAATATAAATTTCACTTTATTGTCTGGAGCTTTTTGAGTGCATTTGGTATGATGAAAAGTGACAGAGTGATGTTCCCAGAGGTCTAAATTCTGTTTGGAAAATAGTACAGCAAAAATGCTAGCAGTTCCTGAAGTAAAGTGAAGTTAAGGTTCCCAAGGTTCCTGCTTCATTTCTGTGAACTGAAATGGGAAAAAGTGTGTGCAAATAAGAGGGAAGTTCAGTTTCTGCATCCTTGCCTTGCAAGACTGAAACCACAAGGACTGATTATTGGGGCATTTTGACAACGTGGACTTGCAACTTCAAATGAGCCTGCAAAACTTCCTTCAAATAGAAAAATGAACACTTCTTTTCTGTAGCAGCATGAACCATAACTGATGGGTCTAAGAGGTAAAACTCTCTTTGTCTTCCTTTAGGGCTGAGAACATCAGACTGTAATTTTATGGCTTTTTAGGGCCTGAGGCTACAAGTTATAAGATGCAAGGATTCACAGTGTAGTGACACATTTTCTTTATAAATGGAAACACCGATTTACTTGAAATGCCATCATATTATGCGATAGAACAAATAAAGCCTTTGTCTATGCTCTCTAATATTTGTATCTAACTATTAAGGGAACACAGCTATTTTATTTATGGTGCCTTTCCATCTATTTCTGAGTGATTCTTCTTTGATCTTGTGATAATTGGAGGAAGCATTGTTTTTTGCCAAAATGAGAAACATGCTCGAGGTAGTCAGTGGAAAACACCATATTCCTTCATCCATATGACAGTCATATGGCAATTTGACAAAACAAACAAATGTTTACCAGCAGGGCAGTGGCTTTATCCCTAGGTTATATGCAGTTCATTGATCTGAAAAACTAAAACAACTTTTGAACTCTACTTCATGGTTTCTTGGCTGATCTTTGCTCACAAACATCAAGTCAGGGAGACTAAAGTTCTTCTGGGGATGCCTGAAGGTGCTGGCATGTGGCAGGCAAAGTCTTCTGGAACTGTGAATTCTTCACAACTGGAAGCAGGGCTGTGTCAGCACACAGCTAGATCAAATTTTTCAGTGTATGTTTGTTTAAAACTAATGTTACCTCTTGAATTGATGTGACTTGTTACACCAAGGGCAAGACTGGTCAAACAACAGAAAGAATTAGACTAACGAAATTTAACAGTTTACACAATTCATTATTACTGTAGGGGGATTGAACTCAGAGTAGGCTTTATCACAGAGGCTGTTGAGGGAGAGGAGGTAACACCTTTTTCTCCTGCTAGTTTGGTGTCAGATACTTAAGATATTCAGAGAATAAAGACTTTTGAGTCTTTACTTGTAAGGGGATTGTAGCTGAGCAAAAACAGTATTTAGAAAAAGAAACAACTCACTGGATTAAAGATAAAATATAAACAGATTCCAGAAAAGAAAACTGCTTAGCTTTTTGTATATACCAAGGCATTCCTAGAACAGGACAGATCCTGTATTTAACAACCCTATTTCTCTTCTGGACTATAAAAACATTCCTTGTGTTCCAGGTAATGTTCACAAATGTTACGCACCACTTGTGTTATTACTTAGTGACCAGCAGTTTTTCATGTCCTTTCCCTTGCATACATCTTTCTCTATCACATTTGTCCCTGTTACTTAATATTTATGATAACAGTATTCTATGTCACATAGACATTTACTGGCTTTCAAACAGAAAAAGCCTGACTACGCAATGCCTATATATTTCTACCTTTGGAAAACAATCTTAACCTGCTGTTTGCTCAGTATTGCCACCATAAGCTCATAGTATCACCATTTTTGCCCTGCTGAAGAGACAGAAAGTGGTCATGAAGTCTTACTTCATCCTTTAAATTCATATCTTTCATCCATTACTGATCTCTATATTCCATGGTGGCAGACTGAAAAAACTGACATGGAAACAAAGTTCTTGCAATTGTGAATACTGCCTGTGAGACTTTTAGAGCCTGTGGATTTCTTAATGTGCTCCTACCTGGTGTTGCATCTTGTCCAGAAGGGGAGAGGGAAGACTAATCTCAGTCCTGAATATGCAGCCCTTAACAGTAAGGGTTTCTTGGTTTTCCTGTGAGAATAGCAAACACCTAGAGACATCCACTGTGATAGTTTAGAGGGGACATGCTCTGTTATTTTACCAAGAGGTAGGGCAGATATAGGCAGCTGATGTGATGGTTACCTTACCTACACTCCTAGTGAGGAAAAATAGTGAGTGCCTTTTGTCCCACAGGTGTCTGTACCAAGAAAACTAAGGTGTCTTGTGAGGAGTGAAGGCAAATATTGCCCTCTTGTTGCAATCATGTTATAGGAAAGCTTCTCTGAAGTGTGCAATAAGAGAAGAGGCTGCTTTTTCTCCTCTTTGAAAGCTAATTCGTTTAACAAGCAGAGTGGCAGATGTCCTCATCTGACATTCCTCTGCTATTATCTGCTTGCTGCCTACTAATTACTTGAATTCAGGAAATGAAACACACCCTTCAGTTATATCTCCAGTAACAAGTTCTCCATGCACAAAAGAGGCCTCTTGTGAAACTGTTCTCATTGCCAACAATAGAGGAATTGTTCTTTACAATAATGAAAGATTGCTGTCCACTTCTGATTAGAAATAATTAATGATACAGACTGCTGTGTTGCGCAGTGTCACTTGGCTAAGCTATTAGAGAAGAAACTTGGCAGAAAACTCTCCAGAAGGGCCATACAAAGACATCGGATCTGATTCCTCTCCTAGGCTGCAGGATGCCTGAACAGCAATTTATCATGATCTGCAGGACAGACAAGGGGATAAACTGACTGTACTGTGACTCCAAGGTGACACCATCACTTGGTGTATACTGGTAGAGTGTTAATCTCACATTTACTGCCACTCTTCATAGGAGGGCTGCTGAGTTTTGTGAGTCCTAGTTAATGGTGCATTTAAAAGAATTTCCTTGCTCTGTGGAGACCAGCAGAGTATTCAGGATAGTTACTGAGAATTGTATTTGCAGTAACAGATTGAATTTGTCTTGAATTAATTAGTCTGGTCTATTCTAGAACAGAGACATTTGTGATTATTGATTTCAGTTCTTGCAGAGTTCAAAGACTTCTGAAGGGAAGGGGTTTAGGATATGAGTTTTACTGATTAGGCTTCCCTCTTAGCAGCCTGGGAGACAGAAGAAGTTGCTGAGGAACTGTAAGATTGTTTATGTGCAAAAAAATCTGTCCTGGTTCTTCCTCTCAACATACAGAAAAAATGTGACAGGTAGAAGCAGATCTCTGTCAAAACTCATTTCCCACACAGTCCTAGGTTGGCTAATAACCACTGATCTAATACATTAGAATTAATCATTGAATGATATGAAAATATACAGCACTGCCTGAACAAGCATGTCCTGCTTGGCCCTGCAAGATGAACCAACCAGATACAGTTCCCTGGAATAGCTTATCCATGTACAGATAGGTTAACAGATTGTCCATATTTATACTGCAAAGCACGCCAAGGTACAAGATAAAGAAATATTTTCCTGTCTTATAGGGTGAATACTTCTCAGCTTTCAAGCAGGCTTCCCGTCGGGAGGATGACATTGCTATTGTGACCTGTGGGATGAGAGTCCTGTTCCAAGACGGCACTAACCGAGTGGAGGAGATAAAACTAAGCTATGGAGGAATGGCTCCTACCACTGTCCTGGCACTAAAAACTTGCAAGGAGCTCACTGGCAGGTAGAAAATTTTCTGTGATAGAAAGGCAGTCTAATGGAACTGTGCTGATCTTTACAGGAGCAGTTCAAGTACCCTAAATCCTCTCTCATAGTACACAGAAAGAGAAATGGGAAGAAGTGTAGCTACACTTCCATAGCAGTCTGTGTTTTGTGTGATGCCTTGCTTCCTCCAGTACTCCTTACCCTCAAAGATTCATGTCAGTCTCTTTCAGAGAGCCATTTCCGTGCTAAATTCACTCATCTGTTGAAGTGGGCAGAAGCTGGATGTGGGCAGATTTTCTTTAAAACTGGACTGGGAAACCTGTGCTCTTATTCAATTCAATAGCTTCACCACATCTTTAGAGAAGATGACATGAGCCCAAGATGAGATCAAAGCTGGCACATATATTATAAACAGAGATAGAAGAGGTGGCTGTTGCTTGAGAGCTTGTGAGGCTGCCATGACCAAAGAGTTAGTCTGCCCTGGTAATATTTAGGGCTGAACAAGGACTCTGTATCACCTTTGTTTCCTTGCAGAGACTGGAATGAGAAGCTGCTGCAGGATGCCTGCCGCTTACTGGCGGGTGAGATGGATCTGTCTCCTTCTGCGCCTGGTGGGATGGTGGATTTCCGACGCACACTGACGCTCAGCTTCTTCTTCAAGTTCTACCTGACAGTCCTTCAGAAACTGAGCAAGAACCACAATGGCACTGTGAGTGCTGCTAGGGAAGGCAGATTTGGGGAAGGAGGACCTGTATGTGCTGTCTTGGTGGGGAGGGTTCAGATTCAAGCAGAGTCATACCTGATAACGAAATCCATGTTGCAATAGCTGTTAGAGCTACTCTACGCCTCACCTGCATGGCAGTGACTCGTGTATCCTCCCACCTGCTTCCTTGTGACATCCCCACCTTGCTGTGGAAGAATGTTGATCTGTGGGTTCACAGGATGATTCCTGGATTTCTCCTCTTTGTTGCATTACACCTGCTCTCTTGGGTCTGTGGCTATTCTTTGCACAGAGCCCGAGCCCTGTTTGCCTTTCACCCAGTACAAGATGAATTATTTTTACTGGAGGATGCAGAATGGAGAATATCCTGGGCTACTGGGGAACTTGAGAAAGGGACTGGCAGGGAAGATGATTGTTCTTTAATATGTCTCTGGCAGAACAATCTGTGTGAGCCTGTCCCCTCGAACTACGTCAGTGCTACAGAGCTGTTTCACAAAGATCCCATTGCAAATGCCCAGCTCTTCCAAGTAAGTAGTACCTGCATGATGTAGACCCGGTCTTTTCTGTTGCTCAAACTTATCTTCTTGTCTCCCTGAGTATGAGCAATACATGAACTTATATAATGCCATTCCTGAGCCTTGTATTTGGGTCTCAGTCCCCTACTTGCTTTAGGATACAGTGTTCTCTCCTGTCATTGCCCAAGACTGTTCCTGATGTGTACAGCTTCATAAAAATTGCGGTGGGTAGCACTGTTCTCCTGCAGCCAGCTCCATATCCAAACTGAAATTGCCCTTCTGCTTTCCCCACTTACAGCCTGACTTTCTTTGCATCTCTCAGGCTTCAGATTCAGGGTATATCTTCTTCCTTATTTCTCCATTAATGACCTGTTCTCTTCAGCTTTGAGAGTAGAAGCTAGCTTCAGAACTTTTATGCAAGCTGTCACATCAAACCTTTCTCTTCTGCAGCAGTTTCAAAAACCAAATCCTTTTCACTTTGTTCTCTACAGCCCCTTCTGTGTAGCCAATCCATCTTGTTTACTTTCCTTTCCTACAGGCCTGAGCCCCCATCTCATTCCCCATCTCACTGGAATGTCTCATGGTGCCTTTTGCTCTCCCATCAATGCTTCTGTCCCCCTCAATCTAAGCAGTAGCAGTCAGTCATGTGTTTTACTCCAGGAAGTGCCCAGGGGGCAGGCAGTTGAAGATACGGTGGGCCGGCCCTTGATGCACGTTTCAGCAGCCAAACAAGCATGTGGAGAAGCTGTTTACTGCGATGACATCCCTCACTATGAGAATGAGCTGTATCTAACGCTGGTGACCAGCACCAAAGCCCACGCTAAGATTCTGTAAGTGTTGCTTCTGAGCTTCAGATGTTGGGAGTATCTGGTGCCTGGTGGCTTAGAAAACATTGACATCTCAAGTTGTAGGTGTGGGAAAGATTTTTGCATTCATGGGAATGCCAGTTCATTGCACATTGTTACATGGAGGTGAGTTGTATGTGTTACAGCTGCCTTGCAGGTCTGTGTCAGTGAGAATATGAGGGAATTGACACCAAACTTGGAGCTTTGCTGAAGCACAAAGCCCTCAGCCCTAGATAACCTTCTTGCATGTCCTATCTCTTATACTCAAGCATGCAGGATTAAAAAGGAGCAGGGTAGAAGAGCACCATAATGTCTGAGGAGATGTGATTTTAATTACTAACCAGAGCATGCAGGTTGAACATGCTATTTCCTATCTGCCTAAAAATTTAGGTTGTAACATGGAGTTCTGCCACAGCACTTCTGCTGGTGAGTCAGCTGTGTGTACTGTCTTCTGGTTTTTGCCTTGCATGGTGTTTGCTTGCACTGGCTGTGGTCAAGCCCTCTCCATAACGGTCCTATGTGAGTTAGCTTCAGCTATTAGATGTAGACTTGTTTGTGCTTGGCTGTAGCAAGGTGGATAGGTTAGTATTTGGACGTGCAGCTGTCTCTGAAAACATCTTGTCCATGCAGGACATGACATGCGTAATTTATAACAGTAGTGACTAACCAAATTTAAAACACCTATCCTGGCAGGTAATGCCATCTACATTCTCATATGAGTTTTAATTGCAGGACTGACTGCCCCCCACAATTCCTAATTGTGCTTACATTGTGGTGGCTCTCCAGGCTCTTGTCTGCCCTCAACCGCTTTGATGTGGGACACTGTGTTACATTGCCTCGTGCCACCCTCAGTAGCCTTGGGATGTGCTGTTAATTCCTTAGGCAATACTTCCTGTCTGTTCAGGCTTCCTGTCCAGAGGTTTCCCACAGTGGTCTAACATGGGACAGGCACCATGGTGGTCATGGATGCACAGATGTAGTAGTTGACTCCCAAGTTATGAAAAATTGCTCTGTCATCACAGTTAAATCTTAGGTGTTATGATGTGGTCATTGATGAGTGCTGCAAACACGTAAGTGTTGTTACTACTGCCAGTGCAGATGGGGTAATAGCGAAAGCGTCAGATCTATGCCTGTGACCACAACATGCAGTATTTTCTAGAGGCTGCTGTACACATTCTCTTGCATTTGTGTTGCACACTCACATTTCAAGCTGTGAGCTTGTGCTGTCCTGTAGAGGAAGTAGTAGAATATTTCATCAGGCGACAGAAGGATCTCAGCCTATGATTTTGTTGATCAAAGTATTGCCTTTGAAAACATCCACTTCATCCGAGTCAGATTTTTACCACCAATTGCAAATTAGAAATAATCTGCCTCTGTATCTCCAACTAAGGGAAACTGTCAGGGGATTGTTTCTGAAGCATTACTGCAGAAACACAGGAAAGTGAACTTTCCAAAGAAAAATAGCATTGTCTTCAGTTCCTGCTGTCTAAGAGTTCATGTGGGAAAGTTCATTCATACATTTAATGTCTTTTTAAAGAAGTCTGTACTTCACTGGGATGCATAAACAGCTACTTTCAGGCACAGTTTTTGTCAGAGTTTCAGGAATCTAAGCAAGCATGCTGAAAAAAATTGCGGCAATTTACAGAAGACAATAAATCATTCAGCAGAAACAAAGCCACATCTTTTCTGTTTGCAACGGTTCCCTTCTAAAGCAAGCCAATTACATAGCCAAAATACTGCAAATGGAGCTTGAAAGTCTTTTGTAATACATCTTTTTATTAAGTGCTCCACACAAAAATTAAATTATATTGCACTTCTTTAGTTATTTTCTGTCCTGTTTGCCACTTAGTTCTAAATCTGTGTATGATTCTAGCAGACAAGCATTTTGGTTAGATATCCCTTTTGCTGATTACCAAAGAAAGCCTCTCATGAATCTTTTTGTCTTTTGGAGCATCACTGCTTTTGCATCCTTTTAAATACCCTGCAGCTTCCTTGTGATTGATACTCAACAACTTCTCCCTGACTCACAGACACATTTCTCCTGAGAAGTGAACCCACAGTAGATGATATGTATCTGCAGTAAATTTCGTGTTTATCAACAGACAGGGAGCAATTTTGCCTTCCCAGAATCATGGCAGCTAAGGTGACAGTGGAGCCATGCCATTGCTAACACCAATCTGGTTTTGGTAAAGGGTGTCAAGGAATCTTTAGTACACGTGGCAATTGGATCAAGTTCGAATGTCTTAGGGAAAAGATGTGATGTGGTATAGTCCAAAGAGGCAGAATGATGATCAGACTCTGTCAGGATTCAGATTATCACCTGGATCCCAAATGATTTTAGTCTAATATGTTGCACTTTCTGCTTTGGTGTCACATGATCATCATGTGACAAAATCCTTCTCTTTTGCATACCCAGACTTAAGGGAATCAGGTCTGAAAATATATTGGTATCTCATAAGTGCTGGCAAAAAGGAAAATGAGAAATAATAATGCTGCCTCTCTCCTTTCTTTCTTCAGTTCTGTAGATGCATCTGAAGCCCAAAGTGTTCCTGGGTTTGTGTGTTTTGTCTCTGCCAAGGATGTTCCTGGCAGTAACATCACGGGCATCGCTAATGATGAGACTGTCTTTGCTGAGGATGTGGTATGTGGTTAAAAATAGCCTTTTTCAATCACACTGCTCGGGAGATAAGGTTTCTCATATTTTCCAGTGAAGTCCTCTACCTTACACTGAGATAAATCCTAACTGCACTGGAGTAGTAGAAATCCTGGTGCCAAATTCAATAAGGCCTGAGTCCCTTTCCCCGTGCCCCTCTCCTCTGTGTTATCTACACTATTATCCTCTAAGCTGCAGGCCACTGGGACAAGCCTAGGCACTCAGTCACTGTCCAGAGTTGTGATCTTTTTCCCTTGTCTAGTCCTAAATAGACCAGTCTGAACGGGTGAAAAACTGCACAAAAAGAATAGATGAAGGGAATAATTATGAGCTTCTCAGTTGCTGCATATATACACACCAAATGATGATGGGTCCTGATCTTGCCTGTAGGTCACTTGTGTTGGTCATATCATCGGTGCAGTTCTTGCAGATACCCAAGAACATTCCAGAAGAGCAGCTAAAGTGGTGAAGATTAAGTATGAAGAACTCAAACCTATTGTCACAATTCAGGTAAGATGGCTCAGATCTGCTTCTGCAGGTAGCTTGGGACTCCCTGATGTCTAGTTAACTTCTGTTCCAACACATGTAGTTATTTAGCCACATGATTTGTTAGTCTTTCTGGGTGCAGCAGGATATGGATAAAAGGAATAATGTGTATACTTAAATATAAAGGGGACACACCTTTGATGTGATACTGATTGGGAGTACAATAACTTGTTCTGTGCTGTTTACAGCTAAACCAAACCTAACTCTGATAGATATATTGTACTCAGCACAAATTTGTTTAAATTAACAAGGTTACTGTCAGTACATTCTTACCCACAGGTCCTTGCTTTCAATATTCTCTGGTATGACCCTGCTGGCTTCATCTGTATTCGTTCATTCTTCATTCTCTGATTTATAACACTCAGTAATAGGGTGTGGAAACGTCTCTTCTTCTAGCTCTGTCACTGCACTGCTTCTCTGAGATTTCTGCAGACCACTTGCCTAGTTTCTAAGCTGATGAATTTAATTTTCAGGAGTTCACTCTCCTGAAAATTGTGAACATTTTCACTGACTGTATAGACACAGACCTTAAGTGGCTTTTCACAAAGCTGAAGAAATGAATGTCAACAATTTGTGATCATTTCATGCCTTTTTTTTTTTTAACTTGTTGACAAGATTTCCTGATGTGACGGTAAAAGCAAATGATAATATGTAAGACAGCATTCACATCTAGAAATGAGAAAAAATGTATGAAGCCATTCTTATTGGGGAGAAATTAGAACCATGGGATTCTAATTAATTTCATTTAATGGTCAGTACCATGTGTTTTGTACTGTGAATTGTATTCATGTGAATACAAAGAGTTTGTGCATTGTCTAGTACAGACATTGGTACTGTCACCTGTGGACAGAAGTTTTGGTTTGTGTGATCTGTGGGTTCACAATGTGTGAGAACTTTTCTTTTCTGAGGCTTCTAGTTGTTTATTCAAACAGAGAAGATGAGAGTGGAGCCAAAAATGTGCTGAGTTGTTGTTGTTGTTGTTTGATCATTCTGTGGGTTTTTTCATTATGGAAAGCTTCAGTTTTGGCAAAATTGAAAAGCATTTGTAAAACTTCCCCTGGAAAGATTATTGCATGTTAGCTCAGAAGTGAACTATTTCTGCAGACGTTCTCATCCTGAGAAGTTTAGTTTTCTCCTTCCGCTCTTCTCTTTTTATCTCTTTTCTTTTCCTTTTTCCCTGCTTCCGGGCCACAGACTATAGTTAACAAAAGTTGTCAGTCATAGCTCTGGTGGCTACAGACCTTGAGGTTCTGGGTCCGTAGTGTAAAATGGGTCACAAGGAGCAACCTAAGATTGTCCAATTATTGTGTGTATTGTGAAATTGCTGTGTTGCAAAAAATTATTTTATACTGCTTTAAGTCAAGTCACTTGGCTATTACGATAGTTAGTGTCTGAGAAGTTCTTGTGCTTTTTATTTTAGGATATCTCTTTTTTCAGATGAAGCTTTGTTTTCATTCCACTTCCACAAAAAATTCATTGTGTCGTTATGTTTCCTAGGAAGCTATTGAGAAACAATCCTTTCTTAAGTCTATAAAGAGGATTAATAAGGGAGATGTGAAGAAAGGCTTTGAAGAATCCGATCACATTTTGGAAGGTGAGAATAAGCATTAATACTTCTTTTAAAATAGGATAATTTGTGACAAAAGAAGTCAAGCTATCAGCCTCCTTTTTATGCATATGATACTGAACTCATGAAAATAAGGCTTATGGAGATAAATTGATTTCATATTATATTTCAACTAACTGTTTATATACAAATAGCTGGTGAAAGATTTAATTTCAGTTTCAAACAGACTTGGATGCTCCCAGCTGTGCCCTTGTAAACACTCTCTTCCAACATAAGGACACATTTTTCTAAAGCAAATATTCTACAGTGATTTTTTTTTTCTCCCTGAAACATATCCACATAGGACTTTTCCCTGTCCAGACAGTCTGATCTGAATCTTACAGACAGTCAATTTCCTTTAACCTGGTATACAACTGCACCTTATGAAAATGGGACATTCATGTGTCTGAAAACCTGATCCACCAACAGTGGTGGCTGTAGGTATCATGAAGAACACTGCACTGCCCTGTAACACTTAACACTGACTGTTGGTCTGTCTTTGAGGGTGGGGTTTTTTTTGGTGTGCTTCTTGATTTCATTCAGCTGGAGTCTGCCAAGCAGGTTGTAGACACATGGGTAGACATAGCAATCATAAACAACTGATTAAAACCTCTAAGTGTTCGGAGGGGAGAGTACCAGAGCTGTGAACTGGAATGCTCTGTCAGACCCACGTCATTGTTTGGTGTGTACATATCGCCAATCAATAGTTCCTGAGAGGAAAAGTCTCAAACATCAGACCTTTGGAGAATTACGTATTTATTGATAAGAGGATGTTGTATCCCTCTTACAGATCTGAGAGGGAAGTTAAATCAGTTACAGACACAAAGCCTGGTGTGAAGGGATTGTTCTTGAAGATCACAAAGAAGCATGCCCCCTTTCCTCCCTGTGGGGGAAGCAGGAGTTATTTAACTGAAACATCTATTTCCAGGTCTGTCATTTGTTGTATTTTGGTATGCATTGCTGAGACTTTCCTCTGCAGTCAACGATTGGCACTGGCGCTTCAAAGATGTCATCAGCTGTTGTTAAATGTTTCTTATAGTGTACTATAATATACAAAATGAAAACACTGTGCCAGGCAAGGCAGAAATTGTTCTGAGCTAGAAGAATAGATTATTTAAAAGGCTGCAATACTGTGTGAATGCCAGGCCAACCCCTTCAAGGACACAAGACCCTGCTATGTACCAGAGTAGGCGTTGTCTCATGCAAATGTGCATTTCTCACTGATGTACCTAATGAAGGCAGCTCTTTTGTTGTTGTTGAATTGAATAAAAGAAAGAGAAGAACAGGATTTTGAGAACTGCTCTGAATATTGATTTTCATGGTAGATGAATAGACCAGGACCATGACTGGGAAAGGAAGCTGATTCTGACATTTAGTAGTGTGTAACATGACTGGAAATTATACCCTTGGCACTGCCAGGTAATATGTCCAGAGAAAGAGCCACATGCAGTGACAGAGAATTGATTCCCAGTTAGATCTTCCTAAGGCATTTGGAGTTTCTATTTTTGTTTCCCTGTTTCAAAGTCTGTAACCTTGTATTTGATCTGCTCAGCTAGACTATATTTGATTTATTTTTATCCTTTATCTCAGTGGTGTTATCAGGGCAGTCTGAAAGGCACCTAACATTGCATCTTAGGGGAGGCTGTGTCAATGGCATAGCATACAGGCTTATTTTTGAAATACCAGCCACTTATGTTTTGGACTGAAGAGTTCTAGAAAGTGGAAGGGGGGCGTGTCTGGGTTTTCTTGCTTTGTTTTTAAATGTGGAACCAGAAATGTCAGTTATAGAACTAGGGATATCCAGTGGTGGGCAGTGCAAAGGGCTGTCATTTAAAACATGTCAAAAGGGCAGTAGCTTGCAGGCAGCACATGATGGGAGACACCTTCTAACACCAGGGACACTCTGTCTTTGGGGCATTTCTTTCCATTTTCTAGGAGAGATGTACCTTGGTGGGCAGGAGCATTTCTATCTGGAAACTCACTGTACGCTGGCTGTGCCAAAGGGGGAAGATGGTGAGATGGAACTCTTCGTGTCGACCCAAAACCTAATGAAGACACAGGTACTGTCTCATTGACCTGCTACCTAAAAGGCGTTTTTTTCTCAGTTTCACACTAGATAAATGGTTGCTTTACAGTTGCTGTTGTCTTGAATAAAAAAAAAAAAACCACAAACCAAAAAACCAGACTTAGAGTTGGTTATGGGATCTAAAGTCCATATCCATCCTACTGGTGTCCTGAATTCGCTTTCAGGTGACAGAGATGTTTGTGTTGGCAACACATCTTTGTCACCAGGGATTACATGCTTAACCCTTTCTGGAGAGGGTGCCAGCTGGCCAGTAGGCATGGTAGTTGAATAAGATGTCAGAAAGAGAGGTTCGTGTAAACACTCGCTATATATACTGACTCTGCCATCTTGTGAGATAGGCTACTGGCACTATGGGGTGTCTTTGGCCTGTTTACTGACTCACCAAGACTGTCCGAAGGTCTCATAATAGAGTGAGGACAATGGACAGAGTGGTACCGACGTCAAACCCCGTGCTAAATGAGACCTCCTCTCATGTCAGTCTCTTCCTGAATCTGGTGCTGTCTGCTGAAGCACTGTGTGCCTTCCCACCTCAGAGATGAAATACTGGGCTTATTGGTTCCAATTGCATCAAATCCAATTGCAGGGCCAATAGGACCTGCAACGTAACAGAGTATTTGAAATGTTGCAATGGTTGCAGAAAGGCAGTGTGTTGCTATCTAGTTCTTAACACCACCTCAGCTCTGTACATGTTCTGCTTTCTGTTTTTCTTTAGGAGTTTGCTGCTAATGCATTGGGAGTCCCTTCAAATCGGATTGTGGTTCGAGTGAAAAGAATGGGAGGAGGATTTGGAGGAAAAGAGACTAGGAATACTATTTTGACTACTGCAGTGGCTGTTGCAGCCTTCAAGTAAGTTTGGGGGTGGGGAACAGGGCTTTTTCCTTTCAGACTGTCCCAGTCTGCCTCTTTCTGGAGCACTTCTTACACTGAAGGACTTTCAAGACTCTTCATGTTTTGCTACTGTACAGCTTATAGCAAGCTTGGGATTTCCCAAAGGAGGTGTCTAGTGGGCTCTTAGCTGGTAGGAGGAACTGAACCTGCTCAGAGGGGCTAAGCTTATGTGGGAATGCCAGCTTTTAATAGGAAAGGGGAAAAAACCCTTACTCTGCCATTCCTTTGGTGCTTTCTAAAACTCTTATATCTCAAATTATCAGCCTCTCCCCTTCACTTCACCCTAAACCCTTTCAAAATCCAGCACTAGTCATGCTTGTTGTTTTGTATAATACAAGTATGAGAGTCTCCTTGCTCAAAACTCTACTACGCCAGCCTTGCACCGCTGTTTCTCTGCTCTTTTGCAAACTCTTCCTTTGGATTTTTCCCTAGGAAGGGTGGCAGGCCACTGAACAGAAACCCACAGTTTTCAAACCCCTAAAAGCTCAGGGAATGAACCTAGACTAAGAATTTGTGAAGCGTAGATTGGAAATGTGCTTCTGGTTTCTGGAGTTTTGATATGGGCTCATCTTTAACTGTGCAGGTTTGTGTAGTTGTGAGTGAACATGGCCTCTGACATGATATTTGTGCACTGTGTGTAACGCTGCCCTTCCCAACACTGCCCTTATAGGTGAGGATGCACCCTGCTGGCAATGTTAGATGGATCTTGCAATACAGCAGCATTTTGATAAAATACCTTTGGAAGACAACAGCCAAAATGAAGCTCCTGTGCTTAAATCAGCTTTAATTTTCCTGTTCTGAGCAAACCACCTGCTTTTTCTAATTAATCAGTAATACATGTGCATTTTTTTCTTTCCTTTATCTCTGCCAGCCAAACCACTGTTTTATATCCCTGAGGTTATGAAATAACTTCTATAGCATTCCCCAGATATTTTTACAACCTGAAAAGAGGCACTGGGAAGGCAGAATTGTTAGAAAATTGAAAGCAACTCCTCCCCTCTTCCTTGTTTTCCTCCTTGGATAATAAAGAAGCAAATAAAAAAGGTCAAATTGAAGGTTAGTTAGTACTTAGTATTATTATATAATTCATGTGGCATTCTCTCTTGCAAAGCCAAGAGTGCCTTGAGAAATAGTCTGAAAAACAGTGATTGCTCAGTTACTATCATCTGTTTCTGTAAGAAACTGTCCTTTTTAATATAAGAGTCTCCTCAAGAGTTTTCATAAACAGGTCCCAGCTTCTCAGATCTTTATTTTTTTAAATTCGATCTTGCCATTTTCTTAAGAGAAAGATATCTATAAACCAAGCAGTTTACCACTAACTCCCCATTGCCACTCTGGAAAGACAATGCTCACCAAAAAGAGGAGAGTCTTGCTCTGTAGGAACTGTATTGTGCGTTTTGTGCTTTGCTTGATAAATGTATCCTTTAACAGAACTGGCCGCCCAGTAAGGTGCATGCTGGATCGAGATGAGGACATGTTGATAAGTGGTGGGAGACACCCCTTCCTGGGGAGGTACAAGGTATGCCTACAGATGAAATGAATGCATGTTGTCTCGGTGCTGTCATCAAACATCAGAGAGTAGTAAGATACTGTGAGAAAACTGTTGTTCTGGTTGTCTCACTGCTGACCTCCCGTGCTGCAAATGGATCGGGTCAGCTGGGTTATAGCATTTTTCCTGTTAATGTCCTGCAACCATCGTTTGGCTCAGATGGTTCCCTTCTTGTGACCTCAGCATAAATGCTTCCCTCTTCCTTGCAACCAAGACTTTGCGCCTGTTGACAATCACAGTGCTCTTAGATGCTCCCCCACTTGTTTACAGTATCGTACTACCGTTTGTTTTGTTATTCAATCCCCACCCAACTGCTTCTGCTTACCAAAGCAAAAACCTGTTAAGGAAGGTGTGGCTGTGACAAGTGGCCAGCCCTTATTATAGAAGAGTTCTCTGGATGAAGGTTAAGAGGCATACATGAACCCTTTACTGGGAAGCTTCCTCAGTTGCTGCCTGCGCTTGTCTTGTGTTGCAGCAGAGGACAGTCAGCCTTTTGCCTGTATGAGGTCCACTCAGTTTTTAGAGGGAAGCATGAAACAGAATATTTTGTAGAAAACCTGTTACTGAGGAGACTCTCTTGACAGGTTGGTTTCATGAAGAATGGGAAAGTCAAGAGTCTGGAAGTGTCATACTACGGCAATGGGGGCAACTCTGTAGACCTCTCTTATGGTGTAAGTAAAATTTTCTGATGGCTAAGTAGGCGAGAGACATTTCCCTGTGCAACTTTTTGTTCTGACTTCAGAGGGTTGTTGTGTACAGCATTGTTTGCACATCCAGCTCTCTGACATGTCTGAAAACAGACCTTGATGAGTTTTTTGAGCTTCTACAACTGCTCTCTGAGCCAACTGACCTGCCTTGGCATGTGCCACATAATTCTTGTTGATGCTGTAATAACTTCAATTAGGCAAAAGGGTCAAGAAGGTTTGCTTTGCATTACAGAGGGATGTGATGGGAAACTTGTTGCACAACGCAAGATGACTGATAGTTCCCCAGCTTTGGGGAAAGCTAGTTTCTTGGAATAAGAAACATCCAAGTCAATAGGCTGATTAGGGCAGAGTTCTTAAATCAACAAGCTTGTTAAGGACTGGATAAAGCTAACATTGGGTTCACAAGTACTAAGGACAAGAATGGGCCTGAGTTCTGAGTCTGTCTCCAAGAAATTTTGTGCTGATGAGTAAAAAACTAACCTTTTCTATTGTGTGAGTGACCAACCCAATAGCCTAGTGTCAGTCATGTTTATTTTAGCTCCCTTTCTCTAGTCCTCTGAGTCTGATAATTTTCTGCAAAAATGAATCCATTTTAGTAGCAGAGAACTGCAAGAGCTCTCTACCAGAGAGCTCTCTACCAGAGCCACAAGCTAGCAATGTGATTGGTGCTGTGCAGAGCAGAATGGCAGGCAAGTGTATTTGCAAAAACTAAGGGCCTGGTTCAGAGTACATCTATGTGAATTGTCCTTTCGAATGTGTCCGAATCGGGGGACTGGAAAGCACTCCATGTTTAACTAAGGTTGAGATGTGCATAATCTCCTCTCTGTGCTGCTACTGGAAGGGAAATCTGGGAACACAAGCCAGAATGAAACTCTGTCCCTTTCACAGTTTGATCAATTAATGGACAAAGATCTCAAATCTTGCAGTTCAGGTGCAGCTGTTGAAAATCTTTATTTCATATAGTAGTCCTTACTCCCATAGCTCAGCTGCTGAGTCACTTGATATCAGCAAGACTTCTTTTCCAGTAACAGATTACTCAGTGTACTTAAAAGAAGATTCTGGTTCTTCCAGGTGTGTAATAGCATTTAGTAGCAGTTTGGCTCAACATGAGCCCAGGGCCAACAAAGGACTTTGAAGCTCCATCTGTCCCAGGGTCATAAGTGTCATCAGAAAAGTGTGCTTATTGTCCTGTTCTTCAGGAGGAGGATACTGTTTGACACTCCACTGCAAATGGGAGGGAGTACTGGC
The DNA here is from genome assembly GCF_047716275.1 of Strix uralensis. NCBI lineage: Eukaryota > Metazoa > Chordata > Aves > Strigiformes > Strigidae > Strix > Strix uralensis. The sequence goes on from NC_133974.1 coordinate 109,811,363, forward strand.
TGCACCTGAGTGCTCATCCAGCTGTGACTGCAGAACTTCAGGGTGCAAGAGAAAGTGCTGGTTCTTGTAAATTAGCTTCAGAGCTTTATAGCCTGACTTTGGCAGCTAGTGAGGAGTCTGACATGCGATTCCCGTAAAATGTGTCCACGCCCATTCTTTCTCTTCACCAGGTTATGGACAGAGCCCTGTTACATTTGGATAACTCCTACAACATCCCCAATGTCAGCAGCGTGGGCATTGTCTGCAAGACCAACTTGCCTTCCAACACAGCCTTCCGTGGCTTTGGAGGGCCCCAAGGAATGATGATTGCTGAGTGCTGGATGAGTGACCTTGCTCGGAAGTGTGGCCTGCCACCTGAGGAGGTACAGATCCACTGACACATTTCAGGGTGGTGCTGCATTTGAACAAGCTCTGAGAACTGGTCACAACCACAGATGATTACTGAGCATAAGAACTTTTGCTTCATTTTTGCTAAGCCATTAAGAGGATCTCAAACTTTATGTATGACAGCCACATGATAGCATGGATTATCTTGTGCTTCATTGAATTCCCTCAGTAGCCTCAATTGTGTAACACCTGCTTTAAGGATAGATATTTTTTTAAAAGTCCAAAGGCACTAGGTACCTTAGTCTCACTAACAGTGTGCTTAAGTCCCAATTTCTCTTGAAAATTCCCAGCCCTAATATCTTAGTCCCCACTTTCCCATAAATAGATATATGTCTGTTAATTCTATAGTTCTGTAAAGTGAGCAGAGAAGTAAAACTAGGAACCAACATGCTTTTGATGTCATCCATTAGAAAGACCTAGTCTGAAACATTAAACTTATCATGTCCTTTATATGTCTCTTTGGGAAGGTGCGGAAGCTCAATCTTTATCATGAAGGAGACCTGACTCATTTTAACCAAAAGCTGGAGGGATTTACTCTACGAAGATGCTGGGATGAATGTTTGTCAAGCTCTAGCTATCATGCCAGGAAGAAACTAATTGAAGAATTCAACAAGTAGGTGTTCTGGAGCTGTCTTGTTACTGGGTGTACCTGTTGCCTGTTACTTCTGAAGTTCTCCTAGCAACTTGAGTGCTGTGAAGTCAGACCTTATATTTGCAGAGTGACTGCTAAAAAATTTCTCTTTTTGAAATTCCTTCATGCTCACTGTGGAAAGAAACCTCTTATCAGTGAGCTGGTAGCTTAAATAAGATGGGAATCGGACCTAGCATGACATGATTTTGTAAGGGAAGTGTAGCAAAGAAGAGGGGGTCTGTTAAGTCTAGCTAGGCTTTTCAAAGGGCTGTCAAGGCAATTTGTTTAGGCTTTCCACTGCCTTATAGTCTTTTTCAGTTGTCTTGTATATACAACTGAATAGTTAATAGTCCAGACAATTGCATCCTGCAAAGCCTGGGGGAGTACTTTCAGTTTGGATTTCTTCTTGTTAGGACCCATAAACAAAGCCAATCTTTCATAAAAATTACTCATTAACTCAGTCTATATTGCATTCAGGTATTTCATTTCTGCTTTGATACCCAAGCTGTTGGAGGGAAGCATAGTGTTGAGTTGTGATGAAAGCCTCATGAGTATATGAATAATCTTCTTTCCTTGCAGGCAGAATCGCTGGAAGAAGAGAGGGATGTGCATCATTCCTACCAAATTTGGCATCAGTTTCACTATCCCATTTCTGAACCAGGTCTGTAAGTGTCATTCATCTTTTCAGTAGAGAAGCTAGATTTATGCTGCCTCCCCCAGGCCCTCCTCCATTTGGACCAAACTGGAGCTTCTCAGAGAAGTAGTAAATTAGTTAAGAAAGAGCACACATTTTTCAAACCAAAATGACAACACAACAGTTACCAGTTTATACTGTCCAAAAGTCACCACAATGCAGCTATGTTTCCATGGTATTGTGTTATGTTAATTTCCCTGCCTATTCCCTCTTCCTCGGTAGTTGAAAACCTGCTCCTGTGTTTGACCTGACTTGATGAACTGTCAGTGGTGTTAGCAAGTTAAGGTGAAGGGTGCATCTCTGTTTCACAGGGGCTGGTTTGGGTTATTTCACCTGCTTTCTGAGCTGAAAATACTAACTGAGGTTTGTTATGTCGTCGGAACTTCTAGTGAGTTGGTGAGACTAAACCAAACTCACCTGAAGTGTAAACTAATGGATTTAATTACACTGAAGAACAACATTAGTCTAGTTCCAAATTAATTGTCTCTGTAACTTATACCTGAAATTTGCTAACTACTTCACTAGTTCGTTTACGATGACTTTTATAGGCTGGAGCTCTGGTCCATGTGTATACAGATGGCTCTGTGTTGCTTACACATGGTGGGACTGAGATGGGTCAAGGACTTCACACCAAAATGATTCAGGTAATAATGAGTTTGGACTTAACCAAATGAGACATCTTTTCAGGAAAATTACACTTGCTCTATAGCATTGCCTCAGACACTCCCTCTATGTGCACGTGTAGGGTAACAAAGCATGACTAATTCCTCTTGTTGCAGCAGCAGTGCTAGATTTCCAGAGTACTATCATATCTGAGTATGAGAACCAGGTTCTTCATCATCTTAACTCTTACTAGGTAGATAATACAGGTTATGCTTACAATCTAGCTTCTCTGGCAATTTCATTTCATCCCATAAAACTACAGTTTACATATATTTTATACAAAAATTTGTCGTATTGAAAACATATTTATCTGCATATGCAGATGCATAACTTTGTAGTTAAAAAGGCCTAAGGGAGCAACATTGCTTTGGCAGGGAAATGAAAGGGAAATCTAATAGGGCTCTTCACCCTCTGATTCTTATAATTGTTGAGAGAAGAATTTAGTCTCACAATAGTGAAGTGTGAATGTCTGTCGCTGGCAAAAGTGTATGTGCTCACACACATTCAGTCTGTGAAGGGCAAACTTAATGTTCTGGCTAGCTCTCAGTCACCGAATCAACTGAGCCTTCAAGAAAAATGAAATTTAGGATGGGAGAGGGTAGAGGTTGCAGTGTGGATCCTAGGAGTGTAAGCAATGAATGATAATACTCATGTATAAGGGGAACTGCTTACCAATTGTTTGCCTTTGCTCTGCAGGTTGCTAGCAGGTCACTGGGTATCCCCACCTCCAATATTTACATCAGTGAGACCAGCACAAACACCGTCCCAAACACCTCCCCGACAGCTGCATCTGTCAGTGCAGACATCAATGGAATGGCCGTCCATGTATGGAAACTGAGTTATTTAAAGTAATGGGTTATAAGCTAGACACCAGAACATGAGAAGTTGATGTGTATTTATCTGTTGCTTAAGGAAAACATAACCATCAAAAGGCAATTCCAGACTAAGGATTCCTCATAACTTCTTTACTTGCTATAACTACTGGTGGTGTTAGATGATGAATGACTATTTTTTTCAAGCTGTCCAAAACCCTCCTTTAGTAGTCTTGTAGTTCTAAGGTGGAGTGTTTATGATTGCTCAGAATGAACAGAACAAAACATCCATTTAAATAGCTAGCTTCTTAGTAATTAATGTGGCCTTATCTATAACAAATATATTGTGCTGCAAATATCAATAGCAGATAGTCTGTGGGCTGTGCTCCAGAACCAAAGATCTCTAAGTGTTGATACACTGAGAGCAACAATCCTTCTGTAGCAATGGCATGGTCATGACTGTCTCTGACATGGTGGAGTTACCAATGCATATATTTGCAGGGTACGTGACTTTTCCATTGAAAAGGTGAATCTAGTACTGGTCATTCGCAGGTTTAAAGAAAAGGGCAAGTGTAACCTGTAAAGTTAAATCATCGGGCTGTTTTTATTCTCTGCACAGCTTGTCTGAATACATTGAATTTTGGCAAGAATATTTTTTTTTCAGTGTTAGAGGATCATCTTGCTAAACATGCCAAGATGTCCTGCTATGACTTGGTACAGATAAAGTTACTGTATAAATGGGTGGACTTCTGATATTTTGTGTCATGGTCTGGAAAGTTCTGTGCTGTATTTGGAATTCCCTTCTGCTATCAGCACAGCCAATCTTCTTTAAAATCCTTTTCAGTCAACATTTCTTCTTATATAGCAAGACATCTGTTAGTGAACTTTGTTCCTTTTTATGATATGCCAAAGTCCTAAAGGCAATATTGATTTAAACAGAAGGTTCTTTGAAACTCTTATAGGGCTCTTAATACTATAAGCTGACTTTTCAAATCTTAAAATATTGCTTCTCTCTTTCTTTGTTTCTAGAATGCATGTCAGACTATCTTAAAAAGACTTGAGCCGATCAAACAGTCTAATCCCAAAGGATCCTGGGAAGACTGGGTAAGCTGTTTGTTATCTGTCATGAGACAAGTGGGCATTGTCAGAAATTGTTTTAATTGGCAAACCCTATATGCAGGTATACCCTCAGGCTTTCTGCATCTTGCTAGCAAAACTTTGAGCAAAGACAGTGAAACAGAAACCTGGTAAGGGAAGTAACCAAAGCTTGCAAGAGATCATCCCCAAAACATCAGTTATGACTTTAATACTGAGATTTTTCCAGATCCTGGGGCCTGCCTATGACAAACGTGATCAAATAAATGTCTTGAGTGGTTACATATATCTTTCTAGTCAGACTACAGTCTTGGACTGAAAGAAACCTGATTTGTAGTGAAGGGATTCTGTGACAAAGATGACTCTGTTGAGTTGCCATCCACCTCCTGTAGTGCTCCTTGGCTGCAATATCTCTGTACCCTCAATAATAAAAGATTTGTGTGCTGCAAGGCTCTTGGGCTGTTTTCAGATCCAAGCTCTTCTCTTCACGGGAGGAGCTTTGACTTTGTGATTTGGAAGTCAGGATAGGATTTCCCTTGGCCTCAATGAAGTCAAGATGACTGTCAGTTTAACCTTTGTCTCTGAGGTTGAAAGTCTAACCTGTAGCTGAGAGCCGAACAAACAAGAGCAAGTCTTATCCCTCTGCCAACGGGCAAGTTCTGCCCTTGGTAGCTGCTGACGGGGCTATTTGGGGAAACAGCTGCATCATGAGGTTTCCCTTGGCACTGCTGCTGCTGGGTAGCGTGACAGCTGTCTGTCACTGGACACCTATTCATGCTCTCCTGGAAATGTGTTTGGGGTAGTTATTTTGCAGGGACTTGTTGGACAATTACTGTTTTCAAACTCTTGTTCACTTTGCCAGATTAAAGCCGCCTATGAGAACTGTGTTAGCCTTTCAGCCACGGGGTTTTATAGGTGAGTGAATATTCACACTGCAGAGACACAGCTCTTACTCGATTGCATGGATTGCATCCAGGGAAATTCTGGGAGGATTTACAGCCCCTATCCCCCTGTCACTGCTCTAACTTAGGGCTACATTCCCTTTCCTACCTAGAAATGTTAGGCTGAGGTTAACACTCTCCTGGTTGGGGAGAATCAGTTCCTGATGGAGCACAGCTCTTGGGGCCAAGTTCAGATCTCATGTAAATCTGAAGTAGATCTAACTTCACTCTAGCTGACCTAGGTCTGAGGATGCATAAATGAAATCAGAGCTTTGCCTGAGGCTTTGCTCTGTGTCAACCTCGTGACTTAGTGTTGCCCTAGAACTGTCATGCAGGCAAACAGGGGGCAGGGGTTGTCCTTGAGGACAAAGCTACTTACAGCAATTGGCTGGAGCGGTATCCTGTCTGTTGTGGCATGAGCAGATACCAGTGTTTTCAACTTCATTCTTCCACTTTAAACTCTTGCTGGTTCTTGTGCAGTTCTGAAATGAGGCACTTACTTCTACTGCTGAGGAAAACAGACATCCATCATCTTTGAGTCAAAAGTTGACATAAAAAACTAAACACAGTGTTGAGAAGAGCTTATTTAGGACTAAAGTACAATATGACCTCATTTCTGTTGCATCTCTGTAATGTGTTTTTTGCTTAACCAAGTGGCTGTCGGTATTTTAATGAAAATAAAACCAGTTTTCAGATCAAATATAAGTAGCCAGATAGAAAGTTTGCCATGAACTGTGCTTAAAATCAGTTCTTAGCTTAATCCAGTTTCTGGTTCAACTTGATTATGCTCTGAAATCTAATGACCTCCCAGAAATGTTCAATTGCACTCTAAAAACAAAAGATTTGCTACTGGATTGGTGGGAATGAGTTCATAATAGTCATCACAAGCCCTGAGATTCATGAGAAAATAAAGATGGCTAAAATAGTTACAGTTTCAGTTGGGTTTTGGAATACAGAGCAGCTTTAGCAGATTTCTATTTAGTTGTCTACACTTTTCATTTCTGCATGGGCTTGATGGAAGGGATGAAACAAAAGCGAATAAGGATTTAAGTAAGTTGCAGTGTGTTTGTATTCGTTTTGACTGTTCATGGAATGAAATGTGGTTTTGTTTTTCTTTGTATCAAGAATTCCTGACCTTGGCTACGACTTTGAAAAGAATGAAGGGAAACCGTTCTGCTACTTCAGTTATGGTGTTGCTTGCTCCGAGGTTGAGATAGATTGCTTGACAGGTGACCACAAGGTGAGGGGGTCAGCAGTGAAATAACCCTCTGTGTTTAGGTGAAGGAAACATTCACAGGGAGTTAGAACAAATACTGGGTGTCAGCCTGTTCCTAGCTCTGTCATTGGTCTGGTGTGACCTTCAGTAAATTTCTTAACTCCTCTGTTCCATAGTGCAACAATCCGTAAAGTATAATAAAATGATAATTATCTACCCTGCGGGGATATTAGGAGGCTTAATGAATGATTGCAAAAGTTATTGGATTTGCTTAAGTAAGAGATAGCAGCACTGTGTTAGCACAAAAAACCAGAAACATACCGGAATTGAGTTAATCATTAAAAAAAGCACTGAAGACTTTTAGAAAGAAAGAAAAATGAAAAAAAGAATTCATCAGAATCTGACCTAGTTGGTTATACTCAGGTACAGAGCACTGATGCTAGCAGCTTGGAACTAATATAAGTTGGTACCATTGGATCTCTGGGGAAAACGGCAGTGAGTTACTTTAGGGATGAACTCTGATTAAAAGTCAGTATGAAGAGGTGAGCTGAGATAGATTGTTGAACACTAGCCAAGTGTGGGTAGTGGTTGGATACATTACTCCTCCTCAGAAGTGTACCAGTTTCAGTGCTCTGTGCTGATGTATTCTTTATTTCTGCCTTTTAGAACATTCGCACAGACATTGTTATGGATGTTGGTACCAGTCTGAACCCAGCCATAGATATAGGACAGGTAAGTGAAATAGTGTTGCTATTTCCACTATGTTTAAGCGATCACACTACTTTCAGGCTTTTCTAGATGAGCCATTATCCTCTCCAGGTTGTGCCTTTGCAAACAGAGCATTTTAAACTTAGGCATCCAGTGAGGCATTTTAGGCTAGCTATGAAAACCAGTTTGACTGACACATAACTATGCAATAGGCACGGAATTATGCAGGGAAATAGCCTGTTGGGTGTTCTTTGCCTTGGATATGGACACTACAGGGTATTCTCCAGTTACCACCACACTGATGCTTTTCAGCATCTGTCTTGCCTAAGGAAAGAATCCTGATAATACTAACACGATGGAAGTTTCTACAATGTGGCATGTGAGACTAAATCCCACACCTGATTTTTACATTCCTATCTGTCAATATCAAGTCCCATTTAATTCAGCTGTGAAATTCTCTGTGAATAAAGAAGTAGGGTGGTAGATTCTGTCCTCCAGCTACTGCTGTGTAGGGATCTCAACACAAAGTTGGACCAGTCGCTTAGCTTGCAAATTCCTTGGGCAGGGACAAGCTTACTTCCATATTCTGTGCAGTAATAATCACAGTAATACCTCTCGGCAAATAAAAGTAATAAACACAGTGTTTGATATACCAAGAGATGAATCATTAAACATTTGCATGTGCTCATCTCGCCATCTTAGCTGCCTTGCTAACTCTAGATGTTGATATAGTGTAACTCCAGTGAAACTGCTGCAGGATTTGGGGTTTACAGGATAGCGTAAGTTGCATAGCTCTGCTATAGTTACAATGAAACTTCTCCGAAAATGACATTTTTTCTGAAAGAGACTTTTTTTTGAAAGTGGCCAAGGGGAGGAGGAGCCTTTCTGTCTTTGCAGCCTGTCAGTTTGAATCTGGGAGTAAAGAGATGGGCTATATAGAGCCTGTTAAAGAGATCTCAATTTCTTGTGTCCTTCCAAGAATTGCTGCAGAGGATCTGGGGACACAGGAGAGAAAGAATGTTGTATGACTGCAGGAACACAAGTACACAGAGCTGGGTTAATGAACATTTGTGTCAAATCTTTAGACTGCTCTGTCTGTCAGATCTCTCTGTGGGCACAGAGAGCAGAGCTGCTTCATGTAGTGTTGTTTAAGCACATCCTCCTCTCATAGCTGCTCCCCCTCCCCCCCCCTTTTTCCTCCTAAAATTTACAGTAGAAAAATTATGCAAAGAAGTATTTAGTACTTGAATGGACATGGGAGTAAATTTGCAGCTGTCTGTGCTGGTGACCTGAAAATATGCAGTACTTAGGAAAGCATTTATATGAAATAGGAAGTGTAAAATAATTTGTCTTCAGATACATCGTCTTCGGTCCTTTTAGTCTTCTTGTCCTTTGAATTACCAGCAAGTACAACTCATTCAGTGTTAATCTGCTTGTGAAGGAATCGATATTTTGGCATTGATTTTTTTTTTCTTGCTTCAGCAGAAAGTTCCTGTCCTGCATTTACAGCATATCTGTTTGTGTGTATTTGTAAACTGCTTCACCTGTCAGGGAAATGCAGGCCCATCTATATGGGAACACAGGAATTGTGCAAAGGTGCCAAGCTGTACTCAGCAGAAGGGATAAATGTTTAGAGATGAAAAGTGGGAAATTAGTCAGGAGGGGAGGGCTGAAAACTGGTGGAAATCACCGCTGTTTGTTCTTGTGCAGGGAAGGACAACAACAAAGACTGTAACCTTGTTTGGTTGTGTTTGTAGATAGAAGGAGCATTTGTCCAAGGCCTTGGGCTCTTCACCATGGAGGAGCTGCGCTATTCTCCTGAGGGGAACTTGTACACTCGAGGACCTGGGATGTACAAAATCCCAGCTTTCGGAGACATCCCAACAGAGTTCTACGTGTCACTTCTCCGTGACTGTCCGAACAGCAAGGCCGTTTATTCATCCAAGGTATACCTGTCAGATCTGCAGGCCTCTTACCGCTCTCTAATTCTGTGAAGCTGAGTGAGATAAAGTAATGATGCATGTGTCTAAATAGTTAATCTTGTTATGCTGGCTTTATTCTGGGGTCAGGGTGTTTTCCCATTCCTTACCAGAAATATGTATACTATCCTTTATAGTTAGGAAGAACTGAAATAACCTGCACATTGCTGCTCTGAATGTCCATCAGAGAGAACTGAAGTGGCTTTGCTGTGCCAGTTTGGCTGTAACAGAGGCTGCCAGCCTCCCCCTGCATGTCAGCTCCCTGGTTTCCCTTCCCTGGCACCAGAACCACCACTGCAGATGACATTTCCAGCAGTTTAATTTCCCAAGATCTGATATACCAAGATCTTGTGTATGAGTTTTCATGTTTTGCTTTCTTTACTGTTTCATGGTGTTCATGTGACCCTTAAAGGTCCATTATTAATCCACATTTCCTTCAGCTGTGTCCACTGCAGTCAGTGCTGTTCTCTGCAGTTAGTGAAGGCTGGATATACAGCATCAGTGAATTTGCTTTACTGATGGTTCAACAGAGCATTTGGAGAGGTCACCCAGCGCCCTTATCTGTATATGCCTGGCCTGCCTCCTTCCCTCCATCCACAGGAACATCTTCTTCAATGAGGAGAACTTTTTGGGTGATTAGTGATGATGACAGAATTAAAGAGAAAAAAAGGGGCGGGCAGGGAACCTCAGTACTAGAGAATACTTGTCTAATCCCTGAGGGAGGCATTCCTGCTTGTTTGCAAGGACCTCCAGTGATGGGACATCATGTTCTCTGCCCAGACAACTCACCACTGCCTTATCTGAGTTCCGTTTGTTGCAGTTTAAGCACCATCCAAAAGGCTGTGGGAGTGGGTTAGTCCCTTTTTCCTTTGCTGTATCAGAAAGCTTGTGTTTTCCTACTGTCATCTCTTTAAATGGACTGGGGGTTGTTTTAGCTCAGTCTTTCCTCACTGATCATACCTGGCAGACTGAAGGCTGTTTTAACTTAATGTTTCTTCACTGGTCACATCTGGTAGACTGAGGTTCACATCTGAAAGGCAAGGGGCTATATTGGCTTGGCCTTTCCTTCCTGATCACATCTGGGAGACTACAAAGAAGGAATGAGGAATGTGAACAATTCCTGATTGTTACATAGGGCTTGCTCATCTTTCTGTTTAGCCTCATTAGTCTTTCCAGGGCCAGGACTGTTTTGGGCTGCAGCCTCACTCTTGCTTGTGTTCTGTCTAGGCTGTGGGAGAGCCACCTCTGTTCCTGTCTGCGTCAGTGTTTTATGCTATTAAAGATGCCATCTACTCTGCGAGGAAGGACTCTGGCCTGACTGAACCATTCAGGCTGGACAGCCCTGCTACCCCAGAGAGGATCCGCAATGCTTGTGTGGACATCTTCACCAAAATGGTAACACCTTCTGGTTTCACAGTCTGCTCCCTGGCCAGCCTACCCCACATGGAGTGTGTGTGCTGGTCACAGTGGTCCAGGTCTGGGATTAGGGCAGGATGGGAAGGGAGGCTGTGGCCCTACTTAAGCAGATGTTTTTTATTTCATGGGCGTTATCCTTCATTTAATATGCCACCAAATGAGAGACAAGTCCACAGACCAGCATTGCTAGGGCTCCTGTTGCAGGAAGGGCTACCATACAGTATCAATGAAGTTGCAGTTCATCCCTCCATCCTCCAAGTGCTGTCTGTAGAACAAAGGCACTGACTTGCTGTCCTGATGCTCCTGACTATCATTTCTTAGGGGATCACTACCACTAATGTATCTGACAGGTCCACTCTGTGATTTAGTGGAGTCCCTCAGGGAAGGAGGGAGAAGAAAGAGTTACTGAAAATGTGAAAATTCTCACTTGTCCTGAATGTTATGACCACAGGAGTCCCCTTAGAGGGTGTGGGGTTCGTCTGAGGGAGTGCAGGATTTAACCCTGTCACTGTCTCTTCATGGGCTCCTCCTCTGTTACAGTGTTGTGACAGGGCTGTGTAGGAGAGGGTCCCTGCACAGAGTCCTGCTGATTCCTGTGTGACTCGGAAAACAGCTGTCTGTCCATGTGGGCATCCTCCAAGCTTTCCTTAGCTTGAACCCCTCTGTGGTTAACAACAAAACCTGGATATCTTAGTCCTTCTCACCTAACACCTGCATTGCTGTGTGGGGAGAAGGACTCGGAAATGGTTTTGAGAATTTATACAAACTGTTGACCATCAGGCCTTCAGCTAGAGCCAGGCACAGCCTCTGACAGAAGTGCTATGAGAGAGACATCTCTGTTTCAAAAGACTGAGATATGAGCTCAGATCTTCAACGGTATGAAGTCACCCACCTCAAAGGGAGCATGGTGAGGCATGCCAAACCCAGGCCAGGACCCCCATTTGTTGCTAACTTAATTTCTTTTTCCTCTTTACAGTGCCCTTCTGCTGAGCCAGGGACCTTTAAGCCCTGGTCTGTGCGTGTGTAAAAGGGAAGTTTGAGGAGCGAACTCTCCTTATGCCAGAGGGACCACAAGGCAGTAGGACTATAATGGAAAAAAAAAATAAATCTACGTTCCTGCGGCTCATCCACTGATTCACGGAGCTTTCACATTTAGTTGTCCAATCATTGTTTTCTCTCACAGAGGGAATTGCTGACAGATTATAGCTGTGATGTAAATTCAGATGAAGTGTAAAGTGGAAGATGATGTTATCCAGGTGTAATTGAAAAATCTTCCAGGTTTCATTTAAAATTGCTGCAAGGATGGGAGGCATGCTTATTACCAGCCAATGTGAAATGGCAGGGTGGTTGTTTCTTTTCTTTCTACTTATGGGGAAAAGATGAATCACCTTGTGATGCTATGCCAGGGAGGACTTAAATGCATCAAACCTAGATGAACAGTCCTCTAGCTGAGATGGGGGAAAGCATGAGAGGCACTAAGGGCTGGACCCTGTTGTGTCCCCTCTGCACACAAAGCCAGATATACACTAGAGGAAGATGAGGAGTTTTGATGTTAGCTAACAAAGATGGTCTTGCCTATGTAACAAAAGTGGTTCAGAGGAAAACCCTAAAATGGGACCAATAGCTGATTTATCTTAAGTTAAATGATGGCTGCTTTGTCTGCACTGGGGCTTTAATGAATTCTTAGTTCACATGCTACCTTGTCTTCTCTGATTAAAGTTAAAAACTAGAGCTACCAAGAGGACTTCCAGCAAGATGCTGCTTTGTTGGACACAGCCTTTTCCTGCCTCACACCTCCATGTCTTTCCCCATCTTTTAAATAGAAAGGGACATCAAAGATCTTGGAGTAACAAAGAAAGTTACTCATCGTTGTTCCCAAGGCAATTTATACCAGCCCAGGCAAGGGAGGGGAAGAGGGTGGACACAGCTGGAGATTAGTTGGCTCTGGGTGCCCTCTAGGGTCAACCCCTTGCTGTCACACTATGATCTTGCCGCCTTTTCAAGACAACCCTTAGTTCTGCTGAATGTAAGAGAATGGGTACGTTTTGCTACAGGGACTGCTTGTCTGAAAAATGTGCTGACTGTGATGTCCTCATGCGCTCTGGGTTGAATGCATTTTTCATGTTGGATTTAACGCTGGGCATCCCTCTTCACAGGTTTTATCACTGTCAGGTTTAACACTGTAGCATCGCGTTCTCTCTAGATGATGTCAGCCATGTACTGTACCTGCTTATCATGTGCAAACTTTTATCTGTTTCTCTGGCCCACAGCTTTATGAAAATGTCCTTTTTCTATTTTTGCACTCCTAGGGCCATCAAAAAAATATGGTGCAAGAGGATGTAACTCCATTGCCTTATATAAAATTTTGTTCACATACTAACTGCTTAAAATTGGCCTCCATCTTAGGACTGAACAATGTATGCACAGTTTGAAATATTTTTTGAAGCACTCCAGGGTATATAGCTTGGAAATGTGTAGATTTATTTCTCAGCTTAAAATATTATGGTTCTACCATCTAGAAGAAGAGCATTTGTATATATGAATTGCAGAAAGTATTTTGTGCCTGTTGGGCTTGCTGTGTAATTTTCTTCCTTGTTTTATTAATTGAAATATGATATTGATGTTTCTTAAGCTCTGAGGGCAAGAACACATTTTTGTTTTCTCCTGAAAGTTGGCAATATGTAAAAAACCTCTTAGAGAAGAAAATGTGATCACTTGTGCGCAAGAACAGCTATTGGAGCCTGTGTATTCATGTTACGGGATGTCCAGGAAAGGATGCAAAATACCAAATCTGTAAGACAGATTGGTATCAGCACTCTTTCCGTGGCATCCACCTCATGAGATTGCTGGACATGCTCGTCCAGACCAGGCTGAGAAGAAGTGCAAAGGGAACGTAATGTGTGATAATGCAGAACACGGGGAGCTACAGGCAAAGAATGTGATATTGAGGAGGTTCCAGCGTTGTCTCAGGGGAAAGCTGCCAGCGTTCACGAGAGGCCTGCTCCTTGTGAGGGCCCTGGGACCTGATGGGATGTCACTAGCAGGATGAGTAAGTGCCTTTTATCCCCTGTGGGTCTGGGAGCACCTTTTTCATCATTTCAGAATGGGTTTGCCGTGTCTCATGGAGCCACCGTGACTACCTGGTCAGGTGAAATTTTTTAAATTAGATGTATCAAGTCCCTCTTGTTATTCACTTTGGGCATGAATTTGAAGTGTATTTGCCAAGTTACGTGTATGTGCAGCGGTCAGAGCAGGCTGGTTCAGTGCAGACCTTAACCTGTGGAGCCATTTTTGCTGCAGCATCAGGGAGCCACCAGGCACCAGTCCTTGCCCTCACACCCACCACAGCTCAGGCCCCGCTTACTACCCTTCCACAGCCACTAGCTGATGGAAGGAGGGAAACACCTTCCTTTTGGGGTGCACTGGATGAGTGTAAATGATATCAAACACCTGAGGCAATGGTATAAAATCAGAGTTGCAAGGTAATTGCAGAAACTGGTTTTGAGGGTGTAGGAAAAAGGGAAGTTTGGAGACTAATAGGAATTTACAGAGACACCATCATAATACCTGGCTGGGCTTGTGGGTGAGACAGGGACCCTAAGGAACATGAAGCTGAGATTTTCATTTCACCTCTCAGTGTCTTAACATTTCATACATTACTTTCCCATGGAACTAAGTGCCAGGTGCCTTAGGGAAGGACTGGGACCTGCTGTGGAGGGCTGGCAGGGAGAGATGATGCTGCTAGAGGATAACCCGACTTAAAATGTGGTCTGCACTACAAAGCTGCCCAAGAACAGCTCTCCTGTTGTGAGTGCAGAGCACAGCCCTCTGCTAGGTGCTGCATCAGAACTCTTCATGCACGTCTCGCTGCATGGAATTTCAGCTTGCAGTCACTGAGGGAAAGCTACTTAAGAAGAGAAAAGTGTTCCTTTCCTAGTATTTTTCTGTGAAATACAGCATGGATACATGACTCTAATGTTACGTATAATTGGAAATTTGCTGCTTCTCTTCTTCCAGAACTGTATCCTCAGAAGAGGAACTACGCCATCTTGCTAGACTGTGAAGTATTACGCACAATAATGTCAAGTAATAATTGCTGTAGCTGGATAGTTTGTGGGAGGGTGAAAGGAGGCCATCTGATCTGATGTCTTATCGCTATTAATCGCATGTCCCTCAATGAGAGAGGGAGGCCAAGTTTTCAGTAATTGTTTTAAGTCAGTTCTAATCAAGAGTTTTCACTATCATTCTTTAATGAGCATTGTCAAATCAGTGTCTATGTCACATGAATGTATGCGGAATTCTCTGTGAATGTCACAACACTGCAAAATAAAGCTAAAAAATATTCTGGAAACTAGTGTGCTATGGTAAAAGTCTGTCATGATTTGAAAGCTGGACAACTCATCCTTGGTGTTTGGCAAGGATGGACCCTTCCCAGAGGCTGCAAGGCAGATCAGCTCAGCGGCCAAGGCTGGGAGAGGGTGGGTGGCTGCTCCAGGCTACCCAGCTGGAGAGCCCGGGCCTCCACCTGGCCCTGCTGGCAGCCAAGACTGAAAGAAAGTAGTCAATCCTCATGCTTCTGCCAGGAGGGGCTTGCAGTAGCCGCATCATGTTTTCCACAGCAGCACAGTGATGCATCCTGATGCTTCCAGCCACCTCCACTGGACCCACCAGCTGCTGAGACAGGGTGGAAGGCTGGCTGTCCACGTGGCGTGGCTGGTACCTGGTCCAGACTGTCCTATCCTTGTCTCACTGCTAGTGAGTAGAGCTGAAAGCTAGGTTGGGCCTATATGAGTCAGCCCTGGTAAGGGGGGAACCTCACTCAAAACTTGCAAATAGAGCATCATGTCGCATTGCTGGGGCTCTCCTGAGCCTAAACCCGCAGGAGATGTGAGGTTGTAAAACAGGATCAGTTCACACAGATAAGACCAAATGATAGGCCAGGTCAGGCCAGGCCTGGCCTTCCTTGAGCATGGAAGAATTGGGAACATCACCAGTGGTTCCCCAGGAGGGTGTGCCACCCTGTGTCGTATCTCACCTTCTTGTGCAGAGTAGACAGACTCCAGGTGATGTGCTTCTTTGGGAGTGCTTCTTGTACCTGCATGGGAATATTTGTCACGAAGAAGCCATGGCCAAACCTCTTGGCCCAGAAGGGAGCCCAGAATATGAAATGGCAGAGCACATGAGGATGCTGCTGTGGTTTGCAGCAGGTCCAACCCACCCCACCCCAAAATCCTAGGTTTGCTGGGAGCTGTTTACCACGCCACATGCAGTTTTCCATGCCACGTGTTTCCGTAGTGCCTGCTCTTACTGTATTTAAATGCAATTCAGCCATGTGAAGAGCCTTGATCCTAGCAGTGCTCTGTCTCAGCTCTCTGACGTGCCTTTTGGAGCTGTGACATGGACAAGCGTGCTGCATGCAGCTGTGGAGCAAGGGTCTGCCTATGGCCCAGCAAGCATCTTGAAGTGCTTGCATTTGGATTAACGCTCTCCAAAACAGTCCCTCCAGCCACAGTATTTCTACCAGGTCTCTGGGGTGCTGAGGAAGTCTGACAGAAAGCTGCTAGAAAATGGGAAAGCAGCAAGGTCCCAGCGGTACAAGTGAGACAGTTGCTGTTTCTGTTGGAGGGACAGCTCGCTGAACATCTGCTCAGCTAACCAGCTGTAGGTCCACTGCACTTGGGTGTCGGTGAACTCAGGGGGGAGGCTGTCTGTGGGCAGCCCGGCCCGCTGCAGCAGATGACCCAGCTCCTGCCTGAGGAAGCCAAACATCACCACGTAGTCATACTGGACGAGACAGGGCCGGCAGAGGCTGACAAGAGGTTTCCAAGCCACACTGGCCTGCTGGCTGTTGTCTAGAAAGTCTTGAACAAAGCTGCTGAAGGAAGGGCTGCTGCCCATACCTTGCATGAATGCGGAGATGAGCCTCTGGAAAGGGTCCCTGACAAACAGCACTTTGGTGTAAGACCCTAACATAGTCTCTATCTCTGTCAGGTTGAACTCACCAAGCTGTGTCTTTGGAGTGTGCCGCCAAGAGTAGGGAAGTGGCACCGCGGGTGTCACGTTTTCCTTCTCTTCTAGTGTCTCCAAAAGCTGCTGCCATTCCTCCGCCCCTGTCGACGGCACTTGGCAGTAGAGGAGGTCCAACTTGGTGCTTACCCTCAAACTTGAGAGCAGGCGGGATCTCAACTCCTGGCTCCTCAGCAGCGTGGCGACTTTGCCTGATTGACTGCAGAAAGCTCTCAGTCTCTTCTTCCTGAGCTGCTGAACGTGCAGGAAGGTGTCCAGTGTCAAAGTGAAGCCCTCCTCCCCCTTGGGGGACAGGTCACCTGGGAAACACCATTTGAAGATGGGGGTGAGAAAAGCCCATAGTGGACCTCTGCCCTGACACAGCACCCCAGCACAGGACCGATGCTGTGGCAGGTTCTTACAGCTATTCCAGTGTGGAAAGGATATACTGTGAACGAAGAAGGTGGGTAGGAGAGGGGAGACAGCCCTATCTGACAAAGAGCTCGGTTTTGCCAGGAAATGGGTTCCTGTCCCCCTGAACGTGAGATCATGAACACTCAGACCCTGCTTTCCCCAAACCGCCATGTCTGAGCACTGATCCTGACCATAGCTTTGTGCCATGGACCCCATTCTTCACTAAATCATAATTTTTGCTTTTAGCTCCTCGTTTTTGACTGAGCCTAACTGAGGTGAGCTTATCAAAGAGAATCAGAAATATTCTGAGTGAGGAGTAGTAAATTGGTTTGTAGCTACAAATACACGACCCCCTGCAAACCCTTTTGCGTCTGTTAATTGGTTAACATCAGCTATCAAATATATGTGAAAGCAATAGATTATTCTTAATGGCTTGGGGCCATTTAGGGATCCAAATGACATAACTTCTTGCATCACTTCTATATGTAAATTTTTTCTCCTGTAGATAAAAAGGCAAAAGCAAATAAAAAGCAAAAAGCAAATAGAAGCAGGAAGACAACAAAGCAAATATAAAAGGCAAAAGCAAATAAAAAGACTCTATGACAGTTGGTTTAATTTCTCAAATTTCAGCTTTGCTTTTTACTTTTTATCTTCTTATTTTTGATGTGAAGAGGCCATAGTGGGTTTGAATGCAGAGGATGAATGCCTGCCTTGCTACTTTTTTTTTTTTTTTTTTTTAGCAGCAGCACGTCTGCCTCATCTGCTCAGTGTAGGCATTTGGCAGCCCTGGGGAGTCAGTTAGTTTGATGATTTCTCCTGGGTCCTTGAGAAGTTAAATATTTCCCACTGATTCAGGGAGGCTGTCGCACAGGGAAGGGAAGCACAGTTAAAATTACAAAAAGGACCAGGAATGCAGGTAGAAACACAGCAATGCCTGAAGATATCTTGGGCTGCTCTTCAACTCACCCAGCCCCAATCTGACAGTATCTGCAAAACCTAGTGATGTCTTTGCCCTGGATTGACCAGGACTGGAGGGGAGGAATGCATTTTTTTAGGCAAGACAGTCATTAATCACTGATGTCTCTGCTGCCTCCCCAACACACTTCACGCTTCCCGGCAAAGGTTTTGGGAGTTACCTCCAGCAGTCTAACACCTGTTTTCCCACCACATCTGAGATCAATGGCCCCACTAAGGACATAAAGCTGCAGTGCTCCACAGCAAGGGCTTTCTCAAGTAGGTTATTCTGTTCCTGAGGTTGTGCAAATAGTATTTTCCCTGCTATAGGCATTTGCCCATCAAGAACCTCCAAAAAAAAGCTCCAGGTAATTTCCCCCATGGTACAGAAATGCTGCCAGCCATGCAGAACCACCACCATGCTCAGGTGTTACCTTCTTGTCCAGCAGACAGGCTCTGGAGAAGCAGCCTCCAGCTCAGGAAGGTGGCAATGCTCAGGGCAGTTGTGATGATGAGACGAAGAAGGAAACGCATTTTTCGGGTGCTGCTGCAGCGCTGGGAGGTGAATGGTGAGCAGGTGGGGAACCAGAGGAAGGGTGTTGGGGAACCTCCTGTGTTTGTTTAAGAGGAAACACACCCAGAGCTGGGTTAAAGTACTGTTTGGGCAGCAGCTAGGCTAGGGGCAGGGAAATGGCCTGAGGCACAAAAGGTGCCTCCTGCCTTGTGTTTGCAACCTGAGCTTTTGAGGCAGAATCTGCCTTTTTTCATTCAGCACTCAGCCACTCCAGATGACTGTGGTCCCTGTGAGAAAAAAGCCTTGCAGCCCCAGCCCTGTGCAGGGTCCTGCAGAGCCAGGTGGGGTGAGATGTCCCTAGTCCCCTCATAAACCTTGTTCTTCGCTGGCTTTGCCACTCGGTAAAGCACTGCTTAAGGAAATGCTGCTGCGGGGAGCAGCGTGCCCCGGGACTGGAGCTGAACAAGCGAGTGCTGGGTCATGGGTCCTGCCTCCGTGGTGCTGGTGGGTCTTTTAAGGTAGAAGCTGGGGCAGGGGAGGTGATGTGATGGGGCACATCCAGTGTCCTGAGGTAGTTCCATGACTAACCAGAGACTGGAAGTGTTGAACTGCTGCCTGTGCCTTTTTTTGCTGGGGACTGCTTAAAATTTGTGACTACTGCTTGTTTTGTGAGAGCAGCCAGATACCCCAGGCAGAGCAGAGGCTCCATTATACCAAAAAGGGGGTGCACATGCTCTCCTCCCCTTCCCCGAGGACCTGCAGTCTGACCGAGGAGTGTGACAACCATGAAGACCAAGTCAAAGGGGACTGCAGCAACCTGGGGAGCATGGCCCGCTCCTATCCAGCCCCATGGCTATCATGGCTACAAAGACTTCAAAATTGCCCTCCCATGGCAAGAGTTGCCACCTGTCACCAGCAATGTCCCTCCGGCAGCCAGGCCATGGGCTGGCATGTGGTGGGGACGCAGTCTGGCTGAAACACCCTGCACCACGAGGGGCTGTAGTGGCCAAAGGAGAAGGGATCGCTGCCTTGAAGCTTGGGGAGAGCAAGCGGGCACGCCGGGCACACAGACTGGGGCAGGGTACTGAGCCAGGCAGTGTCCGTCTGGTGTGGGTGAAAGGGCTGTGCTGCGTGGGGGCCTGCCAGTGAAGCAACCCTGTGTGGTGGAAACCCACCTCCCAGGAGGTCTTGATGGAGCATAGTCTTGTGCCACGGGTGGATCTGCTCTCGTTTGGTGATTTTCCCACCAGAGGGTGCTCCACGTCCGAGGAACCCCTGCCCATCTACAGCCGGTGTTGGAGTTGGGCTATATGCAACGCTTCCCCACTGTGGTTTAAAGAACTATCTTCACAGACATCGTAGCTGCATTTGTGACTTTTAAAGTCTGCTGGGTCTCCTTTGAGCCTTGGGAAAGCTGCTGGGACTCTGGGAAAGACTGTGAAATGCTTTTCATCTCCCAGTGAGGATATGTTGGGATGATGGGATCCCCATGTTGGGAGGTCAGGCCCAGCTGCACGTGTCCCTGCAAGCTGTCACCCCAAATCCAAGAGAAGCATGGTACAACTGGAGGTCAGGGTGCAGGGGGACAGGAATGAATGGTCACCCTTTGCTTCCACTGCTAGCAGAAGACATGCTTTTCGCTTTGAGCTGCAGTGCCATGCTTGCTCCTCCCAGCCCAATGGGTCTTAGGGCAGGAAGGTGCCTGAATGAAGGACAAATATTAACTGAAAATAAATGTTTCTTCTGTTACTGTGGTGCCAACTACCCCATGAGGGCTGCATCATCATCGGGACACAACCGCAGCACAGGGCTCTGCAGGGCAGCAGACCCTGCGTTTCCCCCAGCACGGGTTAGCCGGTATGGAGAGCTGTGCCATGCTCCTTCCCTGCTCTGGGTGACCAAAGTGTGCTCGGCAGTGCTTCTCTGCAGCTCCCAGAGCTGCTCTCAGGCAGCAGCTGTGGCCTGGCCACAGACCTGAGCAGCAGAGCCCTGCAGGGGCTGCCACAGGAGCCTGTCCAGCCGCTGGTGGACCTGGCTTGAGCGCAAGGAGGTCCTTTTTATTAACTGTCTGCAGTAAGGTTAATAAATAAAAGGGCAGAAGGAACTCTGCAAGGTCTCTTAGTTAAGCAGGTGGCAGCAGCATGTGGCTTCCTGCATTAAAATACAACGTTTCAGCAGGGGCTGTCCCAACCGCAGCCCGGTGACAGCTGAAACTGGTAGGGAGAAATGCAGTTTATTTTTACTTTACAGTCATAAGGCAAAAGCAAAGACATGTTCTCTGAGGGGCAGAAAAAAACAGTGAAAAACCGCCCTTGTTTTGCATGGCAAGGAAACAGCACTTACAAAGTTTTATCAGCATGTGTCTCTTCAGAGGGGTTGAGATACGGTGTCTGCTGTGCCTTTGTCACCTGCAAACAGGGGGAAACTGCTCCTGAGCTGCTTGGGGCTGGTTCTGGGGAGCAGCTGCTTTGCCGTGGCTGCTTCAGCTGAGGGGCTGCCTGGGGGCTTGTGCCCTGAATGCAGATTTCCCTTCGTTAACAGAGCATAACTCGTTACATTCATTAACTGGAGGCCGAACTCCCTCTTGGTGGCAGGCAGTGCCAGGGCTGTGCTAAGCCTTGCCAATCAGTGATGGCCCGTGCAACCTTGTGAGTGCTGGTATCCAAAAGCATCCAAACGCTCCTCAGATCTCTGTGTGAAACCCATGTGATGGTCTCTGTCTTCCTCCTAATCAAGAGCAGTGCTAATGGGCTGGGGGTTGCAAGGACCTCGCACAGCTGGCAGTACCCTGTGGCTGCAGAGCCACCTCCCAGATATGCCTGAGACTGCTCTGGAGGTGGGTACAGGGAAGAGAGAAGCAGGGAACCTCTCCTCTTTCTCTCTAACTTATATCTGCCGTTTAAATTGTTAACAGTGACTTCTTTTCCCCAGGGTGGGGTTGGTTTTTTTTTTGGTGCTGAAAAGTTTTCTCAATTGTCTGTAGACATTTTACATTTAAACTTACTGCTAGGCTTTCCCTGCTCATCTTCCATTGACCTCTTAGAAGCGGTCAACAAGGCTGAGACTGCAATTCTTGAACTGAAAGGCTTCCTGCTCTATGCTGTAGGGAAGCAGCACCCTTTTTGGGCACAGATGCTGAGCCAGGCATGGAAATGCACTTGCCTCCTACTGTTTAATGCAATTACACAAGGGAATTAATTGCAGAATTCTTCTGAAGCTTCACTTTATTTAGGAAAACTCTTACTGCCATGAACATGTGAAAAAACTATTCTCTTTTTTTTTACACCAGCAATAGGATTGCCTGAATGAAGATTTCCAGATTTAGCCCCCACCAATGGCTCAAACTGGATTGCCTCAGGCTCCCTTTTTTTTCTCATAGGACGTAAACCCTTTGGAGATATTCTTATATGTTAATAAACATCCTCGTCTTCAGCCTTCCCGTATTCCTCCCACACTTCCAAATTTTGCAAAGTATTGTCTTGTGTGACCGTGACCCTCAGGCACTGGTGTGTCGGTCCCCCGCCTTGTTCCTTGTTCCTCCTCGCACCCGCCTGCGCTTGTGGGAATGTGAACTTTGCAAAGTGATGGCAAACGCAGCCTCATTCGGCGAGGGATGTTTTTACATTGCGAGTAAAGGAAGAGTGGATAGGAAACCTTCTTCTCCCTCTTCTTGTTTGGAAACTCGGATACGACGCTTTGCATGCGAAGTTGGGTCCGTTGCTCGGCAGAAATGTGGAAACAGCCAGAGGAGGAACGAGATGCCCTACTCCCAGAGCACCATTTAACATGGAAAGAGTCTCTTGCCTTCGGGAAGGATGGTTCTGAGAGCACGGCTGTTGGCTGGGGACATGTTGCACCGAGTGGAGGGGGATTCCTCGAAATCGAGCCAAAAATTCAAGGAGGGGGAGTGGGCATTTGTGGATAAACTAGGGGTGCTGCAGGCTGGGTGGCTGACCTCCTCATCACATCTCCTGATTCCCCAAGCTTCTCTCTGTGTGCTCATGGAGAAGCTTGGTTGCCCAGCTTGCTCCAACACCGGGGCACAGGCTTACCCCATCAGCTGCCTGTGGAACTGCCTTAGTTGCAGGGGCTGCTCAGGATGAGGTTTAGTGCTTTAACTCATGAACTGGAGCGCATCTGTAAACATTGTCTCTTTTAGACTCGTGGTCATTTAAGAGATTTGGCCAAAAGTGTCTGTTCTTGACTGCTTCCTGATGGGGAGGATTTGGGATTTTCTTCTGTCTAGCTCCTGCCAGATGTGGGCAGCTGTGGGGTGAGCTAATCTGCTCAGCAACCTGGTGCCGTCTCCATCTCCTCCAGTGCTTGCACTCAGTGCTGCCACTGAGCTGCCAGTGTTAGCAGAGGGTTAGAAAGGTGGACGTTTGTCCTCCTGCATTGGACAGAGCGTACCAGGCTGGCTTTAGGCAGATGGAGAGACGCCGGAGGCCACAGGGACAACCCCATGCAGCAGCATCCCGGCACTGGCCAGCGCTGGATCAGAAATAGTTAGGCAAGGCGGAAAGGAAAGGAAAGCAAGTTCACATTGCACCCAAGGAGCAGAGCAGGTAGGACAATGTTTGGAGTGGTTGTACAACCCCAGAGCTTCCTGTTTTCCCGCGGGCAGGAGCTGTGATTGTCACTTCTTATTCAGCTCCTCATCCTGGGAGGAAGACGGTATCGGGCTGTCCGGGGGCAGCAGGATGTTTATGTGGTAGGCTGAGTCAAGGTGCTGCTTTTAATACTCCCCAGAGCAGAGTCATTGGGGGAAATGTACATTTTAGATTTTTATTTTTATTTTTTTAAAAAAAGGCTCATAAACATCCACAGTGCTTTGCAACTGCCATGCGGGCTGTGTGGCTTACTGCCAGCACCGAGTGTCATTTTTTTCTAAGGCTATTACACGAGGATTTTACAAGGTGTCATGAACTATTGGTAATTTAGGGAGGATTCGTGTAATTAGTGATGCTATATTGAGAGGCTTTGCTTAATTACTGTGTAAGCTGTTAAACTTCACATTGACTCAGCTGGGCCCACATCAATATGAACACCTAACCATAGTGGACAGAGGCTGAGGCAGCCGTGCAACCTTCACCATGTGCCCACCCAGAGGACCCCTCTCTCCCTGCTTTATTAGGGACAAGGGCATTTTCCTGGGAGAGGCAGACCAGGAGACTCAATGAGCCTGAATCTCTTAAAAATTAAGGGGATTACAGCCATCATTTGTCTGTAGTAGCAGATGGGAACCCCATGGAAAAACAAAACAGTGTGTGTTTGGATCCACACGTGCAGGGGAAGGATGCTCATGGGACTAGTGGCCATCACCTCTATCCCAGCAGCTCCTCGTGGAGCTTCACGGCACCACCTAAATAGTGCAGGACCTTTTACCACTGAGCATTTCTCTAACTAGATCCCATTCTTGCTTTGTGTCCCAAGCACCTCCCAGCTTCTCCTGACCTTCCTCTCTTTCCCTCTGACTGTTAAAAACACCACAGGGAGAAACCTGGAGCACTCACAAACCAGGCAGTGCCTATACATGCATAGTAATTTGGCAAATCTAGTCCTTCACGATTTCTTTCTCATTTATTTTTAATATGAAGAAAGTCTTGTCCTGGCTGTTATGTTCCTTAACAACATGTGCTTTAGGGTGTGACTCTCTGCTGCCCTTTACATTTTAGGGCCCTGACTGCAAGCAATGAGTGTAAGCAGATGCTTATTTATTCCATCCAGACACTTATCCTCTTTGGACCACTGTTCCCTTTGGGACCAGAGTAAGAGAGGGATCCACAAAGCACCCTTGGGATCAACTTCTCCACCCCACCAATGTGGGGGTAAAGCCTGTGCTGGACCCTCAGCTTCATGGAGACTACCCTTTTTTTCTCTTGAGTGGCCACAGTGGCACTGCTGGGGTCTGCGCAGAGGAGTTTTGAGTCTGAAATGTCTTAGGACCTTTTGGAAAAGAGGTGGTGAAAAACATTGGGATTGTGGGACGAAAACCTTAGATGTAAAACATCACTTAGCAGACCGAGATTTTGATCCCCCTCCTGTGGTCCCTGAAGGGGAGGGGAAGTGTGGGCTGGGGGGAAATGTGCAAAGCAAGACGAGATGTCACGGGATTTGGGCTCATGTCTCCCATGGGTCCTCTTTTCCTAAGCCTCGGCTCCCTCACTGCAAAACGAGGACCCCTTTCCCAGGCTTCACACCCTGTGCCTGCCTCATTTTTCAGGGGGAAGTACTTTTGCTTTATGTTTATGGCAGTGTTTTCCCCTTTTTGCCTCATTTTTTTGTGCTGCTGCCTGGCTGGGCGAGAAAGGCTCTCACATGCATCTGTTGCCAGACATGGGGGGATGGTTTCTCAGGTAGCTTTTGGCTCAGGGACTGGCTTTCGCTGATGCTTCCCAAAAGCTGAGCTTGTTTGAGGGTGCACCCAGACACCTGCCCATCGCTCCTGGCCTCTCCCAGGGGAGCGCTGCCACGTTGCACTGCTGGCTATCACATTTTCTTGGTTGCTGGTTGTTTCCATTATTCATATAGCAACTCTTTAAATATTTAGAGATCTTCGACTTTTTTTGAGCGACTTTTAGAGGAGGCAGCAGCACGGCTCACTTGGGCTACCTCCACACCTGGCTTTGCGGGATGTTGTTTATGATGAGCGAGATTTTCGGGAACTCTGGAGTCTCTGGTCCCAACGGTTTTACTGTACCAGAAGTGGCAGGGGGGAAAAGGGTTTAAGGTCTGTTTGTTTTACTTTTTTGTCCAGACAATAAGCCAGCAAATACTCCCAGGTTGTTTATATTTGGATAAGGCTGCTTCACGTCCTGTGAAAGGAAAATGACACATCTACTTCTCCTGGGGGGAGACGGTGTGGGACAAATGGGCCCAGCGGCAGGCAGGCATGGCTTCCAGAAGCCTCTTGATGCCATTTGTGTGATACACGGAGTGGTCTGGGCGCTTTGATCCAGATGGGGAGGGTACAGCAGAGACGCAAATGCCTCTTCTTTCCCCGTTGGTGGCATTAAGGTTGGGGGCAGATGCACAGAAAGGGCAGAGCTTGGTCCCCAGCACCAGCCCCATGCTGCTGCCTCCTCTTTCTCTCCCACCAGCTCCTGCGGGATGCAGGGCTATGGATACCAGGAGGTGGCCTCATCAGTCTTCCCATCCAACAAGTTGTTTTTGGAGTCTGTGGGATGTGAACCACAAACTGAAATTCTGCTTTCCTGCATTTTTCCCAAAAGTGCAGGCCCTTCTGGCATGGTGCTGGGTGGGGAAAGGACAGGAGGCATGACAGGGGGTTTGGCTGCAGGGCTTTGGGATGGCTCTGCTTGGCTCCCACCACCCCCTCCCTGCCTGGGCACTGTCACCTGACCCCACCTGGGGACACTCAGCTTGTTGTGCCTGTGTGCCCCCATCCCTCGCTGGCCCTAAGCCTCACACCTTCCTGGATTTAACAGGATTTAGCTGCTGTAAACAGGACCAACAGCAAAGCCGGGACTGAGCCAGCAAGGGTCGATGCTGGGCCCCATCCAGCTGGCTGGCAGAGCCCCTCGCCTTGACACAAGCCTTGCCCAAGTGTCAGCAACTGCAGGATTCATTTGGGGGTACACCACATACAGCATCCCCCTCAGTGATACCTTCCCGGGGCCGGGTCTCGTGGGTGTGTGAGCCTCTTGCCCTGATCCAGCTGTGCAGAGCCGAGGGATGCTCAGCCCTCCGCTCTCTGCTGACACACTCCTGCAAACCAAGCGCATACCTGAGATGTTTTCACAGGAGCTGGGCAGCCCTTCATGGCTAGGCACAAACAGGAAGGTTATAAAAACAATCCCAAAATGTTTTTCTTTTTTTGATTTATTTTTTAAATTACTCACTTGTGGAGAGGACTAGCTGCTTGCCCAACAGGGAAAGGTCAGGCAGAGGGAAAAATGTGCAGCCCCAAGGCCCTGCAGCACCACTGGCGCTGAGACACATCAGGGGAGAGGAATCTTCTTGGCCAGGAGATCCAGTGCCTGTTTTAGCCCCGCAGAACCCCAGCAGCTTCCGTGGTGGCTCTCCCAGCTTCACCCTTGGGCAGGCACTTTGAGAAAGGACCAGGACCTCACAGCTCCACCACAGTCTGTAGCTCCAGCTGGGTCCAACATCCTCCTTCTTGATCTCAAAATTGGTCAGAATTTATATTTTTTTAAAATTTCTTCGGGGTTATTTTTATCTAAAAGTGAAGAAAAGAGAAACTTCTCTTCCTATTGTTTTTTTCTAGAGTTTTTGGAAGGAGGAAGAGGGGAAATGACTTCCCTCCCTCATTCAAAGCTGGCAAACACAGCAAAAATTGCCTCCTCCTTCTATTATTTTACCTTTATTAGTAAACCTAGCATAACCGTAAATTGGGCATTTCTGTGGGTATTTTCCTTCTGTGAAAGAACCTGCTTTCCTCCCTCTCCTCTCTGAGGAGCCTACATGACGAATACAGGTTGAGGGAACTGCTGTCCACAAGCTCATCAAAGGGCTTTGATGGACCCATCTGGGGGTACTTGGGGAGATGAGAATGTAAGAGCTCTGCAATTCTGTCACTCCTGTTTATCTATGTCTTCATCTGTACATCTTGGTTGACAAGAAGAGTTGCCTCATTGCAAAATCCTCCACTGCCCTGCTACCTACCACCCTCCTAGTCACCTCCACCCCTCCGTGAAGGGCATTGGTTTTGTTGACCAGCCCTGCTACTGACAATGACACATGACCTCCTCCTTTGTGCTGCCCCTCCATTTTGGGGTGCAGCAATTGCAGCATGGCAGTGTAATGTGCTAAATTACGCTGATTTAAATATTTTTTTTTCCCCCTCAAATGGTTGTTCTCAAACAGTTGTGACAATATTATTCAGCAGAATCACATTTGTCTCCCTGCAGGTGCTGAGGTGCATTTGATTTAAATGTTTCTAAACAGGCTGGAGACAAGGGAAGTGGCTTCTTCTCACTTGCAGCACCACATTTCCATAGAACAAAAATGCAACGTTACGAATGAAAGGGCCTGGAAACACTGAAAAATCACTTGAGAAGAAAAATGATGCAAACGAGCAAATTGCTATCGTTTCACGTGCAGCCATGATTAAAACAGCAGCAGATCCTGGAGTTGAGGCAGTTTCAGTCTGAAAAAGCCCAAAGGATTTCAGCTCTGCTTCCTAGTGCAGGGCATAAAATGCAGCAGCTGTTAAAAGTCATGCTCTGGTGCTTCACCTGCCCCCTGTGCTGAATTCAAAAGCAGGCAATGAAACG
This sequence comes from Strix uralensis, assembly GCF_047716275.1. Lineage (NCBI taxonomy): Eukaryota > Metazoa > Chordata > Aves > Strigiformes > Strigidae > Strix > Strix uralensis. Next base: position 109,839,050 of record NC_133974.1, read on the forward strand.
CATAACTAACAGGGCAAGAAAGACACAAAATGGAGGACCAGAGACCTCTGTGCCTGAATGAAAGGTCCAGGAGGGGCGAACAGCTGTTTCACCCCAGCAGCCACCTGACTCTACAAGCCTTCATCTTCCCCTACACCTATTTCCACTGAACATGGTACATGGGAACAAATCACATTTGGGGAGCTCTTTGGAAGCCAAGATTTCAGATGCACCATTGCTAACTCTTACCTAAGACCTTGTGGTAGGTTTCGCCTCTGGGAGCTTGTGAATCCAGCTGGTCACTGCACCCTGTTTGAGCGGCCTCAGCCGATTCTCCTGGTGAAGATGAAGAAGGAGGCAAAGATGATGGGTGATGAAGAGGTGGCTCCCTTGGGAAAGACACCTCCAAGCAAGCATCTGTCACTCACTTCAGCCCCCGAGGGAGGGCAAGCCAGCAGGGAAGGGGTGGGAAGATGCTGTAGTCCCCATGCCAAAACAATGCTTTCAATAGCTCCTGAGTGGTGGGAACTGGCATCGCTGCTGGGATCGATGTGGGAGTGCTGCCCCAGCCCTTGGGGGTTTAACGGGAGTGGAGCACTGAAATGCCCCTGAGACCTGGCTCTCAGGTCCTGCTTTTAGACCCTTGGCTGGTGGTTTGGTGTTGGTCCAACACATTCCCTTACTCCTTCCCCAGCAGCCTCTGTGCAGAAGACTATGCTGGTGTCCCAGGAGAGCTGCCAGTGCCAGCTGCCTCTATAAATACTCCTGCTATAAATTCAGAGAGCTCGGTCCCTGGCAGGCACAGCCCTGCCTCTGATCACCACGTTGTAGGGTGCCGGGCTGGAAACTCACAGGCTGTGAGCACTGCCACAAGAGAAACAGCTATTAATGTCTTGTTAGAAGGCTTACATTTTGATTAATAAAAGCGATGCAATGGTGGCTCTCTGGTACTGCAGCATTTCCATTCCCTTGGTCATAGTTAAGTCAAATATTTAAATTTTTGTACCGGGATAAATTGTTTTTAGAAAGCAAACTAAGACATGCATACACGTAAAAGCACTGCAGGCTCTGTGGCAATGAGCCTGGGAGCTGGGGTTAGATGTCAGTGTGTTGGCATCAGACCTCTGTGTCTTTTGCCATTTCATGGAGGAGCCAGCATGAAGCTTCCCGCGGTTGCAGGATATGTCCTACCATTTTGAAGGCTCAAGCTTCCCCAGCAGCAGCGGGCTGAAGTCAGCTCTTGCCGCCCTGGCCCTCCTTGCTCTCCCCAGCCTGGGGAGCAGCAGCAGCAGTATTTCTCAGGTTGACCTAAATGGGCATTTCTTTATGCTGTCCTTGTCCAGATTGATTTTATGAGCCTTTTCATGTGGTGCAGCCGAGTCCTCGGGAACGGCCCCATCAGATTCAAACCCGTGTGAGAAGGAGGAAAGCCTCGCCTCTTGGGGTGTCTCTGACAGCCCCCTGCAGTATTAAAGGATATCTCAGGGATGGGCTGCAGCCAGAGCTGCTTTCAGTCATGAGTGCCCCATTTTCTACATCCACAGTCCCAGTGAGAGAATCGAGATTTATTCTTAAAAGGAGAAATGTATGTACTTTTCCTCTTCTCGGGGAAACTCTGACTCCCTTTTGCTCGCCTGCCAGGAGGAATGGCTTGTGGGGGGTTGAGGGAAGCTTCTGCTTGAGACCAAGGAAACGCATGAATTCCTCTGCACCTCTTGGCATATCTCCTTTTAGCGCTTGAGGCTTTCTTCCCTGGTTGCAGAGAAAAGCAGGCAAGAAGTGAGTGGGAGCCAGTGTTTTCCTTTCATAAATGAAGCTAGTGACCTTGGTGGCTTTGGAATAAGGTTCTGCTGTGTGAGTACCTTCCCAGGGCAGACATAGCTGAGAAAAGCGATGATTTTGCATTACAGGAGACTGAAAATCATTGGCATTCAGGCTCAAAATAGCCTGTCCTGAAATTGTGGTACTCCTGTGTGCTGCAGGGTGTGGGCAGAGGTGGGGAGCAATCCCTCGAGGCAGGCCCATGTGTACTGCTCCTCCCTGTAGCTCTGGGAGCTGTATTGGGGAGTGCAGGTGCTGTGTCTTGGGGGAGTGGGAAGGGTGGGAGGAATGACTGTTCTTCCATGCTTCGTATTTATCTCCCAGTTGATGATCAAGCTCAAAAGGCAGGATACACCTCCCTGGAGCCTGACAAACCCACAAACATCTACCTGAGAAGGATGAGAACCCGCACCCCGCTACTAAAAATATTCAGGCAAACAGAGATTTTCCAAAGTTCCGGAAATGCTAAATTTGGTGACGATTCATCGAGGGAGGAGAACACAACTGCTTTATTTTTTTTCCCCTAAGGCGAGCAGGAACAATGTAAATCCCAAACGCCATTTGTCCTATCCCTTCGGCTGGGCTGCCGTGCTTTGAAGCGCCCAACAGTAACCCCGTAGGCACCAGCTTCCCAAGAAGGCAGACCTGCCGCAAAAACAGGAATCCCTTATCGGGAGGCAGGAAATTCTATTTTTACATGAAGTTCAGAATAAAAATAAAAGGGAAAGATATGCACTGCGGGTGTGGGCTAAAATTAAACCTTGAGCTTCTCCCCGATGGCTGGCTCCTACTGCTTGCCTGATTGAGAAATCAGTGATGAATGCCAAGAAGGAGCCTGCTGTCACTGACTGCTCTCAGTGGGATTTGCTCTGCTGTGGTGCTTTTCTCCTCCCAGGGAGGTTTGTGAGTGTGGCTTAAATAAACCACCTTGGACCACTGCTGTGGCCAAGGCCTGTGTCCTGGGCAAGCGGGAAGAGGTTCTTCTGCATCTTCTTCACGTGGCTCCTTGACATATTTCTGAGCCAAAAGCTTCAGTTTCTGACTGCCCTGTGAGCTCCCCTGACCTATGTCTAGTCCAAACCTTTCTCTGACCAAAATTTCTGCATCCAGGTGGTCCGACATGATGTAGTGATGCATCATGAGGGTTTGTCTTACCCAAGTGACTCCATCATTGCCAGCTTTGTGTCTGCTTCCCTGCAAGGGATGGACTGGCACATCTGGTATGGATTTTGAGCATCGCCTTACAAAGATCTTTGGGATCTGCAGTAATGAAACAAGCCCTGAGCCAAAAACCCCAAATCTCTTCCTTTCCTGCAGTCCAACACTGAAAAGCGACTGCCAAAACAGCGCCGTGGCTGTGTATTTTCATTGCCACTGTGATTTGTACAACAAATGCAACCCATTTGCAGCCATGCATTTGTTCTTTGGCATCTCAGGGCTCTGCCAGCTGAAGCCATGCTCGGGGATTTCCTCTGAGCTCCACCAGCTCGATCAGCTCTGCGGGCAGGGTGGCACTGGGGCAAGTCCCACAGGAACCATCGGTCACGAAGGTGGCCCTGATGGCACCTTGTCAGCAGTTCTGTCAGGCAGCTCTTTTTTTAGGCTTATCTCTATTGGACCTTGGACCAAAAGGCTTTTCGCTTGGCTTGCAAAAAACAATTAAAGTGTATCCTGAAAAGTCACCCAGTAAAACGAATGTATGAAGTGCACATCTGCTGACCAACCACACTGACATTTTGGGATGGGGGGTGGTGTGTGTGTGTGTATATATATATATGTATGTGTATATAGGTATCACTTACCTCCTGCCTGGGAAAAGTCCCCTTTGAATGTCCATGGAAAGCAGAAGGGGTTTTGAGCTCAGGTGGGGGCTCTTTGCATCACAACAGGGTTTCCTGCTGGGTGGGAGATGTCCAAACTCCGCAGAGGGCTGTAACTGGCTCTCTGGGCATTGCAGAGGCAGCAGGACACCCACAGCTTGCTTTGCACCCACCAGGGATGGATGTTTTAGGGCTCAGAGTACGAGCAGCATGGGAGCACAGCCTGTTAATGTTGATGCAGCCCAGAAAAGCAGCCAGTCTCCAAAAGGCAGCAGGAGGAATGTAAATGGCAGTCAGAGATGATAAATCGCATGTGAAAGTTGAATATTTTGAAGCTCAACAGGAGCAATGGAGCAAATGTGCTGAGCCAGGGGGTCTCAGCCCTCACTTGCCCTGGGGGCCCCACCACCAGCTCTGCCCAGGCTGACCCTACACAGACTTTACCCAATAACTTCTCTGATTTGCCTATTCTAAGAGGGGATAAAGCAAAAATGTGTGATCTTTTTCTGCAGCAAAGCTTTGCTCTGAACCTGTGGCTGCAAAATATTTCCTGAGAAGTTGTTTGCTTAGAAAAAGCATTTGAGAACATTTGCAGCCTTTATCAGGAGAGGGAAGACCAGAAAAATTGAGTGGGACAGCTCAAGTTAGCCAGACCCCTACAAATGTTTAGCAGAGGTTTGGCGTGACAGGTGAACAGAAGTTTGAGAGCAGAATTTCTTTCACCTGACCTGGTCTCCTCCTACTTAATGCAATTGTAGGCAGGTTTGAAAGGCTGGGGGGAGTATGGCAGTGGTGGATTACTGCTGAGAGTTAGCTTGTGTGAAGGGAACATGGAGGGGGGAGGAAGGATGAATGATGAGAAAGCATTTGGTGCTGGTCTTGGATATTCTTGAATGCCTGGGTTGTTGTTTCATCCATAGTGTCATTTTTAGAAGATGGCTTTTTGATTTTGGGAGAGGGTAGGGTTGCAGCATCCATCACTGCTCCTGTTTGTGGCTGGCCTGGTCAGCTGCATGTATTGAGCTTTAATGTTGTAGCATCGTTTGCTTTGCCTGTCTTTTCGTGTACTGAAGTAGGTATGTGGGAAGAGCCACTGTCAGCCTTGCCAGCTAATATGGGTAAGAAATTAAACTGTATTGGGTAACCCTGTGTGTGAATGGCTGTATGTGGTCCACATGCAGTGAAAAATGAATGTCTGAAAGCCCACAAAAATGCAAGTCTGTGATCTCCGCTATGTTGTGTAAGTACTTCTCACTTCTGTTGTTTACCGTAAGATGAAGTGGTGAAATTTGTCTTAAAGGAGAAGTGATGTGAACAGTGCCTAGACTGATTTGGAAAAAACACTGATCAGAGGGCTGCTCTTCCTCTGTGGAGTGCAATCTATTTTGAACTTCATCCTGTAAAATTATCTTGCTCATGCATAAAATGTTTTGCTTTGCAGAACATCATCTTGCTGTTTTCTCTGCCCTTGAAATCACCATCACTACTGTCTAGACTGCTCCTGTGCCGGAGAAGCTGGGGGGCTCTGGCCCTGCCTCTGCCCTTCGCAGGGGCAGGGACTATGTACCAGAGGACAGACAGAGCATTTAAAGTTATTTTTACTTCACTTTCTGGAGTGGACTGAATTTCTAGCTGGCTGTCCCTCTTTTAATGAGGTTATTTGGGGGATTAAACTTTAAATCCTGAGTGAGAATCTGGTGCTCCTGGGGGCTATCATGTATTCATATCTGATGTTGAATCAAGCACGTGCAATGATTTTATTCTTATCTCAGAAGGAGAGAGGCTTGCAGGGCCAGTGAAAACAGAGAAACAGAGGTGCATGTGAATGTTTTGGGGCTGCGACTGGGGTGGGGCAGGGCAAATCCTCCACCAAAAGCCCCTTGGGTAGGGTAGCACTTACAGGGAAGGGGCAACTGAGAGGTAGTCCTTTCTCTGATACAGCCTGTTTGGCCCAGTGTAGGGACCTATGGTCTGACCCCAGTAATCGGGAACAACAGGAGGGTGGAGGTGCACTGAAGTGACAGAAAGGAGAGGGCTTCCCACGGAGGTCATCAGGATCCCCAGGCTGCTGTGAGCACAGGACAATCTGTGCAGGAGTGTTCACTGGTGGCTTTGGGATTTCAGATGAAAACCTGTGTCTGACATCCCCCACATGAATATAGGGCAGGTCGGCAGGAAGCAGAAACAGCCACCCAGCCAATGGTTCTCCTCAGGCATACATACGCTCCCGGGTGTAATGGAGGTCATGCCACACCCTATAAGCTGAGTAAATCTAGAGCTGGAGATTTCAACTTTTTTGCTTGCTCTAGAAACTGCAAGTGTGGTTGCCAGAGGCAGTGCAAAATGCAGCACTTAAGAAGAGAGAGCGCAGGGTAGGACCAAAGGTGTGTGCCAAAGCTCATCCACTGGCCCTAGGTGGTGATGGACCCAACATGTTCCACTTGCCTGCTGATGCGCTCAGCTTTTCTTGGAGCTGGTCCCCATTTCACATTCAGCAATACAGAACGTATTTTGCAACGCAACATGTTTGGGGGAGGGAAAAAAAAAATTATCTCTGTCCTTCCTTTACAAGATGTTTGAGAGTCAATTTTTATCAGAAAAAAAAAAAAAACCACCTCAAAACTCAAAACAGGAAACTCTTATCAGCTTGCCAGGAAGCTCTATTGCTTTGTGGAAGTGTTACCCTACGGTCATTGCTACTTTCAGTAGCTGTTTGTGAGTAATTTATGGCTTTACGATGGGCGTCAATCTTCCATGCAAGCAGGGAAAAGAGCTGGAAAGGGTAGTGGTAGGAGTGGAGGGTGGAGGGGAAATACCAAGGAACAGGATTTGTATTATCTTACTACGTATATTTACAACGATAAGATTTTCATTGTGTTCTATGGTAAATTATGATCCTGTTTTTGTTCTGTATTCGGATCAGGAAACAACAAAGCTATGACTTCAAAAAATGCACAGACTTAGTCTTCAGTGACTGTTACACAGCAGAAGTAGTCAAGGGACTCGGCATGACATGTAACTTCTTGGCAGGGGAATTTATAAATTATTGCCTTATGAAATTCTGTGTGCTTGTATTCCAAATGCGTGCAGGTGTCTCTGTGTTAAACTATATATATATATATATATATATATGAAAAAAAGCTATTAAAACTTGTCCGAGGGGATTGGCTGTTTCTTCTTCATCCCCATTTTGGTGTGCCCATCTCCAACATACAGGACTTGTTCATGTCCAGAAATAATTTCTTTGTAAGTAGCATTCCTCCAAAGTGTCTTTGGATTAAAAAAAAAGTGGTATGTAATGTAGTAAAATAGTAAAATGTATCTGAAAACTGTGTGTGTGTGCGCTTTATGTATAGAGATCAGGAGATTGCAATTCAAATCTGCCAGGTAGCTGTGTTGAACAGTGCTGGCTCCTTTCCCAGTATTTCCTTTTATTTTGCTTTTTTGTCCCCTGGTGTATCTGTTTGAGTACTTTGTGGACTGCTATCACCCTTGTAGTCACCTGACATTACGGCAATCTTTCCAACAAAGATATTTGTGTCCTGCGAGCTGTACTGGGCAGGCATGATGTGAAGAAGGAGGCATAATGCTGCTGCCAGGTTATCATGTTTGTTGTGTTGACTGCTGACTAAAGTGCTTGTTTATCTTTTAATTTGTGCTGACAAACTTCTTTTGCTTCAAAATAAGAATTAAATTTTTGCCTGGGAAGCTGAGTTTCTGGACCATGAAGGAAAAAGAGAATTTCTGAGTGTGTAACCCGTGACTTCTTAAAGGCAGCTCGGCAGCGGGTCCGTGCAGAGGAGCCGGGATGATGTCCCATTTAAGCTCACTGAGTGCCACCAGCAATGCAGAGCATGTTTCCATGGGCTCCTGGGCTCTGGCTTGGCATTTAGAAATATGCCATGGTATGACCAGGCTTTGGGACTGTGGGGAGGGGAGTGATGCTTTTCTTGGGACCTTGGGGTCCCTCTTGGCTGGAGGAGTCCCTGTGAAACCAGTATCAGAAGAGGTTAAAGATCTCCATCCTTCCATCTCATAACAGATAATGAGTGCACTTTGGAACCTGGCTGTACTTACTGATTTCTGGTCTGGTATCCCTCTTGGAAACAGATCTTTAAATACAAAGATCAACCTTTTTTCTCACATACCCCTCCCCTCCATTTTTAAATGATGGTCTTAAACCCAGAGCACTCTGTGCAAAGAGGTTCAGCACACGCACTTCTGGGAAACAGGGTTGTTCTGTGACTGCTTGAAGTCTGGCCAAGCATAGCTGATACACAGAGGTACAGTGTAATAACTGCACTTGTATGTGAACCCATTTTTCTCTTTTAATATGCACTTATCTTTCTAATAGGGCATTTGAAGACATTTGTCTAAAACCCAGTAAACAATGGCCTTTTTCTCTCCTTGGACTACATTCAGTGTTTGCACTTGCACTTCGTTAGGAAGTAAGTAGCTATTTGCTGGGGCTGTAAAAATTGCTCTTCCTCTCCTTGTACCTTATCTTATCTTCCTGGGCAGAAGTCAAGAGCTTCTTTCTTTTGCCCCTCCCTTTCCCTCTTGGCTATACAATTGAATACAAATGATCCAAGGGGTATAATATGCCAGGTATTTTGCACACTCATCTCTGGGGAGCTGATAACAGCAGCCTGCCTCTCTTGGAAACAGCCTCTTGGCCTGCTCTCTCTTGCTGGAGTCAGCAGTTACTTGCGGGGCTGGAAGGTGCTAGTCTCCCTCGTCCCTCCAGTGAAGGACTTTGGGGCAGGCAATGAGGTTGCATCTGATGCTCTGAGGTGCCTCAAGACTAATTAATGCTGTAAGCTCCTTGGCAGGTCCGGCAGCTTAATTGCAAACCTCCACCGAGGGTGGTGGAGTCATTGAAAGGCATTTTCTTGGTTGGGGGGGGAAAATGGGCTGTGAACAGGCTTGACCAGCCCTGGAGATGGTGGGAAGCCAAGCATTCCCTTTCCACAGGGGTTTCCGAGTGGCTAAGGTGAGCCTGCCAGCCCTGTGTCATCCTGACTTTGGCAGCCTTTCCATATAAATGACAGCTCTGACATTCAAGTCTGCAGTGAGAAACTGGACAAGTAAATACCCTTCTGGGAAAGGGGAAGGGCTGCAGCCGGCACATGCCTCTTGGGCTGTGACAGTGGCCCGTGGCTCTCGGCAGGACTGCGCCAGCTTTTGTTCATAACTGTCCTCCTGAAAGGAAGCGGTGAAAGGCCGCCAATCCGCCTTTATTTCTGGGAAACGAAGTGAAATGAGTGAGGCAACCTATCGGAAGCAGATCATTAGAAATATTTGTGACCTTACATGATCCCTACAGGGCTGGGATAGAGGCAGCTGGAAAGGGCAACGTGTCCTCGTTTGTCATGTTAGCAGTTTATCATCTCCCACTCTGTAGGGCTTGTTTCTCTCTCCTGTGAAGGAGACATCCATGTTTCCTGCTGAGTGGAGAGTAGCTGCTCCGGGATGGCTGGACAGACCCTTCTTGGAGGCATGACCTGCTTTCAACATGCTCTATTTTCACCAGCCTGGCCCAGCTGCATGGACAGGGCACCTCGGCCAACTTCCAGCAGCTGACCCCTGGTCCCACCTCTCAACCCCTGGGGCTCCCTTTGTGCCTTTGGCATCTTCTCCTGAGGGCTGGCTGGGAAGATACACTTGCTGTGTTGCTTTGGGACCTGACATGGACTGGCTTTCTTCAGGGGGCTACAGGACAAGGGCCATCACTCTCACCCATCTCAAAACATCTTTGGGGTGTCAAGATAAACACTTTTCTTTCCTCTCCCCCCCTCACTGTGCAGGTAGGATGGAGATATGTACTTCCCCAAAGCCCTAGTGGAAGGGGAAGAAGCACAGAGAATGGCCTTGAGAGGAATTGCTATGAAAAACCACAAACAGCCTGTAACTGCTCCTTCCAGGTTCTCACGAGAGATGTGAAACTCTGACCTTGGGTCTGTACTGAAATGCTGCCAAGGCTCAGATGATGTGGTACTTCTGGGGTTTGACTGAGCTGTGTAGAGGATGGAGGGGGAGGGAAAAGCTGTTCGAGCCTAAACTTTGCCCCTTCACAAGCAGCACATGGCCTCTTCTCTGTGCTGTTCTGCTGAAGTGCTGTGCCTGAGGCTTGGCAGTGTCTCCTCTCCAGCATCCCCTCTCCTCATAGATATGGGGAACATGGCTTGCAGGGCTGGGAAAGTACTGCAGGCAAAGGGCTGGAGCAATTGAATCAGCAGAGGTTAAAGGAAAGTACTGCTGTCAAACCTCACTACATTGTCGGTCACCATTCCTGCAAAGTGTATACGGGGGGAAAAAACCAAAACCGCCAAAAAACCCCACCACTGTAAAGGTTGCATGGTTGCACAGACAGCTTTGAGACTGTCAGTAGCCCATGGACTATGGTTTGGTTACTACGGGCCTGGATGTTTACAAGGCATTCAACCACTTTTGTTGCATGGCATTGCTATACTTGATGGCTACAGCTGGTAAGGCAAAGTACATGTGTAGCTCTGTCGAGAGCTTATTGCTGGTTATAGCACGTACTGCCTGTCTCAGGCTGAAGCAGGTTTGAACCAGAACTTAAAAACTATGTCCCAATGTATCATCAGTACTTGACCCATAGTGGGATTTTTGATTAAGATTCCCTGTGAGACCTGGGGTTGACACTCACTGCTTGCATAACTCTTGTTCTGTAAAGATCTCTGTCCACTCCTGTGCATGCGAGACATCTCTGGGCAGTAAAATTTCTTTCTCAATTGCTCTTCCAGTCACTGGATTATCTATTGCCCTTGAGCAGTCTACAAAGCTCCAGACTAGCATTAAATAGCAATCACTAGATCATCTCCTTTCCTCCTTTCCACTTTCAAGGCTGCTCAATTTCAGAAGAGTCAGGTCTTGCATGGCTCAGGAGGAAGAAGGGATTTAGGTGTGCATTGCTAATGTATGTTGGTGACTGCTGGTGGGACCCTGGGAAGCATACAACCATTAATTTTTATAATTTAGTTTGCAAGCTGTGGTTTCTTGACAGAGAGGATGGTCATTGGTCTGCTTTTTATTCCTTTGGCGGGATGAGTCATCAAAGATGATGATATTAATTAGAGAACTAATATTCCTTTGTGGAAAATAGTGTGAGTTTCCTAGTTTGCCAAGGGCTTGCTCCACACTAGAACTGGATTGATGGGTGCTAGTTAGCTATTAGGGATGATTAAACTGCTTCTGACCTTTCTGTGTATACAGAGGAATTAAAACTCCTGATTGGCATATAAAGGAACTCTTTATTGAGGGATTGGGTCCTTCCATCCTAATGGGGGAGCAGTTCTGCTTTTGAGAATTTAACATACCTGTTAGCTGCCAGCTGGGACTCCAGCTATCCAGTTTTGGTACAAACTGGAGATGCCTGTGACGTGTAAGCTTTAAAGATGGTTGGATGCAGATAATTGCCCCTTGTCTGTTTTGTGAACGGCTTAAACACTGTATGCAGACAGGCAGCAAGTTCTTACTTTGATACTTTTCCACTGTCTTCAGGAACAAAGCTGATGAAACTTTGCCTTGAAATCTAACGGTTGAAAGAGGTAAAAGTGGCCAGAGAGCCTTCCCTGGGAGCTGTGCTTCCTTCTGGCCTCTGTGCTGCCATCACCTTATAAGGAGCTTCTGTGATTCTCATCTAGCTGATAAATGCACAGGGTGGTAGACTGAGTGGTGGGTAAAAGCTATTTAAAGAGAGTTTTTAATTGGCATTTGCTTGCGATGATCTCGTGAAGTCTAAGGAGAGGAATTCCACGCATACGCCCTTCATTTGAGCAATGGCACAGGCAAGGAGGACAATATAATCCAAGGCCTATAAATATCTCCCACATCCATGTCTTCAGAAGATGTTAATGGAGCCCTTGCTGACGCTTGTTTACATGACACGTAAGTAGCTGGAGAAGAGCCCATTTTAAACCTAGCAACTTCTACAGTGTTTGACGTGCTCCTGACCAGCGAAGGGATCAGTGGAATGGGCATGCCGTGGAGAACGCGTGCCGTACTCGCCAGGGATTTCTCTCCCTTCAGGCAGAGAGGAATTGTTTCAAAGTGTGTTCATCCTACTTTAAATACTGGCTTCGTTACTCTGTTTGCAGTGCCCGAAGCAGTTGGAAAGCTACACAGTGATTGACTTGCCTGCACTAGCCTTGAATTTCTTAGCACCTCAAGTTTCCAAACTAAGCCTTGTTTTCCCCCACCCTTGTACAGAGTGGGAAGAGGAGGGAAAGGCTTATAAGCACAAGGAAGGAAAGGGAAAGACCAGAAAATAAGAGATGCTCTGTTATGAAAACTCCACAAAAATAACTTGGCTATTATAGTCAAGCTGCTCCTCTGGAATAACTCGATGCTCTTCTCCATGAGTGTTTCCAAACACCCATCTGTCAAGCTGTGGAGGAGTTGAGGACTTCTGAGCCTAGGAAAGGGTTAAATAGTCTATCATGTCCCTTGATTTGCCAAAGCCTAAACATGGAGTCACCTAATCCCCCTTCCCACAGCTTGTCCCTATAATAAGAGAAACATTGAGACAAACAATAGCAGAGGAGGAAGCTATCAATGATGCAAGGGGTATAGCGTGTTCCAAATTCTAGAGAAGCTTGTCCCAGGTTCCTGCTGGGCTTGTAGGAACACAGTCACTCTGTGTCAGGTCAAATGGCCTGTAACTCCATGTTCCCCAACCAAAGGTTGCTGTCATATGGACAAAGCATTAAGGCATAATAAGGAGAGCAAGTTAAAAGAACAGTTTCCAGACCTAAATCTGAATTTCATTGTTGTATGATGCTTATGTTGGAACTTAAGATGATGGAAAAACTGATTCTAACTTTTTCTGTTTGATTAAAAATCCCTCTGAACTCCAGCATGCTGGCTAAATTCCAGCTCACAGAAGTAATTGACTTTTGCTAAACTACACACCTCCTGTGAAATCTTATTCAGGGAACTTAGTGTAATTACTATCCCTTCCTTCAAATAAATGGTTGTATAGTGCTGTTGATCCAATCTGTCTGTCATGTTCCACAGTAGAAAGAACTTAATTTTTAAGAAACCCATATAGCATGTACAGATTTTTCTTCTCTAAATCCTTCCCAGAAGGGAACAGAGAAGACCAAATGCAGTGCCTACTCAGAGAAAGAACCTTTTTGTTCTTCTGACCTTGTGAAAGCTCTTCTGTCTGAAGATGGGTAGAGAGGGGCATGAGAGGATCAGAGAAATGAGTGGCACTGGTATGTTCACAAGATAGAATCCCCCACCCACAGATATGAGCAAATGAATAGGTTCCTCTGTATAACTTCCTGGAGAAACCTTGTTTGGTAATTGGGAACTGCTCTTAGAAAAAGGAAGCACTGTTGGACACAGATAATCGCCTTTCCTGCGCCTGTACTCGGCACTGGTGAGGCCGCACCTCGATGACTGTGTTCAGTTTTGGGCCCCTCAGTACGAAAAGGACATTGAATTACTCGAGCGTGTCCAGAGAAGGGCAACGAAGCTGGTGAAGGGTCTGGAGCACATGTCGTACGAGGAGTGGCTGAGGGAACTGGAGTTGTTTAGTCTGGAGAAGAGGAGGCTGAGGGGAGACCTCAACGCCCTCTACAGCTACCTGAAAGGAGGTTGCAGAGAGCTGGGGATGAGTCTCTTTAACCAACTAATAAGCAATAGGACAAGAGGGAATGGCCTCAAGTTGCGCCAGGGAAGGTTTAGACTGGATATTAGGAAGCATTTCTTTACAGAACGGGTTGTTAGGCGTTGGAATGGGCTGTCTGGGGCAGTGGTGGAGTCCCCATCCCTGGAGGTGTTTAACAGTAAAGTTGACTTAGCGCTTAGGGATATGGTGTAGTTGGGAACTGTTAATGTTGGGTCAATGGTTGGACTGGATGATCGTCAAGGTCTTTTCCAACCTAGACAATTCTGTGATTCTGTGATTCTGTAATATGGCTCTGTGAACCAGCAAGAGCATGCACAGCCTGAAGTCCTGGTGGGCTGGGAAAATCACATCCTTGTCACTGATGTGAGAAAAAACACGGGTGGCTGGGATTGTCCAAATAGCTGTCACTCTGAAGGGGAAAGAAAAAACATGGGGGGGGTGTGTGTGCAGCTGCTGTCTGTGGGAAGGGGATGGAGAAATACATGCATCTTTTCATGGCCATACTGGAAAGGATAGCATGTATTTTCTATAGAGAACCTCAGGGTGCCTGAGGTTTGGTGCGGTTTTTTTGGTGGTGTGTTGTTTTTTTTAATTTCTCAAAGAGCTTAGCAAAAGTGAAATGTGCTGGATAAACCTACCTGAATATGGAGGACTATTTGTAAACTGCCTCTCTGGAGACACACCCTGCTCAACCTCTCAAGCCTGTTCCTCCTCTAACAGGGTTGCTCCGTCTCCTGCCTTGTTGCTGAACCATAGTGCAACCATATTAAGTAACTGCATGTTTGTCACTAAAATGCTTGTGTTGGTGTGCCCCGCCCCCCCCCCCCCCCCCCCCCCCCGCCCATGATGGGGAAGTTGCACTCTGATAGCACAAGTGGTTTCTGAGCAAGTGTTGAAAGAAAACCCCCACGCTGCGGTGGTGTTTTGCGCACTTGACCTGTGCTGGCAGAGCTCTTGGTGCTGCTGTCCTGCTGGCTCTTCCGAGGGAATCCTGCCAAAATGTCCCGGAGAGGCTGGCGTGGGGACGTAAAGAGCAGGAGCCTCTGCACGACGCGCAGAGCAGGGGCAGGAGCTGTGGCAGGTGCTGCAGCGCTGGCGTGCCTCAGCTGCGGCGTGTAGGGGGGTGACTGCTGCTACCAGCGACACAGAAAATCTCTTGCCGTTTCCTGTTTAACAGTGAGCCTTTCTCTGAGATGGCTAAAGCACAACCGCGGTCAACGCAATGAAAACTCATCTACGACGCGTGTTTAAACAACAGGCTAGTGGTTTGGTTTGTGAACTTGTATGCCCAAACAATCAAGCACAAAAGGCTTTGTGCTCTGAAAGCTGTTTGATACCTCTTATAATGGATTTTTGGCCTACCTACCTGAGCACCTTGCTGGATATACTGGAAAAAGACTAACAGACCTCGCCTTCTCCCATCCCCTTTGAGAGAAACAGTAATAACCTGCTTTTCAAGCAAGTGTTAAATTTCAGCATGACATGACTGGCACAAGCAAGGCGCTGTATGAGCAGCCCGTATAGAGGTAGGGCTGACTCAGGGTGCTCTGTTCAGCCTCAGCCTTGTCCCTCAGGCTGGAGTCGGCTGCAAATTCCACAGAAAGACTTGGGCAGCATTAGCAGACATGCACACTGTAATGGCGGTTAAACTGGGGGTTACTGGGTAGTTGAACTGGAGTGACATAGTCTGCTGACTGCTCTCTAAATGTGCATTTATTGCTGCTTGCTCTCCACCTTATGATTTCCTCTCCCCTCTCTCACCCTGTATAAATGCTAAATGGAAACTTGGTCAACCACCACTGCTCACACCCTCTCTGAGTGCTTACCCAGCACCTCTCGCTGCCTTATTCAGTGCATCTCACTGTCCCATTCTGGCAATAACCATCACTGTAATGAACATGTAAAGAAAGGGCAATGAAGACAGAAGAAAAATTAGAGCCAGCAAGATTTAAGACTAACGTTTTTTGTGTCCTTTCCAGATCTTAATAAATGTATAGCATTCTCATCTGTGACTGGCAGGAAGAAACTCTTTCAATATATTCCTTTTCCTAATTAAGTATTTATCTGGTTGTTACCTCTCCCCTATGTTGAACAAGGTGAATCGTGGGTACAATTTCACTTGCTTCAGCAAGTGTCAAGGTTGTGATTAGACTGCCAAAAGAGAAAGGAGATGTCGCAGATGTGAACCAGTCATTCAGCAGTGCACACCTGAGTCTGGCGAGGCTGATCTGTACATGCATGTTTGGGAATGTGCTAAGGACAATCTCCTCATTCTGTTGCATGTAGCAATAAGCTTTTTTTCTTTTCAGCTGCGTTTCGTTTTGCTATGTAAAGAAATAGACAGATCTGGCCTTTCTTTTTTAATAATGTTTTAGGACCAGGGTACAAAAAAGGCTAATGCATTAATTTTTAAGACAAGTGATAAAGGTACTGCAGTAAGCACAACCTACATACACAGAATATATTTCTCTATATAATATGAACACAGAGATATAAAATAAGTTATACTTGTCTTGGTTTTTCATCACAGTAGGAGCTCAGCTTATATAAAGTGACAACAGGAATTGGAACAACACGCTGCTCCAAAGCAACAACAAAAACCAGAAGAGTGCCTGCACGCGTGTGTGTGTGTGTGTGTGTTTGGGAAACAAAAAAGGAAATTGAGGGATTTCTGCCAAAACTGGGTCTTGAAAGTAAAAATTTCATAGAGCATGAAAGGAGGAGAAGGTCTCTTGGCTCAGGGTAGAGGTTCTGGAGAGGATCAAGTGTTACTGTGTGGTGAGGAGGAGGGTGGGTGAAGGCTGTCAACATCTCGGCTATATTTGTGGGGGCACAGGCAGTAGAGCAAGCTCAGCCCACTGCCCCACTGTGTTCTCTGCTCTTGTGATGGACCATCTACCTGACAGTGCGGGGTTCTTATCTTTACAGTAAGAATGGGACCTAAGCAGCTTTCAGTGTGCACGATGAGAGTAAACATATCACTTCACAGGAATGATAAACACCACCATTGTTCAAAGAGAAAACACTATCTGCTGGTTGTGAAATGTTCAGTGAGCTTGGGAGTGGCATTCCTCCCTCCCAACCCACACGACGTCTGCCTCTACTGCCCCCTCCTCCTGTTTCCCTTGGCGGGGTGGCTCTCTTGGCTGCGCCGGCAGAACAAATCTCCCCCGGGGACTGAATGGGAGGTAGAGGTGATTGGGAATTCTCAGTGCCTGTCCCACAGCGAACAATGAGGAACTCCACCTGCCCAGTTCAGAGCCATTTCAGAATTTATTTATTTATTTATTTTCTTTAAGGACAGGGAAATGCTTGTAAAATTTGCATCTAACAGTTAATTAAGGTTCCTAAAATTCTTAACTCTGGGGCTTAGTATCTGGTATTTTAGTGTGGGCTTATGTTAATTAGGAGGTGCTCTTTAGTTTGGCCGATAGCTTGGAGACCTTGTGGTTTCCTCTTCGCTATCGAGATCTCAGTCTCCTGAAGTTTGCAAGACCCATTAAATAGCAGAAGGTGCAGCCAAAGCTCAGGAGTGATACTGGCAGTTAGCAGATTTCTATTAGTGCCTATTCCACTCTCAAAAAATGTAGTCCACTTCAGTTTTTATTCTACTCCCACTTATCAGATTCTCCTAGTCTCAACATCCTTTCTTTACCTTCATGTTTAGACTACACGTTAGAAAGCAGGGGCATTACACTGGAAGAGTTAATTGCATATTATCATGATGAAGGATTGGACTTTTTTGTTCTGCTTTAGTTTTTTTTCTTCATACAGCAAAATAGGTATAAATCCAAAGGTGATCTCACATCTAAAGGTATAATTTAAGTAAACATGTTTTTCTAGATCTTTTTTCCCCCTCCCTTTCCCTCTCCCCTGTAACCTTCCTTTCATTCTGTTATTTTCCTTTTGGATGGAGGGAGAAGATGGGAAGGGAGCTCATTTGGCAGCTCGTGACCCTCCAACTTGACTTTAATGAGATGATTCGCCAAGGCAAACTCCTCATCATCCAGCATGCCATCTTTGTCGATGTCAGCCAGTTTCCATATCTTGCCCAGCACCGTGTTGGGCAGCTTAGACCTTACCATCTCCTTCTTTGCATTGGCACCAGTTATTTTACCATCGACCGGTGAGAGTGTGTAGAAGATCTCATCGTACATGGGCTTGTCCCTGGCCACCACCCACTCGGCATCATCGATTCCTTCACCAGCGCCTTCGCCATAGCCATGGCCGAATGGACCATGCAAGGTGCCCTCAAAGGCTCCACCCTTCACCATCTGGGTTGGCCGCTGCGACTCTTCCTGGCGTACGAGCACCATGAGCTGGGCGATGTCATTGGCCAGCATGTCTTCCACGGTCTCCAGCAGCTTGCTCTTCAGAGGCTGGAACTTGCTAAAATCCTGGGCTTGCAACTGATCCTTAAAGTGGGACAACATACGACAGGTGAGTGACACGGCCGTGCACAGTGCAGTAACAGTGTAGAGTGGGATGCCTGTCTGCTGTTTGGCTCAAAGAACTGCCACTGCAGAGGAGTGGGGAGCTCAGCATTCCCTCCTCCGATTGCCCTGCACCTCAGCATGTGATGGGGTCTCCCTGGCTGGCCTTGCTCTTACTCAAATCTTTAAGCCCTACAGAAAATGATCTTCCCAGCATACAAAGGGGGGCTGACATGGTACAGAGAGGGGAAGCGGTTTACTCAAAGGCCCAGATGATAGCTATACGCAAGTAAGACTGCTTCTTTCCAAGCCACATAGAAGTGCTCTCCCTGAAGACCAAATTGTTCAAGGTAAACTGGTTGTGCGGCCCTTGCTACATCCTGCAGCCAGTGCTCTGCATTCCCTACCTCTCTGCACTCTGGGAAGGAGATGCCACTCTGGCAAAAGACTATTTCACTCATCATCATCATAAAGCGCACCTTTCAGTTGCCATAAAGACAGTAGCATGTCTGTGAAGAGGTGAGTGTGTTTACAGCATGGCTTGGTTTCTGTAAGTTTCACAGCTGAGCAGAAGTGCTTTGAGCAGGGCCTGCCGATAACTCTCTTCTAAAAACTGCAAAATGACCTACAGCTTTATCCTTCACCCTCTACTCATTAAATCCTCTCTATTCACTCCTACTGGATTGGTATAGTTATTTTTAAACAAACACATATTTTAACAAGGAGTGAATGGGATCTTCTGTTGGATACATTCCATAGATCTCATTCCCAAGAACTTATGGAAAATATACTTCAAAAAAAGAAAAAGAGCAGATGGTGTGTTTTCCATAGGGAGCTAGTAATGACTCCAACAGCTAGCAACTCTGAACAGGTTTCTGCTTGGACTGAAGCCACGCAGCAATATAACAGCATCCAGCATTGTTTGAATATACAATATAAGGCTCTGATCCAAGGTCCTTTGAAGTCTCTGGCTTGCGTGAACACCGGGTCAGGTCTCAGCTCTGAAGAACAGAAAACCTGCTTCTCTGCTTAAAATAGAGAAGAGGCTTTCAGTTTTCACAGCCTCCTTTCTCTCTTTCTAAAAACAAAGAGTGAAGTAGAAGACAAAAAAAATACAGCTCTTGAGGGAGTGGGCATATGTAAGCTTTTCAGGATACAGCTTTCCTTTTAATATAAATTAGCAGTATTCTTAGGCCTGAAAAATCTGCAAATGGAACCTGGAATTAAAAATAAAGAAAAATAGAAGAAATAATTTGCTGTAAAGTGCTATTCAGGCAAAGATTTGAGAAATTAAGGCAGCTGTATCTTCAGATGAGCTCTATGTGCAAAAAGCGTTCATGCCCAAATATTGCCTGCACGTATTTCAAGGCCCATTTCAACATTACAACAGGCCTTTCCCCCAAGCAACAACAATCAATGTCTGCGTGGCTTCTGTCGTATTCCCTGTGGTTATTCTAATGCTCTTTCCTCGGATGTTTGGTGCTCTGGCCGAGATGTCACTGCTTACCTGCATCTTTCTCAGATTAGGGAAGTCTCCTGGTGAGATCTGATGCTCTCGTTCAATCCGGGCATAAATCTCTCCCAAGTTGTTAACAAGCTCTTTCTTTTTATTGTCTTTCCCAAACATTGAGGGCATTTCCTTCTTTAGGGAACTGATGATGTAGGCATGGACCTGAGGGGCATTAAATGATATGGAATGAAGAAGACAAGTGTTAAAGAGCGTATCAGAAAATTCCTCCCAGCACAGAGTGTCTGTGCCTAGGACTCAACCCCACCTTGTCCCACCCTGAAGAGCAAGCTCAGCTCCTCAGCTTGCTTCAATCTACTGGTTATTGCTCCTGGGCCAAGTGCTGCTCAGCTGTGCTGAGACAAGGTGAAGACAGTGTATGAGTCCTGGGCATACAGAGAGTAACATCTGCATGCACTTCCTGGAGGGAGTGGTGCTTTGGGGTTTTTTCTTCCCCTGGGCAAGGCCTTCCAAGGAACAATTCAGTCCAAACCCAAACATACAGGTTTTGGAACTCTCTAGACTGTTTAATGTTTTAGTATGAATACCAGTCCTTATGTGACATTCTGTTGGTCTGGGGGTTTTTTGAATGGTGGACCAAGCATTTTCTCTTAGAAATGGAAGACCCTCACACAGAAAGCTTTTTAGGGATCTTCTGATCTCCTCTGTCAACTGATATGGCGTTCTTCCCTGTATTCTGAGGGGCTTCATTCAGCTCATTTCAAATATTCAGCATTCTTGTGAGTCCGTACCTCCTCTGC
Source organism: Strix uralensis (assembly GCF_047716275.1). Classification (NCBI taxonomy): domain Eukaryota; kingdom Metazoa; phylum Chordata; class Aves; order Strigiformes; family Strigidae; genus Strix; species Strix uralensis. Next base: position 109,859,035 of record NC_133974.1, read on the forward strand.
ATCCATCTAAGCCAGGTATCTCTCTTGGCTAAAACAGTTTAAGGCAAAAGACCTAGAGCTTACCAATTCCCTTGATGTGTGTGATTCTGACATACTGAATTGGTCCTAATTCTCAAGCTGCTACCACAGAGCAAGTGCTTCAAGTGCTCCCTGCTTTGATCTGTGGCTGTCTTCCTCACTGTGGCCTGTCATGATTGACACACCAAGTAAAGGAGGTGCTTTCTTCCTTCAAGTGCACAGGACTAATATACTGGGCCTAAGCAAAATGGGACGGAAAAAGAGTAGGATCCACCAGCTCTGCAAGCTGAACTGGCCAAACCCACTTCCCCATAGCCTGCATACTGCAGACACCCTAACCTAAATGCCTGGGGTGTTCTATGCCAACACCCACCTTGGCCAGCCGTGCTCGCTTGATGAGATCATTCAGCTTCCTCAGGGCTGCATTGCGGGGCAGGCTCTGGATATCCCTGAACAGGTCCTGCTCCTCTGCCTCAAACAACTTGCGGTTGTCGGGGATGAGCAATGGATGGGACCAGAAGGAGCCAATGTAGACCCTGATGACCTCAGGAGTGTTGACGATCTTTCCCAGGGACCACATGAGGGCACCGTACACCCGCATCAGCTGTTGAGTCTCTATCTGGTCAGCCTTGTTGAGAACAACTCTCATCTTGTCCTCATGGTTCTTCAGGGCCTTGATGACCTCAGAGAATTCATCAGAGATGTCCAGCTTGTGTGCATCAAAAAGGAGAATGATGCGGTCAACCCGCTCTGCAAACCACTCCAGTACAGCAGCGAAATCATAACCTGCAAGGGGTGGAGAAAAAGCAGAGATGCACATGCATGGGAGTAGAGAAGCCTACTCACTGTACCTGAACTGTGCCGTCTGAGGGTAAGCTTGTGAAGAGGAAGCTTCACCAGTAGATCAGGTAGCCTTGATAAAGGAAACATTAAACATCACTCCTTGTCCCAAAGAAGGTGGACATGAGGCACTGTCCTTCACACTGCAATGCCTAAAATGTGCAGTTAAGGACAGCTCTCATCTTTTCCACATTAAGAGATCACCCAAAGAAGTCTTGAATTTGTGCTACAGATGCTTCATTCAAATGTTTATCATGGGGAAACTGCTATATTCAAATGGCTACTGCAGAAGTCTTGCATGTGGCAACTAGAGAGGTCTAGTTTCTGAATTACTGGCCATCAGCATAGCCTACAAAGGCTGTAGAAAGCTGGATAATTGCAATACTTGTACCCAGACTGGTTTGAGATGCATATCTCTACTGCTTAATAATTCTCAGGTCTTGTCTAGTTGTGCAAGACTAACTTTGTCCCATCCAATTCAAAACCCAGGATGCAAATAACCTGCCTTACTTGAGTAATCATCCTGTCATACCTGCTGCACGTGCACAAAGCAAAATGACCTGTGTTTACTTTGCTAGGTACTTGATGCTTAGAAGACAGCATTGCTGTGAACACCAGAGGTGGACTCAGGCTACCAACAGTGGGTTCAAATTTCACATGTCTCAGAACTAAGAATAATGGATGCACAGTGTTAGACTTGGGTCCATCTCTAGGCAATACAGGGCATGATAAATAGTGTGTGTGGAGATGTTTTAAAAACAACAGCAGACAGCAACAAAATGACCTTCTTTCCTAGCTCTGTGTGCTTTTTCACCTTCTTTAAAGCCTCACTGAGAGACTGGTGCTTTCCCTCTGCTCTGTCAGCCTCTCCTATGCTGTGCAACATTTGGGGTTATCTGTGTTGCCAGAGCGCTGCACTCTGTTAGGAGAGATCAAGACAGAGCATATGCTATTTGCATTCAAATCCTTTAACATACTATTTTAATCTTGCCTTTCATGAATAAATGTATGATGATTAGTTCCATGCTTTTTTCTTCTTTTCTTCTTTTTTCTTCTCTCTTTTTTCTTTCTGTCCTCTTCAAAACCTAGACGGCAACCAGTGCATCCTAGTCAGAACTACAGAAGGGAGAACTCCTGAGCTCTGATCTTGATTTTTGCCACTAGCCTTTTCTCCCTTGTGACTAAGCAAATTAGGGTGAAACCCTGGCTCTCAAGTCAGGAGTAAAGCCTGTATGAACCTTCTCTTCAACTGGATAAATTAGTATTAATTGTTTGCCACTGAAAACTTTTATACAACTGCTAAGTATTATTACTGGGCAGTGTTCTGTCCTGGACAATTATAGTTTGCTCCTTAAAAGAAAAGGAGGGGAGAGGAAGTGCTCTTGGATGTGAACAGCTTGCCCTGCTCTGTTCCATGGGATCTACAGAAATCATAGATGAAACAGAGAGATTTTGTCCCACCAGTGGCCTTCTGCTCCTTTAGGACACTGGTGTCACCTCTAGCAGCAGCAAGCAATGCTGGGCCCTGGCTCTTCACTCAGCTATGTTTGATGCTGAGAACTTCAGAGAATTCAGAATTAGTATTACCTTTGACAGAGACCTGCTGAGCATTCAATATATTATATTGGTATCTGTAGATCTTGCCCATCCATGTGTCTGACCTCAGTAACAATCATGAGTCAGACCCTCTTAAGATTGAAATAAACTTGATCCTGCTTGCTTTCAGATATTAACAGCCTTTTAACCTTAGATGGTCTCACTGTAGAGAGCTCACCTCCACAGGTCTAACTGCATATCTGCTGTAAAGTTATGTATGCTGACTCCTTCCCAAATTGTGCTAGGAGGCAGGACAAAGTCAATGCTGATACCTCATTTTACTTGGACTGGGTTCAGGCTGTAAGCTCCCTCTGCAAGCAGATCAATGAATTTGCAAATGGGGACACCCCCACTCCCCCGCCCCCCCAAACTTTGCTAAACACAGCATGCACACCCACACCTAATGTTCAGTTCTGCCTGAGCTGCACTGGAAGTCATCTAGCATGGCAGGATAGTTTATTCTTCATAGGCAGAGCTGCACAGCTTGCTTTTTCACCATGGAAGCAATGAGTCAGGGCAACTTTGTTTGGAGATGTTCGTGCATTTAATCTTGTCAAATCTCATTGACTGGGATGCTTTCTTGTCAAGCTGGCATGTGTTTGAACTGCACCATGACTACTTCTTCCAGTCTTTTTCTTGGGGGGAATCAAGGGGGAAACAGTCATGTTCTTTAGGGCACTTCGTAATCCTACAGTGATGTCCTGTCACAGATCACGTGGATGGTTTCCCTCTGACTGTAGAGAAACAGCCACAGTTAGGCTCTGTGTTGTGTTAACAAGGGCTGAGATGAGGTGGGGAAAGTGTCTGCACCTGACACCCAGCCCACCTTCTAGTGATTCAGTAAAAGTGGGGACTGATTATTTAGGAAAAAAAAAAAGAGGAGAAAAAAAAATGTGGTAGTTTTGGTATTAGCTGAGGACTTGGGAGACTGACCTTAGCCCTTTGATCTGCCCAAGTCCTGGGGTTTGTCTGAAAGTATCTTTAGGTGCTTAGCTCTGTTGATTTTATCTGGATCCACAGTAGTACTTAGAGGGTACCTGTTCTGTGAGCCTCTCTTTCCTATTCACAAACAAAAATGTTGCTCTAACCAACCAGAAAAAGGAATTAATATGGGCTCAGACATTTTGTATGTTCCCAGCTGCTACAGTAACATACAGTGAGTCTTGAATATCCCTGTGGACTTCATTAAATGTCTAGATTGATTAGCAGACTTTCTTTTCCAGCTTCTTTGCTTGTTTGGAGATACTCTCCTGACAGCTGTCCTGCATATCTCCATTAAAGAGAGAACAAAGCCCTGGGGAGTAACACTTGGTGATGTTTCACAGCAGTCACAACAGCATGAACTGGTCTGCGTCCCTTGCTGGGACAAAAGCCCAACCCACAGACTCCTCTTGTATGTCCTGCTTGCTTAGTGCTTAGGGATATGTGAGACCTCTCCTGTTAGTGCCCAACTAAGCAAGAAACGTGTCTCTCTGTGTGCAGTTCTGACAAGTGCTGATCACACCTGCACTCTCCTGTATGGAGGTACTTGGTGGGAAAACCAAAGTGTATGTATTTTCTGAAGTGACAGAACACTTTAGAGGAAAAGAGAGGAAAATTATCATGAATGTTATATAGTTCCTTAACAGGTAGCATGACATGTGGAAAGGGCAGGTGGGACAGACCTCTGTTTACAACTATCTACGTGGAGTCACTGACTGTGGTGGTGTTTTCTCACACAGAGAAGAGCCTAGAGAATTGCTACACAGGTGATTCATAGGATTGACTTTTTAGTTTTGCTTTTAGTATATGAAAGAGTAGATTGTTACTAAAGCACTTGGATAGCAGGGTGACAGTGTAAAACTCTAAGGGCAAGCTATTAATAAAGATGTTGAAAAATAAGGTCTTAAATTAATATTTTAATGTTTAGCTCAGAGCTTTCATTTTCAGCGGACTCTTCAACAGCATAGAGAACTCACGACACTGTGCCTGACTCCAGCCAGAGCTCAACATCTGAGAACACACAAAGCTCATTCTGTAACTAAATCCAAGCATTAGCCTCACTTTGATTTCTTCTCCCCTGCCCCTTTTTTTCTTCACAGATGCATAGGGCCTGACTCTCTCTTCTGGCAGTGTGTGAGCTTAGACCAGGAACTGATCTTGATCTACAGTCAAATTAGGAGTTTTCAAAGTGTGCCCTTGCTCATTCCACTGCAAATGTGTTATGTCTCTTCACGCCCTCTCTTAGTGTTGCAGAGTGTTGCTAAGGCCTCTCACAAAGAAGCCAGTTACTATCTGTGACTTGGCAGCGTTTCAGTGATGGGTGAAGCTATCCATGTAACATAGCACAGTTTTATTGTGAAGTTATAGGGCATTTGGGAAGCCATCTGCTTGCCAAAGCTGCATAAATGCAAAACCATTATTACAGGGATGTTCAGACAGAAATGTAAAGGGGAGAATTTTCTGTTCAGTAATTCCTGTCTGTTTGTGGTTGCATTTGCATTTCTGTTGAAAAATATGATGCGTATTTAAACATTCTCTAATATCACTGATGCACCTTCTTTCACAACCTCCAGATAAGGTAAACATGAATAGAAAATGAATCCCAACTGTAAAGTACTAGGAGGACAAGATGAACATGATAATAATTTTCTTCTATCAGATGTTTTCTCATGGGACAGATTTCCTTCTGACAGCATGAAAAGGACTTGACAGATTTAACACAAAGCTGACAAGTCAGCAGGACTGTCAGTGGATTCAGCCTACAGAGAAAATGATCTTCTTGCAGACACCCTGCCACCTAGACTCCATAAGGCAGACTGGCTTAATGAATACTTCTCTGTGCACTATTGGAATACCTGGCAGCACGCATTTCACTAAGATCTGGCAGGATTATGCAATTATATTTCTGTCAAGTCAGACCAGGCATGATATAGTCTTTATGCTGACTGTGGGAAGATGGATGATATCTGACCCAGCATAAAATCTGCCTGGTTGTAACATTTTTAAGCCAATTTAAACCAGCAATGAGTGTGCATGTATTGGTTCAGCATTTCTCACCATGTAGCTACACTAGTTGTGTTTTTCTGTTTGTTTGTTTGGGTTTTTTTTTGTCTGATAGTAAGCACACTACTGGATTTCCTGTCTTGTGGTACCATGGCCACAGCCCTTGTTGCAGTGGAATTCAGATGGGATGGAATGGGAATAGTAAGATCAAAAAATGCCCAAAACCCCAAAGCTGTTGCTTTGCATCAGATATCTTGCAGCTTGCTGTCACTATTGCCTTAAATTGCACTGCTGCTTTTAGCAATTCACCTCTTTCCTGCTGAATTTTAGTCACAGGGAGCACCCTTCTCATCCTTCTAAAGGTGGTGTTATCCAGAGGTTTAAAATTCACCAGACTGCAGCACTCTATAGGGCAGATTTTTTAATGGCTGTGTCCCTATTTGTCAACTGATAGATTGGCTCTGTGTGTCTGAGGACAGCATCAGAAGATTGGATAGTTGGCACAGCAAACACTGACTACCCAGAGAGGGAGCAGCTCTTGGAGATGAAATGAATGCCTATTTCAGGGAGCTAATGACTTGATCTGAAGTTTTAAATTGAGTAAGAAGGTCTGGAGGCTTAGTCTAACTGGTCACAGTGAAATCCTGCCTGCAAGCCCTTCAAAGTCCAGGGAAAAAGACTATGTCATGGCAAAACACACAGACAGCCCACGCTGAAGGGGAAGAATGTGCCGGGGGGGGCAGGCGTTACCTGAGCGTCACAGATGGCTGTAAGCAAAGAAGGAAGGCAACACAATGGTCAGAAGAAAAGAACTAGGGGAAAAAGGAAGGGGGAAATGACACATCCCTTTGAGGACACACAAAGTGAGTGGGAAGCAGGGTAGGTGGCTGTTGTGAGACCAAGGGAGGGATGGCGCAGCAGAGAGAGCAGGGTGCTGGGGAAGAGTCTGAGAGATGAAACAGCTGGGACTGGATGGAAGAACAGTGATTTGGGCAAGTTTCTTTCAAGGTGAGGAGCTGGCGGTGCCAGCAAGGAGAGGACAGAAGGGAAGATGAAAAGCGAGGGATGGGTATTGGATGTACCTCACTGCAGCTCATCCTAAACCATCCTTGTAAAAAGCTGCCATACTCCTCTCTGGAAGTGGCTGCCTTCCAAGGGGATATAAAGAGATTCCTGTAATATATATCTGTGGGTGTGCTGGGAAGTAGACAGAAGTCCTTCACGATGGAAAGATTTTTATGAATGTTACATGTCATAATTTATAGAGCAGGCCTCAGCCTGTTGGTCACTTCTGCCTTTGCCTGTACTTAAAGAAATAATCTGTCCTGGAGCTGCTGATTCTCAGCACTAGGAGCTCCATCCTCCAGCCAGTGCTCTGCATTTCCTCCCCCTCAGTAACAAGAACTAATGGAAACATTACATACATTTGGGAGACCTTAAAGGTTTCCAAAGCAAAGGCAAAAGGACTCAAAGCACAGCAAATCTGCCTATGTTCTCAGCTAGGAAAGATGGGTGGGTGTCAGATTTCTAATGCTAACATTTACATTACCCAGTACCTGGAGCAGTAGACTGCATGGACTTTTGTTTTCATGTTGTTTACTGCAAGGGTTTCAGGGTTGGGAAGAGCCCGGAAGGCTGACAGGGCTCTTGCTTTATGTCAGTAGAAACTAAGTGAAACCTTACTATGCATATTCAAATCAGGTGGAGTAAAACTGATGAGACCACCGTCCAAAGCAAAGTTTCCCTTATAGCAGGCTGTTTAGCTTCTATGTACACACAGCTGAACCTGTCCCCTTACCCTTTACACGTTTCTATTTGTCATTTGTGACAGATGGACTGAGCGTTTCCTGGTACTTGGGCAATCCTGAAAACAGTTCCTAGCCAGATTTTGAGACCTCCAAAGGCATCTGAATATAGGACAAATTTTCCAAAGAGGTCAGTGCACAGCAGTGCTGATGCATAGCTGGAATTCCAATGAAGTTTTTACTACAGTGTCCAAAGACAAACTGAATTCTCCCAGTACACACGGTTTAAATCTGGGAAGAAATCATGTTTGAAAACCTGGCCTGAAATGGCCATCAGTAACTGATAGCTGCTACCAGTGACCAGGAAACACAGTCCTCCTCTGTTGTTACTCAGGATGCTGAAAGAATACATGGTGGGCATAAATAATGCAAACTGATGGGCATGACTATCTTTCCTTGATGAAATAGATACTTAGGATATTTCTGGAGTGCATAGGGGGCAATAAAATGGACAAATTGAACAGCTGTTCTAAAAATCAGACTTGTTTGGTAACACAAATTAAGTGCATGCTACACGTTATCAGGCGTAAAACAACAAAAAAAAGCAAGCACAGCCCTTTCCATGTGTGCAACTATTTAATCTCAGTTCTTTTGCATTATTTTTTTCTCTTCCAGTTCTGGAACTGCAAAATCTAGCAGTATTTCCAACTCAAATCATTAAAACAGCCCCTCCCCACTCTCCCTGAACAAAATCATGGTTTAGTCTTCCCAAAACCCAAATATAATCTTGAGTTTTTGTTTGCATCCTGCTTTCAGGTCAGAATAGTTAGGTTTGTGGCTTCATATATTTCTATGAATAAAAAGGACGAATAAAAATGCAGATTTTCTGCTCATTTTTGCATTGCTCTTAGAGGAAGCGCAGAAGCGTGTGACTGTAAGAGCTGAGCCTTTCAGTGGAACAGTACGCGTTTGTGAGACTGTGATAAAATCAAGCAAGTTGGCAGAGCAGCCACTGCACTGCAGTAATGGAGGTGAACTGGGAAGTCAAAACCAACCAGCGAACTTTCACCCTCCCAGGCAGAGTGAAATACAAAATATAAGCAAACATCACCAGTGGGGAGTATTATAGCAAATATTTGAAATGCCTGCCTTTTAGAGGCCTTCAGGGTGGATGCTTTCAGTTGTGTATCATGCTGTTGCTAGCACATGTGACAAAACTCTTTGGAAAAAATATTTTTTTGTTGCCATTGTACCCTAAACAACATTGCCTGAAGTGGGAGAACATCAGTTCCCTTGGTGTTTGCCTTTCCCTTCCAAGTGTGGCTATTTGAGACACAGTCAGTGTGAGAGCTCTGCACTGTGTAAGACTGTTGCCATTAGCATTTTTCTTCTCACTGTCAGGCTGGTGAGTGACTAAATATCCCTGGTGCTGGAACTGCTGGTCATTCGGAATTTTTCCTTCCCAGGAGAGGCAGCAAGGCTAGTGTGTGGTTTCCTTGGCTATGGGAAGCCTGGGCTGCACTGCAGCCAACAGAATGGAACTGGGTGGAGGGCTGGAAAAAGGCTGGAATAACGTGTACTGGAAAGAAAGTCAATGGGGAATGACGCTGCCAGTCCTTACCTCCTGGCTAGGATCTTATGCTCACTGCTAACGCAGGAAAGGGAGGAGGCGACATACATAGGGTGAAGATGAAGTAAGTATCCAGGATATATTCAGGAAGTACTACCTGGAAACAGGGATCAAATACAAGTTGGCCAGGGCATCGCTGAACTTGGCAGACTTGGATCTGCTTAGCTCAGGGCATGTGTAGGTCGAAACTGACAGTGAGCAGAGCGTGTAAAGCACAGCCCCCCGGGGATGGCACCACTACTGAAACGCATGAGTTGCTGTTACCAGGTAGCTCAGTTAACATGGCAGACTGCTCGAGATGATGAAATGAGGAAGTCCTAACTCCTGCTCTGGTTCTGCTGTACTGCATGACCTGACCTGTGATCCTCCCTTTTGTCCTCATTTATTTCAGTACAGTCATCCCTTTCTCATCTTCCTTTCCAGCAGGATGGCCTGGGCTCATTATGTGACACCAGAACAGTGTTCTACAAATGGATTGCATCCATGTTATCAAATTGTCAAAGTAGCCAAAACTGTGCTTCTTTGGTACAAATACCTCCCCTATGGGCATCTCTGCAGCTTGCTGTTGACTCATGGTCAGCCAGAAAGCGTAAAAGAAAGGACACAGAGCAAGGGACAAGGCAATGCAATGATTAGTTCTTTACACGTGGACATAGATCCATGCCCCAGTATGTGAAAAAGATGAGAAATAGCTGTTCTCCAGGCAAGGATAATACAGCAGCAGCAAAGGGCAGGATGCTTTGGGCCATGACATCCTGGGATTACTTCCCACCAGGCCTGTAAATGAAACCTGTATATCCTAGGGGGTGTAGCTACCCAACCTGTGACACCATGGATGCCCACCACAAAGAAGCACACAAGTCACAGGAGCTCAGCAGGACAAATCACTGCAGGCAGCTCCCTGGCTACACTTTTTACCAGAGCCTGAGAGCAGCAGCAGCTGTGTCAACGCTGGTGATCTCATTGCATGCCGAGGGGATGTGGACTTCAGCTATGACTGACTGCATCACCCTCAACTGCTTGACAGGCCTAAACCTGCAGGAAACTTCATGGGCTGCTCTGGGGGTGGGGAGGAGGGGAAGGTGGCTCTTATGATCATGTTGTGGTGTCCTGGAAGAGAGCCAGCGCAGAGATCTGTTTCTCAGGATTATACAGCGTTCCTTGAAGGAAGGCTTGCTACCCATCTGCAAAACCCTGCTGCTGGTTACATGAGGATGACTGCTGCCAGGACCAACGCTAGCGTGCTGGTGCTTCTGCATGCTGTCTGTCCATCAGGGAAGGGATTGCCTTATCTGCCATGTTAGTCCTTCCAACAGCAATGAGGCAGTGAATTTAATTCAGAGTTGAGCTCAGACAAATGAAGAGCTTCAGAACATGATCTTGGCCCCTGAATCATTCCTTTAAACCCAGTTTCCTTGCTCCTTGAAACATGGATGCAACACCAGGAACAGCTACTGCCTTGAAATTCAGGCATATAAGGTGGCCCTCCCGGATTGCTAAGCTTTCATACCATGGTATTCTGCTAAAATGGCACTATATAGATTAGCTAATGCTCTTGATGTCTAATGGGAAAGGAGACAGACTTGTGATGTTCCCAGTGAGAGGAATTTCCTATTTTTAGAAGTGCTACTGGTTCTCATGGGATGGGCAGGCTGGGAAAGTCTGCCACATCTTTTGCATCTTTTCTTCTCCCCTCAAATTTATGAGAGAGCGCTGCTTTACTATTCACTCCCTTCCCTGACCTTGTATCACAGGTACTCCAGTCTGAGGGTCTTAAAAACTTACTACTAGCAAACAACAGGGGTAAGAAGAGCTCCCCTGTTCCCAGCAGTTAAGAAACTTCAAAGTGTCTCTTGGGAAACCTCTGTAAGACTCCCTCAGGTCTTGCTTCATTCCCAAGTGAAATCTGAGCAGGCTGGGAAGGTATAGAAGGGCAGGAGCATTTTCTTGTGTCAGCAGTTTTTAGCACTGTCTTGTTTTCTGCCTAGAAACCACATTATTGCTCTATCTGCCTCCAAAACCAGCTTGCCACTCAGGGCATCTGGCTCCTAAGCTTGGTGGCAAAGGTGCCAGCCTCACCACTTTTTCCTACTCCTCTTCCATGGGAGCTGGGAGGCGAGCACCCCCTAACACCAGTTTCCTTGAGATAAGTTCAAGCCAAAGCCTGGCAGCAGCCCTTCCTAAACATAAGCACCTCAGCACTCTTTTGACTCTTTCTGCTCCCTGGGCTGAATCCCCTGCAGACAGAAATTGCTGGAGTTCTGCCAGCTTCAACAAAGTTATGTTAATCTAAACCAGATGAGGATCTTGTCCTGTAGCTATTGAAAGGCCATCCGATGTGGCCCACGTGGCCATTTTCAGGCTGTCCTGGTTATAAATGGCAACATAGTGAGATCCCACCTACCCTGTACTTTTAACTGTTGTGATTAGGTCAGTTGACAGCCAGGTTGTGACAGCCCCCTTGTTTCATTGGAGGTGTAGCAAAGCAAATTCCTGGGACGGTAAGATGAGCAGGAGATGGCTGTGCTCCATCCAGAGTTCTCAGCTCCTGGCAAAAGGGTGGAGTGACCACACACTGTAGTCACAGAGCCAACACACAAGCACTTAATTGCACTAAGGGCAGAAAGGTTGTTCAGGAAGAACTGGCCCCACATGCTGAGACAGGCCTCCAGCCCTACAAATAGGTATCACGTGCAAAAGCTTAGAGAATTGGGACTCCCCTTCAGCCTTCTCTGCTTATGAAGAACATTCCCTCAGCTGTTCCCAGATGTTTGGAGAGGTGTTACTGGCTTGGGTCAAAGTGCACCAGTGACTTTCCTAAGAGCGCAGAGCTGTGCATCAGCGCGTTCTGGCATTGCTGGCATTTACTAGAGTAGCTGTACGAATGAGACACCAAGGCCCGCTGGGAGGCTGACTGAGAAATTTTGCAAAAGGAGGAGCAAGAAGTGCCAGTACATTTTGCAGGAGGATATTTTTAGTACTGGAAATAGCTGGAAAATAGGAAAAATCTTGCAGTATATGTCAGGATTTGAATTGGTGAGGAGATTTGGGAAAGAGGCTATGGAAACTTTTTTTGGGACTTGAAATGGGTCCATTTTGACTCACATACATTTTACTTTTAAGAACAAGAATATTTCTTCCTAAGCAAGTTTTCTTTGCAGTGATAGTTCCACAAGAGAACTGGCTGCTTTTGGTGGCATTTTTTGACTGAAAAATGTTTACACCATGTAATACAAATTTTTGTTTATCTCCACTTTTAAACACTTTCTGCTGAAGGGAGGAATGCTTGCACAGCATGTTTTTCAACCTTCTGATGAGGACTTGCGTATCTTGCTACCTTTTGTAGACTGCCTGGAAGGAATTTATGATCCTCTAGCAGTGCAGAGACCCATGTTGAAAAAGCTTAATGTGAGTTTTCAAATAACTCTGGTTGTCCTTTATAGCTTTACTGATGCTTCTTTAGTTAACGTCCCTGTGGTAGAAGATCCCAGTAAAACAAACAAGACCTGGCTCTGTGCAAGGTGGTTGCTCAGTTAAAAGATTAAATGAAGTTTCTAAGAATAATTTCAATGTAAAGGAGCATTATAAAAGTGGGAAAGGCATGAGTCATCAGAAATCTTCTGGGACAGAACACTTAAATATGGGAAAGGCCTCAGCACTCTGGGTAGAGCCTGTGCTGCTGAAACTTAATTGTGCATTGTTAACAGGTGGTGTGAATGAGAACTGATCTTCTCAAACCCAAATGCTGCAATTACTGCTCTTGGCTTTCTTCCAATGAAATGATGCATAGCTGTCAGCTTTGTCTAAGGAACCTGCAAGAAATGTGAGCTGTGCCACCCTTACCTTATAGAGTAAGAAACTGACCACAGATGTTAGGTTTAAAGTATCAAGATGTCACCCACTTCAGAAGGGTCAGCCTGAAACACTCAGAAGTTCACTAAGAGACTCTGTGCTATTCATCAGATCCATTTAGTGTCCTCAGGATTTCCACATTCCTCACTGCAATGAGGAAACTGGGTTCCAACGGTTCTTAAGCCCAATCCAGTCCTGCACTAGATTTAGTAAGCCTGGACAGTGCAAGAAACCTGCTAGGTTAACTGGAAAGAAACCAGGTTGATTGCCATGGGAGCCTTGCCCACAGCTCATCAATAAGTCACTGAAATCAAGTGTTTCTGCAAAGCAGATAGCTGACTGACTCCTTCTGATGGAAATCCGTTCCACTGAGAAATACTGGACTGTGACATGAGTACTGCTGACCTTGTAAAGCAACCTTCCCTGAAAGCATTTAAACTCTCTACAGCAGATTGCAAATCAAGTCCAAAGCAACACTGGTAAAGTCATGCTGTATCTCTGAGAGGCTCCTACTAGTGCTTCTGTCTACAGCTTGTACAGTTGAGGCAAAACTCAGAGTCCCTTTGGTCTTCACTACTGTCGTTTCTAAGAGAACTGAACTTGGGACTTACCTCTGCTAATTCTCTGTTTTTCTCCAGAAAGGATTCCTGGTGTATCGATGACACTGATGCTCTCTAACACGGGATTAGGTAGCTGGGCACAAACGAACCTGCATGAAAATAAATGTGTTTAAAATAAAAGCAAAAGTATTTATGATGTGCTGAACATCACAGGCAGTATGGGACAAACCAGGCTCCGATCTCAGTCTTCAGTTGGAGCTACCGTTGATTTAAAGAAATGAGAAAGAAGCCAGAACTGAGCACTTTCTCTGACTATTTTTCTGCTTCTGGAACATGGGTCTCAGTCATGACCTATGACAGTTTTTTTTATGTGGCCCCTAAATTGTGAATTATTAGTGAAAATGTGGAAATCCAAATGTTTTCATTTGCTGTTTTGATTTTAGCAAGAAGTGGTATTTGTTTTTCTTCGCTTACGCGTTCCCCTGCAGAGTTCTGAACTCAAGTGAACTGAAGTAACTTCTTTTAAAAAAAAGAAAATCAGGGATGTTGTAAGATTTTTGTTCTCTTTCAAATCTGGTCTTAGACAAAGTGTGCTATTCTTGCACAGTGGAAATCCTAAAGCATAGGCAGCATGAGATCTCAAGAGGGTGCTTAGTCTATCCTCCTGCCTCAAGGCAAGATCAATCAGATGTTTGCCTAAAATGTTCTTCAAGTCCATAACAATGCAGACTCACCAACAGTTGCTGGAAGTCTCTTCCATTACTGAATTATCCTTACAGCAAAACCTTTTTCTTAAGTGTCTGATCTAAATCTCCCATGCTACAAAGCCCTTCAGTCTCAAACACAGTAGATGTGGAAAATTATTTATTTGTCCCCTCTTGTCACATGTATACTTCTCTCATCCTGTCTCCCCTCAGTCTTTCCTCTAAAGAAAACTGTTTGGGATTTCTTTCCCCCCCTGCCCCATATCTCTTTCAGTTCTCTCTAGCTGCCTTTCCAGCTTGTTTCTACATCTCTGAAGACCCTTGCAACTTTCCTTTGGGTCCTCTCAAACTGCTCCACATATTTCTTCAGGCATGATGCCCCAAGCTGACGTGCTGTGACCTTGCCAGTGGTGAACAGAGAGGATGGATTGCTCCTTATCTCTTACACATGACAGTCCTGTTTATGTATCTCAGTAAGATGTTTGCTTTTTTAACAGCAGTATGACACTGTTGACTTACATTCAGTTTGTAATTCACTCCTCCCTCCTCTGCAGCTCCATTTCTGTGTAACTGCTCTTTAGCTAGTTGTTTCCCATCTTGTATCAATGCAAATCTCTGCCTAAGACAAGTAACTTGTGCTTGTTCTTAGTGGGTTGCAGCTCATCTATTTCAGTTGCTGATAACAGCGGACAGCAAAAGCCTATCTACTTACGTGGCTCTCAGTAGCACTTCATGGATAGCCTTTTTGTGATGGCATTCCAGGCAGCTATAAATATGTGTGTGTATGTATGTATATTAATAGGATGGTGTGACATCCAGGCATAAAACACATGTTACTGTGGGAGGAAGAGAACCACATCAAGGATGAGGGTTGGCACAAGGGCCACAAGATGCAGTCAAGGCAGACAGAGCCCTGCAGCGCTCTGAGTGGCTGGTTCTACTGAAGTCCCTACAACTGTGAACTCCTCCAGGCCACGCTACAACCTCACCCCAATTTTTCTGCTTCTATGACTCCAAGAAAATTCTGACAAGGGTGACTCCTCATGGGTTAGTTAAGTGTCTTCTCTGCTGCCTGCTATTTCAGACCACATATTACAGCCTCTCTCCCACAGCCACAGCTTGGCAGGTGGTAACATGGAGCATTTCTGAATGTATAACACCTCATGTTGAAGCAGGGGGTTGGCTTGATTCTTCTGTTGATTGCCAGGCACAGCAGCAGAGAACAAAATGCTTGGGAGGTCATGTCATTCCCCTGTCCTGCCAGCCCAAGTTTGCTCTCTGTCGTTATAATCTTGAGCATTCCTTGTGGTCTAATATTAAATAGCTCAGTCAAGGGGATTTTCCACCAGTTTCTCTAGGGAAAGTACTCCCCAGGAGATTTCAGATATAAGGTCAGAGGCCAGCATGAGTGAGTGCATTCTGTTGGCAAGGTTGTTGAGGCTGCTGCCTCCCTGCTGTCCCAGCAGAATTGCAGGACCTCAGGGAGCATGACCTAATTCTGTCTGGGGCCATATGAAGGGAAGAACGTGGTGCCAAACGACTTTCACTACCTCTACAGGCAGCGCATGGGGGTGAAGAAGGAAGATGTCTCCTGCTGTTGACAACACAAAAGTGGGACTGATTCCACCTTAGCTTCCCAAAACAGACTTTGGGGGTAGGAAGAATCTTGCAACAAGACCAACGTGATATGAAAGTAATGGCTGAGATTCCTGATTCTGCTCCAGGCCCTTGGCACCAAACAAGTCCTCCTGATAACGAGGTGCAACCTGCAATCTCTCTGCTGGGATCCCTCCAGAGCTGGGGTATTGCCAGCAGAGTTGGAGCGAAGAAAACAAGCCCTTCTCAATACCCAGGAACCACCTGGGCAAGGAGAGGCAGACAAGAGACAGGGTACTGCAGAGCTGCTATCCTCCTTTCAGCCTGGGGCAGCTTGTCAGTCCTATCTCTGCCCTTAGCCAGGAAGGTATGGGTAGGCACTCCATCTCCTGGGAATGGAGGGAGGGAGGAGACAGGCTCCAAGCAGCACAATTACCTGCTGTCTCCCAGCCAAATCCTGACTGTACCACTCTTCCCCGGCTTCCTGGAAGGCAGCAGATCCCAGTCGCTGCTGGGAAGGGAGTACCAGCTGACGCTGGATGCTTACTCCTCCTGCTGCTCCACTTAGGTCCCCTGGAGCAGCAAGCTCTGCACCCCACAGGACACAGTGCCATGGGCTGCCACCTCTCAGCCAAGACTATTATGGTCTGTGTGAATGCTACAGCCTTGTGCTGCTCTGTTCCTTTCCACTGGTTCCCATTTGACCACCCACAGGTAAAGCGGACTTGCCCATAGTCACTCTCTTATCTCAGCTTAGAGGGGTGGCTCCTGGAGATTACCTCCCGTCTCCAAATTTCCAGCTCACAGCCTCCTAGCTGAGGTCAGTGCCTTAGCATACACATAGCAGCGACGAGATATGTGCAAGGCAGAGACAGCTCTGCATTGTCTCTCGCCAAGAAGCCAGGCTCACAACAGGGCTAAGCGTGGGTGGCTTGATCCAGTCCACTGGGTGCACCCTGATTTACAGCTGCTAAATTTCTGGCCCTCTGAGTCAACTCTTGAATGCACTTAATTTCCTAATTAGCTGGGTATTACCATCTGCATTTTCAGCACTGTGATGCTCACACTGCTGAGCTAGTCCCCCTTAGCGTGTCTTCCTCTGCCAGTTTAGAAAAAATTACTCCCTTTTTATTATCTGTCAGCAGAAAAGGTGTTAATTAACTGTTGTGGCTACTCCCTGCATTGCTAGCAGGACTGGACCTCTGCTGCTGCTGAATCACTGCTATGCCCCTCTGTCCTGCTGTCCTCACAGGCACATGCTTGACTCAACTCACAGGAGAAGGAAGAGTAGCAGGAGAGTAACAAGCGCACAGCTTGATACAGTGGACTAGGCCCATGGATGCAGAGATCCCTTCCTGTATTAGGAGAGAATTGCATTCAGGACACATCAACCCATCCAGTTCAGGAGTGTTTGCTTTTTTGCCATCTTTACTGCTGATGTTGCTTCTCCTCTGCAGTGAACTGTCTGCCAGCAGTGGCTGTTCTTGGCTATCAGCAGAGCTGCTCTGAATGATGTTCTCTTCACCTACTACCTCTGCACTCCAGGCAGGAGGCTTGTTATTTTCTTAGGGCAAACCACCTTCCTCCCCTGGTGTAGAGAATAGGCAGTCACCTGACCTAACTGTTGGCCAGATGCAGATGTTCTGGGCCCTATAAAATATTGAAAACATCTAAAAGTCTCTCTGGTGCTGAACCATGACGATGTATTTGAACAATAAGCCTGTGCAGTGATCAGATATTGCTTCCAGAGGCACTGTGAGGTTCTCGGCATAGTAGCAACTCCAGCTAGGAGCCTCTTCTCTCATCAAACCTCTCCTCATGCTTCTCTGCAGGTCCCTTCCCTGTCTCACTGCAGGCTACATCAGCACTCCTGTGATCAGTGCCGGTAGACGCTGCATTCACTGGACAGACACCCTCTAAGCTCAGCAGTTAGAAAGGGGACCCACAGCCCAGCTTTTCTGGTTGGTTGGCTGAGCAGCTGCCATGTTTGCAACGTCTCCCACACTGTGTCAGCAGGGAAGGCACCGGTGATGGGTGTAGTCAGACAGTTTGTTCCTATCTGCCTGCTGTAGCACACTTTGTGCTCATCTAGGATATGGGTGTGTGCTGCTGGCTTCCTGCAAGGCCTAGATCCAAAACTCAGTATGGTTGGGCTAGGTCTAGGGGATGGAAAGGTTACATTCCTCACATCACAAAGCCACTGTCCAAACCCCCGCTACAGTATTTTTATGGGAAAGGCATTAAGAGTTGTTGTGAGTTTGCACTTGAGGTTGTATGTATAAGGCATCAGAATGGAGAGTGCCTGGTTTTGTTGCAAGGGGGACATTCAAGCAATGTTTTAAAAAGGGAGAAAGCAAAGATGTGCATATTGCGCCAGTTCCACTTCTCTACTGACTTCAGTGGCTACATCTGGTTGAACTATTTAATTTCAGGAAACTGGACTGATGGCAGAACAAAAGAAACTAGGAGTATAAAAGCAAGGGAGAGCAAAGTGTAGTAACAAGATTTACCTCTAGAATCCTGCAGGATGAGCCTGACAGGCTGTGCTGTGTTTTTCATTTGTTCAAGTAAAATGAAGGTTTGTCCCACTTGAATTTGTTAATCTGCCCTTCAGTGAGTGACTGGTGTGCACCCAGTAGGACTGGAAGAGCTTTGCATCAGTCATGTGGATGGGGAAAAAAAAGGAAGAATAGCATGATGCCTTGTCCCTTTAAATTGCTAGCTATGGTGCTCATTAGGTTCTAGCTCTATTCTCTGGAGCAACCAAGTTCTTGAGTACTGACCTGTTCAAAAAGGCATTGCCAAAGGCGTTGAGTTTCCTGAATGGTTTTTTGGGATCCACCACCAACGCGTTTCCAGGAACGATTCCTTCCACATCTCCTTGCATAACTGCTATAAAGGAGTCAGTTGTAGGCTCTGGTCCAATCCTCATCCCTGGGAAATCCTGCTCCAGCAGGTACCTGTAGGCAAGAAAACAGGGTGTGGGCATGAGACATGAGCTGCCTAAGTCCTAAATGAGTTGTACTGAAGATTGCAGTGTAATTATGAAGCTCAAGAGTATGGATCCTTCTGACACTATTTTTAGCACTGTCACTGAATCATTTGATAAATGTCATGGTAGCTTTTCTACTCAGGATCTCCACATTTAAAGCTTTCTTATTTCAGGTGGATTAAGAAATTGAGATGATTATAGCTGCTGGGAAGAGATTCTCATCATGTTTGATCATTTTGTGTATTTTAATCTTCAAGACATTTGGAACACTTAGCATAGCAAAGTAAAAACAGCAGTTCACTGCAATCACAAAGTTAATCCCAAAACCTTAGTGGCCTTTGGTGCCAATATCAATTACTTCACTGCTGCTCATTTCAGCAGACTCATCCAACTAATGTGCTTAGCCCCCAGTCCAAATCAGTCACTCAAATGCCAATTTTTCTTGTACTTGACTGTTGAAGTCTCAAGTCTCTCTTCTTGTGTGCTTCTGCAATGCAGCTACAGGTCTGCATCACAAACTGCTCAAGCATATTGAACATTAAGCATGTGGGTGGCAGAGTATATCCCAATATTTGTTGTGAAGCTAAATAGCACAGTAAGCACAGCAAGCACAGCATCCCTTACTATTTCCTAAGCCTCTGGCAGCCTCTCTGAAGGTACAGTTCAGCAAATTTCAGGGAAAGATAGTCACTCATGGGGCTGTATGACTCTGAACAGGACCCTGGCAGCATATTCTCACTCGCCCTGCCAAATTTAGGGTGGGTCAATGGTGTGCATGGGACAGTTCCCTTTGGCTCATAAAGCAGCCAAATGCCATCACTGAGGTCAGGTCTGTGTGTGTGTGTGAGAGTGCAGAAAACATCCCACTTGCTGGTCCTGTGCTGAAAGCTAAGACCATTGTATCCCTGTGGTTTCCAAAAAGTAGCTGGAACTGGTCTAGCCCTGGGTACAGGATGGTGTCGGACCACCTGACCTGGTGATAAGCTCTGGATTGTTACACAAGGAACATGACTGCCAGGTTATGGAAGCTGGTATAATCCTGTGTCACTTGTTGCCAGCAGATTGCTGACACTTCCTCTTCTGTTGCTTTGACCTAATCTTTAGTAGGTAGAAAGTAGAAGTAGAAAGATAAATATAGAATTGCTGCGATGTTAAGAGTAGATTTAACAGATGGGGAAAAAGGAAATCGGAGATGGGCTGAGGACTTTTCATGATTGAGTCCAGTGTGTTTAACAACCAGCATTGGTTCACTCAGGTGAGACTTCTCAGAGAGGATAAGTTCCTATGTGAGGGACCACACACATGAAGGCTTGTGATAACTTTTTTGGGATTTCTGATTTCACCATCACTTTAACAGAGGTAATCACCATTCAGTGTTTGAGGAACAACAAAAAATTGTGCTTGTTCAGCAGGGCTGTTTATTGACACCCCATCAGCAAATGCATCTTCAGCTCCCAAGGGGCAAGGCCAAATCAACTGGATCAAGAGGTAAAACAAGCAAATGTACACCCAGGACATACTGCAAATTGCTGCTACTTATCTGGCTTGGTACAGATTAATGAAGAGAATGGCTGCAGCAAGAATAACTCTAGCATCCTTTAGGAGCTGACCATCTCCTTTATTGGTATTTTATCATGTATTTTCTTATATTTTTCAACTAAAGTGATTTCCAAGTCCTGTGCTCACCAGAATGCCACCAGAAGTGACTTCTCTTAATGTGGGCAAATATGAGATAAAATAGCAGCTGTTTAACAGTTCCCAAAAAACTGAAATAATCCAGGAAGGGAAGAGCCCTCTAACCTTCTATGCTAGCATGGATACATCCTATCTACCTAAAGCCTGGGCAGGGGTTCCTTGAACTTTCCTATAAAAGTGGGTCATTACTTAAAAAAAGCAGACTGCAGCTAATGCTGGTGTGTTCCACCTCCCTGGCTGGTGATCACAATACACCTTCCTGGCAGCTACAGTAACTTCTCTCTAGCTTGAAGCAGCTGAGAACAAGGAGGAGCTACTTCTCCCACCAAGGGCTCTGTAGACTATCATATGAATGTTCTTGGCCTGATTCCCTGGAAAGCTCTTTACACTGAAACAACCGTTTGCTAGGTTAGAAGCCACTTGGCCAGACTCTGAAACTAAACTCAGGCCTCCTGGATGGCAATTCAAAATGTTAGCCCCCGATGGACATTGCTGTGATGTTAGTCACTGCTACTGGCTTTCCTCTGCTCCTGCTTTGTACTTTGCTTTTGGTTTGACATAGTATATTAGAGTGATACACAGACAGGCATTCACCAAATCCATAGAAATAAATCTTTTGAGTTCTCCCCTTGCAAATACTAGAGAAAAAAAGAAACAGGTAGCCATAACAATCACCAAATGCAACAAGTGAAATGCTTTTGGAGAAACACCCATTACTCCCAATGCCAGGTCACAGCCCTGACATAACAATAACCTGCTTGTTTTTTATGGGTTTGAGATGCACATGTAATATGATAACTTTTGAGCAACCAGAGGAAAAAGCCTTGGGGGTTTGTTTGTCATTTATAGGCAAAGCTTCTGAGAAAGTCTAAGCAAAAGTCCTGCATACAATAGTAACACTCCTCCAGTCAGACTCTTGAAAGAATTTTATCACAGCTCCACTCAGCTAATGTTTAAAAGCATTTCTGTATTTCTTGTATAAGACTTAAAACCAAAACAAAATCCCAACAAAAGCACTCTCATACAGAAGTAGCTACAAGCCAATGTTAATTGACTTAATGTGCAACAAGCGGTATGAAATCAAAGAGATGAAGATTTGCACTGCCTATTATTGTAGCATCTATTTTAAGTAAGGCTCCTCTGGGAGATGCAGGTACATTGTGCAGCAGGGTGTCTGCAGCACAAGAATCTCGTTGTATGCAGGACAAATACAAGGGGCTTTATTGACTGTCTGATGGGGGGGGGGGGGGGAAGGCACTTCTGCTAGGCAGTGACACAGGCTGCCTCTGCTAACAGAAGCAAGCTAGAGAACACGTGCAATTGTCAGATCTGTGAGGATTTCTGGGAGAGAAGAGCAAACAATAGTTGTGGAAAACACAGACTGACAGTGAGCAATTTCCCCTGCCAGTGCAGCATGTCTTACTCTGAGCTGCTGAACACCTTCAAGGGCCTGGGGGCCCTTGAACACCAGCCAGGTTGGGGAAGCCTGCAGGGAGTGCCAGACAAGAGGTGAATGGGGCTTTTTTATGACTAATCTGCTTTTGGAAAAAGTGTCTGGAGTTGGTATGTGGCTGGGAGCATCATGCTGTTTGCCCCATTTCAGGCCTGTCCCTGCTCCTGGTGAGGGGGAAGGTGAGGGAGAAGGGCAGGAAAGCTGCATTAGCGCCAGCCTGGCTTGGGGTACCCTTTCCCAGGCAGGCTTTGGAGCAGCATAAGAGCCAGGCAAGGAGATCCCAGGCTCTCTGGGCAGGAGTGCCGCAGGATGTGGGGGAAGGGGCTGTTTGCCCGTGATGAGTCATGCAGGAGCCGTGCAGGATGCTGCTGTGTGTGGCAGCAGAGGTGATGCAGACCGGGAAAGGGAAGAAGGGCAGAGCGGGAGGAAACGGTGACAACTGCCTGGTGCAGGCAGAAATGAAAGGTTCAGGGCCACACTGGGAGGTCACACCAGAGCTCTGTGTGTAGCCTGTGACAAACAGTCTGGAGAAGCGAGGACGTGTAAATGATTAGCTGTAGGAGGAAGGGCTGGCTACAACAGAAAAGCAAGCCATGTTGACAGTTAGTAGGGCTCTGGCAGGCTTGTTTATTTTATTAGCAGGATGGCTGGACAGAAGCCAGGATTATTTTTAGAAAAGACCACAGAATCTAAGTTAATTAGGAGAGTACTGTTCTGTCCTGCACCCCCACCCTCTTACAGGAAACATAAAACCCAATAATGTTATAAAGGCAAGCTCCAGTGACACCCTGCTGTGGCTGTCAGATATTCCCAGGTAGAGGTGCTGCCTTGCCCTCACCATCACAGCCTTTCAGACCCCAGCACTGCAGAAAAGCCCAGCTGAATGTATGCTGAGAGAAATGGGAGTGAGCAAGAAGAGAAGATAAAGCAGGAATGGAAAAGCTGCAGTTAGTGATGTTAGATCTTTCACATAGCAAAAATAAGGCTCAGTTCTCTGGGTCCCTAAAAGCAGGGGAGAGAACAGCCTGGTTCTACTGAAAACAAGCCAGTGCTCTGGTCTCACTTCACTGGCTTTGACCCACACGACTCGCCTGCCTCCTCCCCGCCTCAGCCTGTAGGAATGTTTCTCACTGCTGACCTTGACTGCCTTCTTTCTGCTATCAGCTCCTAACAAGAGAGCAGCCTCGCTGCAAGATGCTGCAGCTTAGGTGCTTGAGCCTTGCATTTCTTCCTTGTTTCACCTCAGATTTCCCAAGAACAAGAGAAGATGTTTGGGAGGTATTTCCACCTCAGGTAAATGACTAAGGTCCTTTGTCCCTTTTTTTTTTTTTAAATGGTGTACTGGGATCAAGGTGAACTGGGACTGAGTTCATTCCACATGAGTGTTTAGTGGCACTAAATCATCTCCCCAAATTGCATGGCAGTACAAGCAGGATGCAGTGCAAGAGTGGAATGGATACATAAGGATAACACCAATTATCCTCCATCCTGACAAGAATTATGGAAGAATTGCCCAGAGGCTGTTTCTTGCTGCACTCTATTGCCAAGACATAATGATTGTCTCCCCTCCCACTTCCTCCCCCAGTCCCCTTTAACTCCTCCCTGGTCTCAGTTTTAGCTCCCACTGCCTTCCCACAATAACTCTGGATGCTAATCTGGTGCTTATCACAGCTCTCTAATGACCAGTGCCTGCAAGCTTACACTGGAAACCTATCACGAGCTACACTTGCTTTTCTGGCACCTCCTGCTTTTGTTTGGTTGGGAACATACTGGAGTAACAGACCCTCACACTCCTACAGTTAGAGGCTCTGGGTTTCTCCAAGAGTTCTCAACTTTCACCTTCTTATGCACTATTCCACACAGAGAAGACTCTGCCTTCCTGGAAGGCCTTCTCGGGTCCATTTTGCACTCCTGTGAAGCAGAAGCTCCTGGTCACTTCTGCTTGACCATAGTTTCTGGGTAGCTCATCCCAGCCCTGTGCACAGAGGAGGCTGGGAGAAGAGTACACAAGCATGAATGAAATGCGCTGGTCAAAGACAGGTTCAGATCAGCTTGGTGACAGCAGAGCAAAGCCATTGCTGCCATCCCACATGAGTGAAGACTCAATCTCCTCCTTTTGCCTAGAACATGCTTTAGACACCTGAACTTCTTGCAAAAGGAGCTCAGGTTTACAGAAAAAGTACTTTACTGAACAGAGAGGCAAAGGCAGGAAGTCCCTGCTAACAACAGCATGCAGGTGAGACTGCAGGGAAATGATGATGCTGGCAGTCCAGAGAGAAGCATTAGGAAGAGATGCTCTAGGTACACAGCCAGCAACCTCAGGAAAGGATTATTCAGGGGAAGTTCTGCTCTGAGTGTCGGTAACCCAGAGGGCAGGAAAAGCCTTTCAAATAGGTTTCATACCAAGTCACAGGACAAAGATCTGGGGTGGAACCAGATCTATGCTATCCAAACTAGCCTCTCATTTTCAGAGGAGCAACTCCCTTTCCAACCATGTGCTAAATGCTTCTTAGGGTCATTCATACCCCATCACCATTCTTCCTAGCCTGCTCACATGAGGAAAGCCTTTTTTTTACTCTTAAACTTTGTTTACCAGCTGCATGACAAGGTAGGAGAAAGGCATTCTGTTCCTGGCTGAGGCATTAAGTAGCAGGAATATTACAGCACACAAAAGAAACCCCTGCATTTCTCAAGGTCACTCCTTAAGGAGTTTGATTCACCTCTCTCCACAGCTCCCTCCTCCACCAAGAAATACTGGTAGAACAAAGGGCTGGCTGCTTGTGGCTTGCATCCAGATTTACACTGGGGTAATTCCGCAGATTTCAACACAGCCACACCAGAAAAAGGCTGGAATTTAACGCTAAGCTTATGAATCACATAGGAAACGCAGACAGCGCAGCTTCAGCTATGATCCCAAGAGAAAGGCTGCTGCAAGTTGAACTAACAGCGTGGCTGAACAGAGATCCCTGCAACCAAGTCCAGCTGGAAAAGTTTAACCCTCTCTTTGACAGTTTCAAATCAAACCTGCAGCTGGCAGTTGCCTTTTCTTTACTGTTAGGAATAGATTTGCTGCTCTCAACACCTCAGCAGAGTAGGACAGTTAAAACAGAGCTTACTTTTGGAGCCCTGAAGATGGGCAGGTCTCTCGCGCACACACGTTTCTCAAACTAGGCTCTGAGCATTGCCTCTGGGCACAGTGCAGAGAAAGACCCAAGCGTGAGCCACAGATCATTACAAACCCAAGCACCCACTTCAAGGTTCCCGAGGCCATAGGTTGCCCCACCACCCAAAAATTACATCAAGTTGAAAAGAATGGCTGTTGGAGGGGCTACCCTGACCCCAGCAGTCACGGGGACATCCTGCGGGAGGCTTCCCACAGCCTTTGCACTTTGAACGGACAAGAGGGCCCCGAGTGACTCACGTCTCCAGCCTAATGCCCTGCCTGCACTCCTCGGCCCTGCCCTGGGCTACTTTTTGCCACGTCGGTGTTTTAGGGGACATCTCACTCACCCTGCTCTTGCAAAGGAGCACTCTCAATTTGAGTGGAGGTGGCTTTCCAATTGAAAGCTGTTGATGGGCCACGGGAGGGGAAACAGAAGAGGGATCCAGGCATAACACAGACCCCCTCTACCCCACCACGACCCACGGGCATCAAGGGTGCAGGCACGCCCGAGAGGGAGGGCGGCTGACAGCCGGGTTTTACCTGATGAAGGTGGTCTTCCCAGTGGAGTACTGCCCCACGAGGAGCACCATGGGCTTGTTGTCGAAGTCGGCATCCTCCAGGGCCGGCGAGTGGAACTCGTGGAACTTGTAGTGCTCTTCCAGGGGAAGCAGCTTGGTTTTGTAGAGCTTCTTCAGGCCCTCGCTGACCGTCTGAAACACCTCCGGGTCCTTCCTCCGGCGGTCGTCGGTGCCCAGCCAGCTGAACATCTTGGGACCGCCTGAAGCCAGCTCCGCGGCGACCACCGAGGCTGGGGCGGGGGAGGCGGCGGGCAGGGGAGGCGCCGCTGGCTAGCTGGCTGACGGAGCGGGCTACCCCCGCATGCCCCCTCAGGCCAGGCAGGCGGGCAGCGGGGCCCGGGGGACGGCCGGGCAGGCCTCGCTCCCCTCCAGCGCCCACCCGCGAGGGCCGCCCTGCGTTACGCGACCCGCACCGGCGGCTTCAGTCAGAAAACGGTCCCCGCGGGAGGCTAAAAAAGCCGTTTTTCCTCGCAGCCTCGGCTGAACGGCGCCGGTTGACGCCGCCTCCCTTCACGACGCCGGCTCCCGGCGTGGGCATGCCGCGGAGGCAGGGCGAGAGGGGCGGGCGGTGGCGGCGGCAGCGCCCTCCGCGCGCGGCGGGCGGTGTTTAAGGGCGGCTCTCCAGGAAATGGGCCGGCGGCGGAAGTCGGCGGCTCCTGGCAGGCGCCGCCCGTTCTCCCCGGCGGGTGAAGCCGCGCCGGGCGGCGCCATGTTGAAGCGGGGCGCGACACGGAGGAAGAGCGGGAAGGGCCGGGCCCGCCCCGCGGGGCGCAGCGCCCCCTGGGGGCCGCTGCAGCCCGGCCGCCATTTTATTCCCTTTCTCACCTCGCTTTAAAATAAACCTCTGCAAGTGCAAATTTGACAGGGAGTCGGCTGTTTCTGAACGCTGCCGCCCCGACCTGGGTCCCCAGCCCTTCCCCAAGCCAATGACTTGGCTGCACTGCTGCTGCCCCTCACTTCTCGGGGGCTTGCAGAGACGAGGCTGGCTGAGCCCAGAAGAGTTCACCATTTAAGCAGATGAGACAGGCAAATTAGCTGCTGTCTCCACTCCTCTATTCCTCCAGAAATCAGGGCAGACAGGACAGCTGCTGGGCGAAGGCTACAGGTCTGAAGCCTGCATGGGTTTTCCAGCCTGTGGCTCAGCATGTCCCCAGGGCTAGCCATCGGCCATAATGCCCCACTGCTGGGCTCTCCTCATCACCACTGAACAGCTGGGACAGAGCAGGGAATTTTTTTCCTAAAATACCTCCAAGCGCCTTTTTCGCTTGAGTTGATCCAGCGGATCCAAGAAATGTGGCAAGAGGCAGTTTTGGAAGCGGTCCTGCTGTGTAGCAGGCTCCTGCCCTTTCCCAGGAGCCTGGGCCTTGAGGAGGCAGCAGTGATTAAAAGGGGTTGTTTTTCATGGGGCAGGGGGACACACACCCAGAGATGCGTGTGGCCCCGTGTGCCTGGACAATGGTCCAGATCCCTTTCTATGCCTCTGGCTGCAGGAGCAGCCATTTTCCTGGCTGTTCCCGTTGTGTGATCCCACGTACTTGTACGCTGTGAGGCATGGCCTGACCCATGAGGTGCAAGTGATGACTCCAGGGACCGGTTTTCTTTTTCTGGAAGAAAATAGCAAGCTGACTGTATTTTCTGAAGGTCAGGCTTCTCTGCTTTCCTGCCAATGCCTAAAGCTAGTCTGAAAGTGGAATTAATGTTTTGAAACCTCCTTAAGACTAATTTCCTTGTTTCTTTAGTTTTACAGAAGTCTCTCCTTTTGGCTTTAGTAATCTGATGTCTCCTTTCCAGTGAAAACTGAAAATGAAAGGCCCCATAGAAATCAACATGTTTTGGCAAGAATTCCTCATTTTGTAGGAAAAAATCACTTTCATCTTCTAGATAGTTGTGCCATTTAAGAGCTACACTCCTCTGATGCCGTTCTGGTATTTCTACAGCTATATATGGAGTCTCTTTGGTGCTTGCTTGTGATATCCTCAGAGCTGAGTAAAGGTCAGGCCAGGAAGCCTTTGATTGTAAATCTCCCCAGGCCACCTTGATGCCCTTCCTGAATGCAATGAATGGGGGAGGAAAGCGAGGTTTCTGTTGTGCAAGCTGCTAGAGCTAACTGCTACAGGTACAACAGAGGCACGCTTGTCCCACATTTACAAGAAGAGGATACATATTAATCATTAAGTTGCGCTAATCATAAGTATGTATACCCGATGGCCAAATGGCCAAAAAAATAATTCCTTGCCTTGTCTGAAGACATACCCTTTCCTTTGAATTCTTTGTCACCAGGGCAGATCACACCCAAACCTGACAGTTTTTATAGACTTTCTTTAGGTGACTCACAAACATTGCACAATTTTATTTATTTTTCAGTCTGTTTTCTTAGCCATTTTTCTCTGGAAGGCTGACTTCCTCAAGGACTCCCTTTACCTTGAAGTACAGAGCTTGTCAAAAACAAAGGGAAGTAAAATTAGGAAAGGAAGTTTAGAGTATAATTAGTTTTTTTCTTTTTGTCAGAATCCGGACTGAAAATTTTAATCTGTTTTCATTGTTTATTCCTTTTAACTTTTTAAACAGGGATGATTTAGTGGATGATCTTCTGTTGGACATGGTGCAGTCTTTAGGCATTTTTTTTTTTAATTTACATTTTTTAAATTTTGAAAGCAGAAAAAGAACAAAACCGATTAAATCTTTTTTTTTTCCAAACAATGATTTTTCATTTTAAATGTCACTGCTGGAAGACAGGCTGTTTTCCTTGAAAGTTTCTAAGCTGTTCAAATGCAAAGGCTCTCTCTTGAATGCCCTGCACAGAAACTACTGTACTGCAGTGCTCAGGATGTACCTGTGTCTGATACCAATGGGGATCTGCTACTGCCCTCTACAGAATTTGTCTTTTTCTCTCAAGCCATGATGCATTAAACTTTTAACTCTGTAGTTTCTCAGTCGTGTCCCTGCTGTTGGTAACATGGCTGACAGTCACTTAGCTGGATGCTTGCCTTGACCAGGAGAGAGAGATTTTGCTGTAGAATATTCACTTGCGCTTTGCTGGAAGTGAATGGGGCTGGACTAAGTCATGTGGTATTTGCATTCAAAGTGAAACCTAATTTTGGGGGGCAAAACACAACATTGTATAACTGAAACTTGTTTCGTGTGAAATCAAATCATGGTGACGTGTGTGTTTGCTTATCTCCTGCCCTAGGTTGGACAAATTTACTTCCTACAACAGATCATCTGAGGATGGGGACATTAGCAAGTCACTGAGTTTGAAAAAAGGTGGTGACTCAGTCGGTACCGTAACACTTTGACAGGTTGAAGAAGCCTGTGGGAGCAGTGTAGTTCAGTAAAATTAACTTCGTGCCATGCAGTTACTGTCACTGTTTGTTCATTACCAAGTAAGAAATCCAAATAGATGGTGTCAAAAGTTCAGGTAGCAATGGTTCAACAGGGAATAGCCGGGTTTATGGGAAGGGGATGAGGGGAGAGGAAGGCACAGTTGGATCCCCAGAATTAAACCAAATACACTAACTTGATAAGTAAGGGAAGAAGAGTTTCCTCTGTTAAGCTAGATCAGAATTCTCAACCTCCTGCTGTTGCCATGTGGCCTAGGAGTAAAATTGTCTTCAGCATAGTCTATTCTTTTCCTCACTCATTGCTTTGCTTTTACAACTCAAAAAGCTGCTGCCTTCCTCTCCTGCCCCCACTGCTCCTTCATATTCCTCTTAAATATTTCCATTATGTTTCTCCTACCATTGTTCTTAGGTGGCTTAGTACGCACATGCTGTCCTTTCCTTACCCTCTCCATGCTGCTCTTACCCCTTCATTGCCTGGAGTGGAACAAGGTGCTGGTACCCAGAAGTGCCACCAGAAATGGAGAATCATAGAAACACAGAATGGTTTGGGATGGAAGGGGCCTTAAAGATCATCTAGTTCCAACCCCCCTGCCATGGGCAGAGACACCTTCCACTAGACCAGGTTGCTCAAAGCCCTGTCCAACCTGGCCTTGAACACTGCCAGGGAGGGGGAAGCCACAACTTCTCTGGACAACCTGTTCCAGTGTCTCACCACCTTCATGGAAGATAATTTCTTCCTTATATCTAATCTAAATCTACCCTCTTTCAATTTAAAAACATTACCCCTCATCCTATCACTACACCCCCTGAGAAAGAGTCTCCCCCATCTTTCCTGTAGCCCCCTTTAAGTACTGGAAGGCCGCTATAAGGTGTCCCCGGAGCCTTCTCTTCTCCAGGCTGAACAACCCCAACTCTCTCAGCCTGTCCCCATAAGGGAGGTGCTCCAGCCCCTGATCACCTTCGTGGCCTCCTCTGGACCCACTCAAGCAGGGTCCTTCTTATGTTGGGGGCCCCAGAGCGGACACAGCACTGCAGGTGGGGTCTCATGAGAGCGGAGTAGAGGAGGAGAATCTTCTCCCTCAACATGCTGGCCACACTTCTCTTGATGCAGCCCAGGATGCAAGTGGCTTTCTGAGCTGCAAGTGCATGTTGCTGGCTCATAGTCAGTTTTGCACCCACTAATACCCCCAAGTCCTTCTCTGCAGGGCTGCCCTCAATCCACTCCTCACCCAGCCTGTATTTGTGCTTGAGATTGCCCTGACTCATGTGCAGGACCTTGGACTTGGCCTTGTTGAACTTCATGAGGTTTGCACGGGCCCACCTCTCCAGCCTGTCCAGGTCCCTCTGGATGGCACATCCCTTCCCTCCAGCGTGTCGACCGCACCACACAGCTTGGTGTCGTTGGTGAACTTGCTGAGGGTGCGCTCAATCCCACTGTCCGTGTCACCAACAAAGATGTTAAACAGCGCTGGTCCCAGCACCAACCCCTGAGGAACGTCACTCGTCACTGCTCTCCACTTGGACATCGAGCTGTTGACCACAACTCTTTGAGTATGACCATCCAGACAATTCCTTATGCACCGAGTGGTCCATCCATCAAATCCATGTCTCTCTAATGTGGAGAAGGATGTTGTGAGGGACAGTGTCAAATGCTTTGCACAAGTCCAGGTAGATGATGTCAGTTGCTTTTCCTTTATCCACCAACGCTGTAACCCCATCATAGAAGACCACGAGATTTGTCAGGCACGATTTGCCCTTAGTGAATCCATGTTGGCCATCACCAATCGCCTCCTT
Source organism: Strix uralensis (assembly GCF_047716275.1). Lineage (NCBI taxonomy): Eukaryota > Metazoa > Chordata > Aves > Strigiformes > Strigidae > Strix > Strix uralensis. The sequence goes on from NC_133974.1 coordinate 109,889,577, forward strand.
ATTTTCCATGTGCCCTAGCATCGTTTCCAGGAGGATCCGCTCCATGATCTTGCTGGGCACAGAGGTGACACTGGCTGGCCTGTAGTTCCCTGGGTCCTCTTTATTTCCCTTTATAAAAATGGGGGTTATGTTTCCCCTTTTCCAGTCAGCGGGAACTTCACCAGACTGCCACGACTTCTCAAATATGATGGACAGTGGCTTAGCCACTTCATCTGCCAATTCCCTTGGGGCCATCGAACGTGGGGTTGGATAATCTATATACAGTGAGTGGGAAGCATGCTTGCCTCTGGAGAGTTCACTCCTTAAATTTGTATGACAAAGAAAGCATGTTGTATTGCACATAGGGGACCTGAGCCATGTGATGGCTGTAATAATGCCGGAAAGAAATCCTCTGAGCCCTTCGCCATCCTTGCAGTGCAGAAGCTTGGAGGTTTCTCCTGTAACTCTTGGATGGTTTTGACTGTCTCTGTCATAGGATGTATACTTCCCTCAAACTTACATAAATGTTCTTGTTAGAAATCGTTATGATTTAGTGATTGACAAAGTGGGGAGACTGTCATGGCCCCACCTGTTCTGAGAAAATGTGGGGGTTTTGAGGGTATTTTCTTTCTGAGCGTTTTCTTATCTGAAAGCAGAAATCCTGTTAAAATGTATTAAGACACAGTTGAACACATCTTCCTGTTCTACCTTGTCAGTGATATATGGAGAGACGCGGAGTTTTGTGCATTGAATAATCAAATGGCTAACTAAACAAGGAAGCTGCCTTCTACTGAAGCGATGGGTGAGTCAAACAGTAGTCCACATGGTGGGCAGACCTGTTTTTTCATGTCTTCTGTGGAATATTTTTCATTGGGTTCTTCAGAAAGTTTCTGGCATTACTCAATATGCTTTTTTTCCCCGCCTCCTGCTTCTACCACAGTGCTTGATAGGTTAGGACTAGCTCTTGGGGTCATGTAGGCAAGACATATATATACACACACGCACGCGTGCACATAAATACACACATAGGTAGAGATAACATATATACTATTTATAAGCAGCAGGCATCGCTGCCGGCGGAACAATCCTCCTTCGCTGTGAGGACACACCTGGACAAGGTAGGACATCAAACGCCAAGAGCTATGTAGAGGGGTTTGCTGCTGTCATTCAAGAGTTGTCTGTGGCTAGCACAGAGTTAGGATTTTCCAGGGGTTTGAAAGGAGCAGAACTCTGTCACCACGGCATGGTGCTGAGATGAAGCCATCCTCTAGGATCAAATGGGTGTATTAGTTACACGACGCTGCTGGCCGTGCTGAATGCAGCAGCTGCTGCTGTACTTTTCTCTGAAGCGTTGAAGGGAAAGGCAAAAAGTTCGTATCAGCAAACATGAGAAGAATGGGTGTGATGTAAAGCAACTAGATGAGCCGCGTCAGCTGCCCTGCATGTCACAGCTCCAAAGCTTCTGCCTGCCAAATGGTTGGGAACACAGGCTGGTGTTTTAGCTAACCCAGATTTTGTGCACCCTTGTTCTCTCAGTTTTGCTGTTTAGGGGCGGTTTGGCTGATCCTTGATCACGGAAGTATTCTGCAGAGATTGAAAGTTTCATCTGACTTTAACGGGAGTTATGAGCAGTCAGATTCGCTAATGATTAGGATGATTATGAATAGAATGTTCTAACCTTAAGTGCGAAAGGACAGTTCTTGAGTAAATGGGATTTTCATATTTTCACTGATTTTGATGTAGCTTGGACAATTTCCACAGCAAAGAACATGTATTTTAAATTCTCAACCAGAGTCTTTGTAAGTGAATCTTTGCTCAGAGAGGTATTGTTTGAAGTTCTGAAGCTCATCCAGGCATTTTCACTACAGTCTTTTTGTTAACATCAGTGGGAGGCTCTGGGGCAGGTTCACTGCTCAGCCTTGAAAATCTCAGCACCAGAAGGTGTTCATCAATTTTTGGGCCAATAATCTAAGCACAGGAAATTCAGGGCAAGGTCCTCCACCTGTCTGTATGTTCATTCATTTTGTGAGAAAACACAGTTCAGTGCTTCTTTCCAGGATATTTCTATTTGCTAAAAAGCCCACAGGAAGAGTGGGAGTCAGCTTTGAGTTTTTATTTCTGAAATACACAACTGTGTTTAATCAAAGACTTGAGGTTGTACCTGCAAGTGCTGTTTTCATACTGTGTTTAGAGACTAATGAAGATTAACAAAGCCTAATAGAGTCACATTTTCATTTTGACTAATGACTGCTAATTTCTGTAGCTAATGTTCTGCTGTATTACAAGAATGGTTGTAAAAGATGGCCTTGCATCATTTGTTGTGCTCACCCTAAAATTTATTATTTTGCTTGCAAACATTTGCTCTGTTCCACACAATCAGGAGCAGCTCCTCGGCCCATATACAGATTGGTTCATTAAATCAGAGGAGCTGGGCTGAGCTCTGTCAGCTCCAGGTTTAGCCCTAGATTTGCCGACTGCCCCTGTGTTGCCTGAGATAAATCCTCTTGTAAAGAGAGTAAGAGGGTCTTGGAGAATTTTTTCATGGTCCAATTACTTTTACTAAAAGTGAGGGATTTTCTGTAGATTATTCAGATTCTCATTTTAAGACTTAGGAATGAGGCATCTAAGATGTAGAGAAAGATCGGGGGAGATCATAGGATGCTAATGTAGTGGAAGAACTTAGATGCAAGCATACTAACTTGAGGAATGTGCAAAGAATAGAGAATCACCTCCATCCAATCTACTGGTTCACGGCTTCCACCTACAGCTTTTAACCTCTGTCTGCTACACTTGGCTGCTTTCCCTTCGAAATTTTAATTGCTGGAAGAGACATGCACACACTCTGCTCCGCCTGTGCTGGAGGACACGGTGGGACACTCCGATTCAGCCTGGTTTGGTAACATTGCCAAGTGGAGTACAAGTGATTTCCTGGTATGCCTTGGCTGGTCATACATAGCTGTATCTGACACCTGCAGCCAGACAGCAGGCAGAGGGTTAAAACACGAGGTGGAACACTTTGTAGCTGTCTAAGCAGTGACTGTTCCTGACACATGAAATGCTTCATTGCGTCTTTTGTTCAAAGATTTCCAGGTAATTTGGGAAAGAGGTTAAAACAATACACCTACAGGCAGGTTCAGCCGGGAGGTTTTCAAAACATATAAAGTAGCTGCGTCATTGACTCTCAACACACACTGTTACAGTCAGGGCTGCTGGCTGAGTTTCTTGAAAATAAGGCTACATATTCGGGTGATTTAAGCCTCCATTTTTGAAAGCATTGTTTTTTTCATACTATCTCTGGGTTTCAAGGCCTATCTATAAAGTTTAGTTCTTTTTCAAATAAATGCCAGACTGAGGAGAGAACTGGTGAAGGGTTACAATGATTTTATCAGGCATTGTGGATGCTCTGCACACCCAGAAATCAAGTCTCAAGTATTTGCTCTTCAGTGTAGCTCAAAGTCTGTCAGTTGCTCACCACTTCTTTTCCTGGGGAGCAGCAAAATGAGAAATTATTCTTCATACATGTTTTGTCTGTCTACAGAAAGTACAGCCAGTCTCCAGGCTGTTTTCTTCCTCGTTTTTCTTTTGAATCTATCTCTCTGTCTGTTGCTCATGTTGTTGTAGCCGTGAAGGTCAATGGCTGTAAAAAGGCAAGGTTTGGAGGGAGAGACAGTATTTTTCATCTGGAGAAAAAGTAGGCAAGTTGTTAGGCACTTAAATCCTTTTTCATGTCTGAAATGTCTACTGTACAATAGAAAATTGAATTTTATTTTGAAGATTTTCTCTTGGTTGCCCTTGAGGATTAAGCCTTGTGGGTCAGTTGTAGAGTGGTTTTATTACAAATGAGGGCTCCATGTGGGAGGATGGCACAATCTGCAGTTGTGTGGTTTCTCACAGGGAACACTGGTGACCTTCAACTTCGATGGGAGTAACAATCAACTGGTTCCTAACAGAGACTAGTTTCCTCAGGTGCCTGGGGCAATGATTTGAGTCTCAAAGAGCCTCCTCTGCAGGGAAGGCTTCTAAATACTGTATCATTATGGCATGTGAACCATTTATTGAACTTTGTATCCCGATTCATTTTTTCAGTCCACACTGTAATGAGAAGGCTATGATTATGACCACTTTGTTACCACTGATGGGTGTGATTTGCCTGCTGAGATTTTAATCATGATTTCTCCCAGGAGCCCACCACTTGCAGCAAAAGGTGATGGCTGCTAATGTTTAGCATAGCTGCTAATATTAAAAAAGGGCTATGAAATCACTCTTTGCTGTTTTCAGTGAGGGGATGAGAAACATCTGTCTTGAATGTTACAAGAAAAAAAAAATGTCAGCATGGAATTTCATGTGTGAATCTGTGGTAATCAGCAAGATGGAATGTGATCTCTTGGGGGAGATTGTATCATTCTCCAAAATGAGGCAAAAAGGGCAAAATAACTATTGGGGAGGGTTGTGAGTAATGGCTTTGTAACACCTAATGTATTCCATTTTTCTGTTAGCCTTTGGCTTATCTTGCTATTTTTCTTTTTTTGGGAGGGGAAATGTCCACGTGCCAGAATGTGATTGAATAAAGACTGTCATTCATGTTGCAGCATGTTATGAAAATATCCTGGAGAGGCTAAATAGTCCAGAGGGAGACTGAGAATAGCTGTGTCTATGGCTTCAAAGCCTCAGTAAAAGTCGATGGGGTCACTCATTTTGACTTCACTCAGATCTACAGTGAAGGTAAAGCCTTGAAAACGCAATGATAGGTGCTAGATCGGATGGGTCCCCCACTTCTGGGAGTGCCACCCACACACACTCTCCTCGCTAGCCAAAGAGAAAATTTTAAAAGCTATGATTAAATTGACTTTGTACACTTATTTTAATGATCAGGAATTGTTCCGGAGAAGACACACCTCATCCTAAGAAACAAGGGGTTTCCAGCAGGACTGTGCAGGGTGAGATCGCTGCAGAATCCTCAGTGGAAAAAATTATCGAGGCATACTGTGGACATCACCATGCCTTTTCTGCCCTGCCTGAAAAAAAAGAAATTACCTGTGCCTTTAGGCAGGAGTATCTTTCAAAAACACACCCCACCTACCCAGCAGAACTACCAGGCCTTGCTGGAGATGTGCTTGAAGAAAAAATGCCTGTTCACAGATGACAGCTTCCCTGCTCACATCAGCTCTATTGGAACGGGAACGCTGCTAAAGAAACTACCCCGAAATTTGCAGTGGAAGAGGCCACATGTAAGTGACTTTCAGTGAATAATCTCATGTAAGAGGATGATTGTAGCTGGTAGCCAGCAAATAGTGTTAGCACTGGGCAGACTACTCTTAGACTTTAATTTAGATGTGCCTTAATGCATCTAGAGATCACACTTATTGTGTCAGCTGTCATTTTGGAAGCTGGGGTACATGGAGTTGAAGCATTTGTTGCCCAAAATCATAACCAGCCTTGTTCAGTTTATATTCAGTAACACTTGGAGCAGGCAGCGAGAGCAGGGAAAGGCAGTGGGGGGAGCCGGTGTCCTTGGAGCTCACAGCTCTGATGATCCCACTGTGATTCCATGATGACAGTTCTCATGGCGATGATCCCTCTCCCCACAATTCAAGATCTTGACCTTTCAGATTTCTGAGCTTTTAGAGAGTTCTTAGCCTTTGACCCCTCTCCCATGGACCACATACCGTTGTGATGTTGGAGTCTGCTACTTTTGCCGGCAGTGACAGGTGCCTTATCCTCCTACTGGGCTGTTTTTTTCCTGCTTAACTGTTTACTGTACTTAGAGCAGTCTTTTCCCAGCTCTCTCTCAAGGTTGAGCTTCTGCCACAACCAGTAACTGACTATCAGTCAGTGAGATGTTTTTAGTTCTGCGTCCTGTGTTTTCTACTTGTGCCCATATTTCCAAGGCCTTTGCTGGTATCCCATGCTTAAACTGAACATCACAATAAGAGATACCTGGTTTCAAGGGCTGGTCACAGAGCAAGTTCTCATAACAAATGGATAGATAACAAGTCCAGGAGGCCAGGCCAGAGCGCTGACACAGTTAGGTAAGGCCTGTTATTAGCAATGCAAGTTCTGTTCTTACTAAGCCACTGAGCAATGTACTGACAATCAGATCTTCCTGAAAGCAATATATAGAATTATCTGAGAATTTCAGTAGCACTGACTCCTTATGTTACCACGTCTGTAAGGGAATTCTGCCAGGTAATAGCAGATAGCATCTCCTATCTAAGTTATTTTTTAGCTGTCATATTTTGTCAGATTTAACCGATTACATAGAAGGGCTGAGTTTCTGCAGAACTCATGAAAATCACTGGGAAAGTAGAGGCACCTTTGCAAAGCCAGCAAGAGAGCTTGGGAACAGCAGCCCTCGTTCTCAAGAGTTTCATACATAATTCAGTCTCGCAGATGGTTTGAAGTCTCGCATCTGCAGGTGGAGGAAGAGTGCGGTCCTCAGGGGCCTGAGCTGGGTTGTGCCTGACACTGTGGCTGAGGCAGCTATATCAGCATAGAGGTATTTGGGAGGGAAAGGTCAACATGAGTCCTCTCCTCTACAAAGCCCTTCAGGTGTCCCTCCATCCCAGAGATATTGGAATGGACTTGAAACCTCCTCTGTCTCAGAGTCCACCGTTCTGCTGCTCTAAAACTGCCTTGTGAAGAAGGCTGCCATTTGCTCTGAATGCCAGACTTAGCCCAGCACAGGCTTTCTGAGGATGGATGCTGTGCATCCTTCAGTCCCTGTGCTGCAGAGGAAATGCTGAGATTCTGCCATTCAGCCTGCAGGCTTGTAGCTTGCTGCATTTCTGACTGATGGCCTGCAAACTGAACACCCAAATTCACCAAGGGTAGGGGTTGGGGTCTAATTACTGTAACGGCCTTCTGAGGGTTTGCTGTTTCTCTGATACTGCCTGAAGGGGAAGCCAACAGTGTGAAAATTAGCTAGAGCAATTTGTGGGTCATTAGAGTGAAACATAAGTTTGACACTTAGCTTATTAATTTGACCCCAGAGGCACTTGTGAGAGGAGAAAAATAGCAACATAATTTCTCTCTGAAAAATTATTCACAGACCCACTCATCACAGCAACAGGAACTTCTGTAGCAGCCATCAGTTAGTCTGTAGCTTGAATGTCATTCCAATCGTGGAGGTGTCAGCCGGGGTAGCTGAAAGTTTGAACAGTTATGCTCTGCCATTGTAACCTTTTTTGGCTGAAACCTGTCAGCAATTACAGAGGAGCAGGGCTGGCAGGCCTGAAGGGTTGTCTTCTCAGTGAGATGTTCGTGGAGACTCATGGTGATGAATCTGAGCACCGGTGGCTTATGTCAGATTCCAAATTCAATGTAGACCAAACACAAATGTGTGCCCAGGCTTGTGTCAGATTAGTCACAGCATATGGTAACACTAAAGCTATACCTGAACCAGAACAACGTCTGCTGGGTCAAAGGGATCCTAAGTATTTTGAAAGCTTTGAACAGGCAGAAGAAGTGTTTTGTGTCACATATCCATGAGGTTTTTACATCCTAGACTAAGGACTCGCTGTATTTCCCATTTTACGAGATTGCAGCTCTGAAGGCAGAAAGTCCTTGACATGAAGCTAAACCAGCTCATGTTATTGACTTCACTCTCTCCCTCTTTTCTTTTTGGTTGTCTGCTTCCCAGGCTTTGCACAGAAGTCCCGTATTTTATGCTGCAAACAGAAAACAACTTGATCTCTGCCAAGGATTGGTGGGTAAGGAAGCTCCTTTGTATAAATATCTAAGTATTCTTATACAAGATAACCTTTTGTGTGGAATTTTGACTGTATAAAACTTGGCATAGAAATAGAAGGTGTGCATATCCTTATCTCTTCACTTGACATGGTGTGGATGAAGCAATCATTAAGGTGGGATAGACTCAGTAAAAAACCTGGCAAGCTTCAAGGTGGGATTTGAGGGGTGAGAAGTGTCTCCACAAGCTGAAACCACTATTCTGTATTGCTTCTGTGCATGCTAGTGTTGCAATAAGAAGCGATCCTGTCCGCTTACTGGTCTGTAATGTTGCTGCTTGACAATTGAACAGAGACAACAGAAGAAGGAAAATCAGGCTTTTGCTATCTTTGTACCTAAGTCTTGTTGTGAGTGCATCCTATTCTCAGCTTTACAGTTAGAAAAATCATTTTTATGTCTGTGTTACCTAAAGTAAAAGGTTATATTGTAATCTGTAAAGCAGGAAGGGGCAGGACTAAATTAATTTTGAAGTGCTTTAAGCCCTTAAACACAAAGTCTGATAAGTACAGTCTTGCACGTGAGATCCATTGGAAATTATTTTTCTCTTCTGACAAGTTAATGTTTTCAAAGAAAAAGGGAAAAGTTTCTTTTAATAGTGTGCCTTTACAGAGAACAGATAAAAAACCATGCAATGTCAGTAAAAAATTGGAAATTTTCCATTTAGAGCTATTTCTTGCTAAATTTCTTATTTAACCAAACAGTATCCAAATGAAAAGATCATGAAAGAACAATTATAAACCAATGATGGTTTGGTTAAATAAAGCACATGTCTGGATCATCTCATTTTCTGTGTATGATTTGTTATAATTGTGAAGACATCAGCACAACAGCTCTTTTGCTAGGATCTTGGTGGTGTTCCTGAACTTGGCTGACAACTCTTGCTTCTCAGCCAACTGCATGTGTCCATTTGTCTTGGCGCAGAGAACTGCTGGTTCCTGGCGGCCCTGGAAGCCCTGACGTTTCACCAGGACATCTTGGCTGCAGTTGTGCCACAAAACCAGAGCTTTGAGAGGAAATACGCTGGCATTTTCCACTTCCGGGTACATCTGCTCCCCCAGAGTGCAGGAGGTCTTCAGAAATCCTCTGTCATGTTTTGTGTCACACCCTTAGATAATTTGTACGTGGTTCCTCTTGGCCAGGGGCAAGTGGCCAGAGAGTATCCCGGCCTGGCGAGTAGCCCATCACCCCTCCCACAAAGCAGTGTGGGCAGTGGATCAACTGCAAGCTACTCTGAGGATATACCTCTGCTTGGCCCTCCTCTCCAGCTGTGTCCTACCCACATTTTAATCCAGACAAAAGTCTTTCCCCATAGTGTCAACAGTCAGCAGGACTGCAGCACATTTGCTCCAACCTTCTACCCCTTTGCCCAGCTCTTGATGCAACTCTGCCTCCCTGCTGTTAGGAACTCCTTCCCCAGAAGCCCAGCTGTGCCTGATTTCCCTGTTTAATCCTCTTACACCTCATGCATGCTCTGTTTTCTCCTCTGGCAGGGTGGGGGAGAGGATTTGACTCTGTGGGTGTGTCAGTAGTCCCACTGACCCAAAGCAGCTCTCCCTCCAGGGCAGTTAATCTTGTGCCCACAGCTAAGCTATCTTGCCTTTCCTGTTGTTTCAAGGGGAGGTCCCTTTCAAGGGAAACATCAACTCATAACTCATTCCTTTCCCCTGACAGTTCTGGCACTTCGGTGAATGGGTTGACGTGGTGGTTGATGATCGTCTGCCGGTGAATGAGGCAGGAGAGCTGGTCTTTGTTTCCTCAGTCTATAAGAACGTATTCTGGGGAGCCCTTCTGGAGAAGGCGTATGCTAAGTAAGTGATTCACTGCAAGTTATGTAAATAGTCTCTCTAAAATATGCTGGTTGGTGCCTACGCAGTTTGTTCTTGTTTATAAATGCATCTCCTAGGCCTTGCCACTTTTGGAGTGTAGTAAATGGTTCTCATCTTTCTATTATTACACAGTAGAAGCTGCCACTGCAGTAGCTGTTATCAATCCAGGGCCTTGAGTTTAGATCCAAGGGTTTAGGAGTAAGTGTGAAAACAGACCTATCCTGGGGAGTTGTCCTCTAAGTGTTATCATTGTTTGGAGTGTATTGGCTAGGATGATGCCCTCCTTGCAAATACCACAGAGGAGCAGAAGGCCACAGATAGGGATTTTCAAAGGTGAATGATTTCTCATGCTTCCTTTGATGTATTATCAATATGAGAAACTTGCAATGAATTTCACTTTGGGGGTCTGCTGAAGAATCATACTTTGGTTTTGGTAGACGTTCCTGCTCTCGGGTCCCCCAGAGCTGAGGAGTTCAACAAGTCACATGGCACGATGAGAATACTGGCTTGTCTCCAGGGTGTTTTGTCTAGAGTGGTTTATCAGGACTAAGAAGAAAACAACAAGGCCTAACTGTTGGAGTTTGTTAATTTTGGGCTGAAATAATCTCTGCAGAGCAAGGAAAAATTCTAGTTGACAATGAGAAAAAGATCACAGCAAAGGAGAGAAAGTTCAGTTATTTTCATTTGGGGTTATCATTAGAACAGAAAGAGCGCAGAAAGTTGTTCAGCAGTGGTGAAGAAAATCATATTGGAGACTGAACTCTCAAGCACAACATGCCTCTCAAGGCACTGTACCAGTGTCTGGTGTTATATTCAGACAACACTTGCTAAGGCAGAGTTATCAAAGAAGTATGGGCATGTTCTCACTACTGTACAACAGGGGATGATAGTGAGGGAAGAGTCCCTTTCAGACTATGGCCAATATTGGAGGCAGTTTGCCAGATTTCTCTCTTCCTAAATGAGAAAGATTCCCCTAAAATAAACATGAGTTACAGCTTTCCTCAACCTATCATCTGTGACTATAACCCCAAGAATATATTGATGTCTTTTTTGCTAGACTCTATGGCTCCTATGAAGATCTGCAGATTGGGCAAGTTTCAGAAGCTTTGGTGGATTTTACAGGTGGTGTTAATATAAGGATCAAGCTTGCAGCAGCTCCTCCTGATCTGTGGGATATCCTGACAAGAGCAACCTACAGCAGATCTCTCATGGGCTGTCAGACACATTTAGGGGTGAGACTTGGAGTGACATCAAATGGCTTCACAGCTAGACCTGTTTCCCTCTGCTCAGCTAGTCATTGTGACTCAGAAAATATCAAAGCTGCTGCATGTGGCTTCTGTAGAAATCTCATTCTTAAAGTTTGCACATGGATTGATTCCCTGCAGCTCTCAGCTCCCTGTTGTGATGTTTAAGAACTGGTTCATCTGCTGGAGAACCTCTATTAAATAAGGACCTACTGCATTTTCTCATTTTTGTTAAATAAATTTTCCATTTTTGCAGGTGGTGCAGTGAGGCACAGAGACTCATGGAATAAACTTATAGCTAAGATAGAGACGTGTGTAGTTCAGAACATGAATTCAAGTCTTGGCTTCCAAGCCTGGTGCTAACACTTCAGCTGTTGGGAAACCCTACTGTTCTGAAAATCAAAACCTTACCTCCTGGACTTTTTAAAAGTGAGATGGTCTCTAGCCAAAGATCCACAATTTAGGAAGGGACCTTCCCAATCAACCTTCCAATTCCAAACGTACTGCAAAATATAGCTGTTAGGAGCTTAGACTCCTAGACTCCTAGAAATTCTCCATTTGCATTGAGAGTCATTGCTTACATGGGTACAGGTCTCTGGTACTGGTACAAGTCTGCTGTGTAAGTAGGGATAGAATAAAAGGTTTATTTTCCTTCTGTTTCTCTTCCTTGTACACAGTCAACAAAGGTCCTGAAGAATGGGCTTGTTGCTGGCCATGCCTACACAGTTACTGGTATTAGAAAGGTAAGACTAGCCCTAAAGTCCTGGGTCCAGGTTTGTTTGGATGTCAGCAATTTTTATTGCAGTCATAGGTTCATCCCTTAATCAGGGCAACTATGGTATCTCCTCCCCCAATGCTTTTCTCTTAGTCTAAGACTAAAAGAGACTGCGTGCTTTGTAAAAATTCACTTTCAAGTGTGTCCATTTTAGTATCACGACCTTGACATAAAGGACAATGGATATAGATCAGCATATTTCTAAGGGTGGGAATGATTCACAGCGCTCTGCTGAGAGCATCACCTACAAATGCATCTTAGCTGTTAAGGATGAAAGGACTGGCCTTTGGGGATGCTGGGACGATGTGCTGAAACCTACTTGGGGTGAAAAGCCTTCCTCTGAAGTCAGAGGAGAGGCCATAGAGAAGTAAAGATAATTGAATACAAGGGCCGAAACGTGAAAACCCCACTGATCTGCAGTGGATCCCACTGACCTGCAGAAGTATCACTGGCAGTTCCCTAAAGATATTTGTCTAGAGGTAAGGGACAGTAAAATAATAGGTCCCAAAGAGTGGGAGAAAGCTTGACCTTTCTCTTCCTGGACTGATGGATGACTATCTTGTTCAGCCACAAAAGGAGGTTGACAAGGGTGGCAAAGGGCTTTGTGGGGCTTTGGACATGTGATATAGATGTGGGTGAAAGCATGTTCAGTACGTCTAGCAAGAGATACTAGGAAAGCTGGAAGGGATACTGTGAGCGGCATGACGCATGCCTGTGTCTCCCACACACAGCAGGAGGGTTTTAGGTGTGGACTTTATCAGACACATGTCTGTCAGTCTGGCTCCTCTGGTGGGATGAAGAGCCAGGCAGGAGGAAAGGACTGAGTGAGCATGCGGAGCTGGTGTGAAGTCAGCCGTTCTGCTGTGTGCTGCCAACAAAGCCCCTAGTCAGCCTGGCTCCCTCTTCTCCCACCATGGCATCCCAATTCAGGTCACCCCATGGGCTGCCTTGTGCTGTGCCACTGCACTGGGCAGGACTTAGCTTTCACAGTAGTACAGTTCTGCCCCTACATAAGCACAAAATGAGCAGATGTTGGAAAGGAAGAGGAATTTACCATCAAGCCTCCGAATTAGGAATCTGTGAGGCCACTGGTTTCAGTTACAGAAGGTAAGATAAAGCATCTTAATCTCTTTGTGCTAGCATTCAGAGTTGCATGTTCATAGATTTTTATCATCATACTTGCTGGCATCTATGAGAACAAACAAAATCTTTGTTAGTATCTGACATAGTACAGTGATATAAACTGGATGAGAACTGCTGAGACCTTGGTAAGCACAGTGTTACTGTTTTCTGCAGGTGACCTGTCAATATGGACCAGAAAACCTAGTGAGACTGAGAAATCCATGGGGAAAAATTGAATGGAAAGGAGACTGGAGTGACAGGTGAGTTTAAAAAAAGGAAAGGTCTGATGCTGAGTGTGAGGAAAGGTTTCTTAGAGGAAACATGCTGCCATCTTCAGGCATGAATTAGTGCTGACAGCATCATTAAGATAATGATAGTTGCTTGCACAGCCCCTCTGGCGTCAAAGCAATGACTCAATAGATTTGTATTTCTCCAGCAGATAGTGCTCATGTGGTTGGGCTCACTTCACACATGCAGCTTCAGCAAGCTCAGTTCTGCTTTTCCATTCACTGAATGCCAGAGGAAACATAATATGAACATCAGACACTGACCATGTTGCTGTGATCTGGATGGCACGCGAAGTGACAGATAGCTGTGCAGGAGGCTCTAAACAAACAGCATGTTTCAGGGCACACAGCCCTTTATTACAGGAGGGACCGTGCAAAGTACTCCACAGGCTGCAAAGTGTTAGAGTTGGGTGGCTGTGAAGGAGTCCTCTGTCCTGGCTGGTTGGGGAAATGCAATTGGGTATGAGATCAGAGGAAGCAACTAGGGAGGCAAATGGGCCCCATATTTGCATCTGCCTGAGTTTTTTGATTGAGATCCATGAAAGACAGTGGTTTGCATTCTAGACCACAGGAAACCGTAGACTTGTGTCCTATTCCTCTTTGAAGCGGAGCATGTGCCTTCCTTCCAAGCTTCACTTCATTCCCTGCACAGACCCTGTTTGCTGAGGCTTGGGGGTAGGGAGGAGGAAAGAGCACAGGGAGGTGTTGAGAATGTGAGTGACTTTCACCTTGTCTGCAGAGCAGTAACTTCTCTGATGCGTGTCTATCACATAATGACAACATACCAGCTGCTCCTGTTGAAGAGCATAATGAGCAACATACTGTAGGCCTGCCTTTTAAATGACTCCCAGCTGCCTCTTGTGCTGTCCTAGTCATTCATTCATTATGCCAAACACTCTTCCTATTATGTCTCCTTTGACAGAAAATTAACCAACAAAACAGGTCTAGATTTTTATATTTTAAGTACTTGGAAGCTGTGTGTGCAAGTGAACGGACTGACTGATGGAGCATTTCTGGCTTCTGCTGGAGAAAACTGGAGCCTTTTAGCTACATCTCATAGGACCCAGAGTGCTTCTGGAGAGTCTCCCGTGGCTGAAGACATAGGGGGCCTGTGTTTAGTGGGGAGGAAATGTGGAGATATGTGGGGACAGGGATTTGGCATCTTTTTACACAGGAAAGCTATGTACTCTGCCTTGAATTTGAGGCCACATTTGGTTAGTCACCTCATGGTTTTGCCCTCAGCTCTTACAAATGGGAGCTGCTGAGCCCAAAGGAGAAGATTTTGCTGAGGAAAAAGAAGGAGGATGGAGAATTCTGGTAATGGCCCAGTCTCACCTCTCCCTCTCTGCCAGTATCTCTGGGGCTGAGTCTGGAGATGAAGCAGCACATTGTCACTTAGGTTGAGACATATGTGATCTGCTTTGTAACAGCCCATGCTTGCTTGCTCTCTCTGCTCCTCTGTTTGGTGATGTGAGAAGCAGTAGCCCTGCTGACACGGAAGAGATGTGCTGTTCTTCAAAGGGAGAAGCAGGACGCTGCCAGGTCTCCCAGGGCTGCTGGAGTCATGGGCAGTTCTCAAGAGCTGTTGTCCCACCTTTTATTTTTAAGATAGCTTTGGGAAGCTCTTGCTTGCTTTGTTTGTTCGTGGTTTCTCCATGGCTTCTGCCACGAGGTGGCAATGTTGTCGCCCGTGTTATTTCACTGCGGTTTAATCTCTGCTGCTATCCTTCGCTGAAATTTTAGTCGTGCATTTGCTACTGCTAGATGCTGCTGTTGGAGCAGACGCTCTCTTCTTTACTGCCTAATAAAATATGAGCATTACCATATGTAACACAGAATGCTGCAGCTTCGAAGTTCCCTGCTCCCTTTCCTTTTCTTTTTATAAGCCATATGGACTAAACTAAACTGCTGACAAGATGTCTCTTGGCACTCTTTTCCCAGGATGTCTCTGCGAGATTTTAAGATTCATTTTCTAGATCTGATGATCTGTAAATTAACTCCAGACCTGATGAGCCAGGAAGATGGGAAAAAGTGGATGTACTCCCTGAAGAGTGGGAGATGGGTTAAAGGAAGTACAGCAGGAGGAAGTCTGGGATTCTGTAATGGTGAGGGGTGCTCTTTTGCATGACTCTGGGGTAACATTGCTCTGCTGACTCAGTTACCAGCACCTTACACCTGTTAACACAAAATTGACAACAGAAACACGCTCTTCCTGCATAACCTGCCACACAAGCATCAGAAATAAGCAGCTGAAGAACTTTTGAGTAGCTTCTGCTACCACAGAAGCTGCATCACTTGCAAACATAGGACAATGGTCTGGTTATGTCGTGAAATAAGCTGCAGAATCCTAGGATCGGTTGCCAACACTGAGCTTCCTTGGGGCATTAAACCTGCCTGTTAAAATTTGCATCCTTAGCACTCCAGAGAGTGGTATTTTAAGTAAAGTGAATGGGAAATGCAGAGACTCAGCCGTTCTGGAAGCAGAGCAGTTGGGGTCTGAAGTCAGCTAGCTCATACACCAGAGGTGATGGAGCGATAGTGATACATTTATAAACAAAATGAGCTCTTAGTTGCAAGTGAGTGGAAATGTAGTTCCCTTGTTCCCGGGCCTTTGTCCTGTCTTACATAGTGGTTACACTGCTAAACTTGTAAACTGCACTGTAAGATCAAATCCCTGTGGGGTCTGGAGGTCCAGACAGCCTATGACCTATTCAGTCTGATGCCAGGCATCATGTGGGAAGCTGGCAACCCACTTTGTGATGGAAAATGACATCAAAATATTTTTCTTGTTTTGCTTAGGTACCTTCTGGATGAACCCTCAGTACTGGCTGAATGTTTTACCAGTTGAAGACAATAAGAAAAGCCTGATTTCATGCAATGTGGTTATATCCCTGATGCAGAAACACAGCAGCAAACACCGGAACCGAGCTCCTCACCTCTTCATTGGATTTTTACTCTACAAGGTGTGAAGAATTGCTTTGCCTTTCTTGCTTTCACCAAATAGGAGAACTTCCAGCCCCTGTAAATTGTAGAGCTTTGCAGACCAATAGTTTTGTTGTGTGCAGGGTGATCTGTGCTCTTTTCTCTTTGCCTGTGCCCAGTTTCCTCACATGCCAGGAAGTTCCAGCCTAGCACACGGTATGCTGTATGTCAGCCTGCAGAGCAGTGAGAAAAGCCTCTTGCTTCAGAGCACACTGGGTTTTATTTTGCCCTTTCTGAGAATATGTGCAAGAGCTGGGAGAGGGTGCTGGGAATCCCCTTATCTTGGGGCAGGGAGAGCGCTGCCCTCAGGTTATTTCCAACCATGGTAAAATTGTGCTTGAGAAGTATTCCTAGTATGATGTGGCAGCTGCCCATGTGTGAATACTGCTAGTTCCCTGTGTACCCAGGGGAAAGTGGATATCACTAGAAGGAGTGAGAGTATCCCCCCTCAATTCTCTGCTTATCTGAGTGCCTTCCAGAGCCACTCTTCTCCCTTGAACAGAGCCACAGCTCTTGTTGCTGCTGTGAGTTTGCACAGTTATGGAGAGATGGCTGTGAGGAAGGCTTTTCAGGTGGAGGGGCTGAGGTTTCTGAAGGCAAAGACCCCAGCTGGATGTATGTAGCTGCTTCTCATCAATGATATAGCTATCTTGTGTGAGACCCAGAGGTCCCTGACTGACAGATGCTCTGTTTCTTGTCTTCCTGCAGGTGGGCCTACAGGTGAGTCCCTTGTCACTGCTGCTGGCTGTTTGCTGAGGGACCTGGGCTGGTGCAGCTGTTATGACAACACTGAAGGTGTTGTGTTTGCCTTTGTTCCTTGGCTGACAGGTAGTAACTGTATTTGAGTTAAGTGAGGCACCCCAGTAAGTCACTATTAATGTAGAGCTATCCACTGACTCTTCTGAAAAGCAGCCATATCAGGAGGGCTCAGTGGTCTTAAAAAGGAGCATTAGTTGTTCAGCTTCTGACTGGGTCTTCAGAGGTATTAGAAGTGGCATCAGTGTTTACCTGATCAGCAGTTTGTCCCTGCTGCAGTTGTGGGATGGTGCCCCAGTTCTTGGCTGAGCCTAAGCTGGACTCACTGCAGTGCTCAGGGGAGTCAGAGCTACCTTTCTGCTGCCTCCCCGTCTTGGGGTGAGGTAGGAACAGAGTCTGTGTCCCATGCAAGTCGGGGGTCTCCAGGGATCTCAGGTTCCTTACTGGCTGGGGATGCTCTGGAGCTGATTCTACAGGTGTTTCCAGCTTCCTCAGGCCATCTGTATTTCTAGCATTCTCTTTAGACAGCAGTCTTTGGGACCTGAGGAAGGTCCCTGGAAGTGTAACCCTGATATAAGTCCCAATTTTGACCCTGACCTCAGGGGGCTATTTAAAATGGGGAAAGGTTTACCTCCTTTCATCTTGAAAGGGCATATCTTCCACTCTGTTACTGCTCAGAACACCTCTTAAATGAGAATCCCTTTGAATTTGGTCTAGCAAAGAAAAGTTTTGGTGTATGGTCAGGGCAGCACAACTGTGTTCCCAGTTACTGTATTTCCGGCATGGTAACCATGAGGTAAGATGCCACTCCTTCCTGACTTAAAGATTTTGGGCATTATCAGGGTTACAACTGAGTTAAACTTCCTGGTAGAGGAGGTCTGAGTGTGGCCCTAGCACACTGCTGTACCACATCCGAGGGAGAATGGTGGCAGACAGGACTTTAATTTCAGGTTTGTAGTGGTTGCCAAGATCAATACAGAGAGATGGCTGGCTGAGAGCATCTAAGGTATTAGAACTATGGTCAACAAAGTATTGACTGGAATATAAAAACTTTGGAATTTAACAGAAGGGTCATAAGGAGGAGTAACCCTGAACCCTTCAGGAGAAAGATTGCTCTATTAGTAAGAAAAATACTGGCAAAGGAAGAAGAATAGCATCTTCCCTATGAGGCTGCAGAGTAAAACAGCTGAATGTTTTGAGGAACAGCCAAGATCAGAAGGTGGCAGTGATTTTAGCTAGCAGGATTATTTATTTGGCCTGTGTACCGGACACTCAGTGGCATTAAAAATTAGTTCAGTGTTGCCTGGGTCAACACTTTATCCATCCTCCTATTGCAGGAAGTGCCTCCAGAGCAAAACATCTGTAAGAGCCAAGAGTGCCGGGCAGATCAAGGACACATGCATGGAGTCATGGCTAGGAATTATGTTGCTCCTGCAGTATGCTCAGATCACAGGTGCTCTGAAAAATCATCTGCAACCAGATCCCTTGTGCAAAAAACAAGCTGGGGACAAAGTGCATGGTACCTGTGGGATAGGAGGGGTGTTCTGACTAGTGAAGAGCAGTCTCTAGAGCAGTCCTGCCTGAAGATATTTCTGCCACTATGGTAGTGACTTTTGCAGCAGCTGCTTTGACAGGAGCCACTTCTTCTCTCCAGTTCTTGCTTCTGTTCCTTGCAAGTGCTATTATACTGTTGATAAGGTTGCAGGAAGCCCTGTTTTTGTCATATTAGTATTGGGCAGGGGCAGTGCTTAGTGAAAATCACCATGTCCTGGGAGGAGACTGAGTCCTTTGGGCCCTGTTGTCTGCTTGTACTGTAAAAAAATCTGAGGTGTGAAGGCAGGCTGACTATATTATGCCTGTGAATTCTCCACAAGCCTTTTGTCTGTTTGTTCAGCTGGTGCAGAACACATTTCTCTTCTGTTTCTTCCCTTAACAGTACCAAGAAAGCAACAGAAAGCTGCCCCCAGCTTTCTTCACCCGACATCAGCCTGTGAACAAGCACCAGATCTTCCTTGATGAGCGGGAAGTGACTCATGACTTCCACCTGGAGCCTGGTGTCTATGTGATTGTCCCATCCACTCTGGAGCCTCAGCAAGAGTCTGAGTTCATCCTGCGGGTCTTCTCCAGGAAGCATGTTCTTCGGTGAGATGCTGCTTTGCTCTGAAAAAGCAGCACAATCTCTTTTGGAGAGGCTGGCTGTGGGTTTCCCTCACCTTAGGATTCTCAGTGGCTGAAGCACTGCTTTTGGCCTTATCCTTTCAAGAAGTGTTGAGCTAGGCCCCACAAGGGATTCTTGTAGCCTGCTCATATGTGAGACTGGAGAAGGACAACAATTTTTAACGCATCATCAGTTTGCCAGGAGACCCTGCTGGCGATACAAGATGGTTGTTTTGCAGAAATAGTGCTTCGGAGACTTCAAATGCTGGTAGCCCCTGGAGAGACGTATGGCCATGAGGGTTTCACTTACTGCAGCTGTAAGACTAGGGAAAAAAAACATATGCTGCAACAGTGGGTTGGGGCCCCATCTGGGGGTGGGGGATGCCACCTGTGTTGAGACAAACACACAACTCCTTAATGTGTCTGCTTTTTTGCATCTCCAGGGAAATGGGTGGGAACACCAGTTTCATCCTCTCTAAGGTGAGTGAATATGAGGGAAGTGGAAGGTCTGTGGTTCAGAATGTTGTGCTTTTCCTGTTGCTCTGCCCTATGGAGAGGCTGAGTGAGAACATGAGTGCTTGTGTTGCAGCACTTTTGAAAGGATAGCTTGGGTTTACAGGCAGAGTCCACTGGACTGTGTGGACAGATGCAGTCAAATGTGGGGGACGGGCAAATTTTTAGACATCTTTGTTAGTCACCTTTTCGCAAACTTTTAGTGATGCCATTTTACTTGCTCTGTAGCCTTTCATATTCATGGCTTTTTTGAGACTCCTGGCCCATTCTTGCCCTTCTCCCTGCTTCTTTCATGCCTTGAGAGTTTTGAAGACATCATGGGACCTGAGCAGTACTGTTCCCATGCAGCAGTCTATAGGTTATTTTCAAAATAACTGAGCTCAATGGCAGTGCATGCACATCTCCAACTTGTGCCAGGGAGTTTATAGCGTAATCTGTTTCCCTGGTGTAAACAGGGCATTCCTTCTTTCATCTCCTCTATTCTCCTATATAAAGGAGGACAGAGACCCTTCTCTCTCTTCTTGGCATGGAGTGATCCCCATCCTTTGTTGCTGCACAGCTTGGTGGGGGCGAAATGTTTCTCCCCAGAGTGTTATCTGAGCATTTCTTTCCAAGAAATAGCATTTCTATGAGGTGGAGAGCTATCTCAGCAGTGGGCTGTGTTAGTAATGTAGCATTGATTGCAGTGGTGGGGAGAAGGTGGAAGGGCAGGGGATGAGTGTGCTGTTCTGGGAAAACATCTTTAGTAACTGTCTCGGCGATGTTTTTCTTCCTTGTGTTAATGATTTTTTTTTTTTTTTTTTTAATATCTTAAAGGAAATTGTTGATAGGTATGAAGGCAAGATTTGGGAGGATTTCTTCACAAAGCATTTTGAACAGGTAAGTGTGTCCATGAGCTGCCAAACTCCTCCAGAGCTATTATGTAGCTCTGTAAAAGTAAAATCATGTGGATGTTCAAGGGAGGTCTGGGTGTGGAAGTGTGTAGAACAGGAGGTTGGACTGTGTGTACAGTGCTGATTCCATGCAGCAGATCTGACCACTGAGCTTAGCAGTATGTTGGCATTGAGATAGGTACACTTGTCTACACAACAGGGTGTGAATGCCTGGAACGTAACGCCACAGGACACTGTGGATGTGACAGTATCAACAGGCGCAAAAGATATTAGCAAAATAATGGCCAGCAGGTCCATAAACACATACTAAAGGACTAGGCAGGGATGTATCCTCTAAGATCCCTTTTCCAACAGCTAGGGGTGCCAGGGAAACAGGAGAACGGACTGCAGAAGCAGATCAGGCTCACGTGCTCTCTCTAAATGTTAATTCTTATTGCCTGTATTGGGGTCAAAGTGGTGGGCTGTGTGGATCTACCCTACCCTTTAAGGTGTTCTTACACATGTTGGGGAAACTTGCCTACTAGACAACACCCCCTGAAATATTGACACTTGTACATCCTTCATCACAGTTTGATGGCAGCTAAGTTGCTTTGAGAGGTGAAGTAGGTATCAGGTGTCCCATCACCTGCTTTTTTCACTAATTTTCCTAGTGAAATATGATCCTTATTGTGAAATATTCTTTCTAATGATCTCTCTCGCCTGATTTGGGATGGAGTTGACCTTCAGGGATCCCACTAAGGTGAGGGATGCAAGTGTTCCACCTTTCAGAAAAGGTGTCTGCCTTTATTTAGTACCATACCCTGTACTTGGCAAACACGATTTCACAAAACCACATTTGCACTCTTGATAGCAATATTTTGACAGAAGCTGTTGTTAAAAACAAGGAATGCTTTTACTTTTTGCAACTTGTTTAAGATTTTGAGAATGGTGTGGCTTTCAGATGTGCTAGAAATTGCCACTTATTGCGAGATGATGGTCTTTTGCTGTCAGGAGGTCCAAGTACGCACAGAGGTGAGCAGTACTGCCATTTCTTAATACGTTACCCTGGCATGCCTCAGTGATCTGAAACAGGCTTTTATTTTTGAAGAGTGACATTTGAAAAAAATCCTCCAAACAAACAAATGTCACAGTTTCTAAAAAACCTGCAAACTATATTATAACAAGGAGGAGGGCAAGTCTCTTCTTTGAAGAGTTTCAGGAGGAAGTATTCCAAAGTTTCTATCTTTTTTTGTTCATAAATGATAAAAGGGAAATATTTGAAGCAGGTCTCTTGACAGTGTGCTTGATGGGACAAATGGTACCAGGGCTGAAAGGCTAATGGTCTGGATTCTCACTCAGTGTAAATCTGCACTACCACATTGATCTGTTTGGAGCCCTGAGAACTTAGCCCAGAGCATACTGCAGCTCATGCAGACTGAGAATCTTGTCAAGTTCAAAGGGAGTCTTTTTTATTGATTTTCACATGGCTGGAGTGGGGCCAGAAAAGCAGAGAATGAAGATGGGACATGCTGGGAAAACAAAAGAGGGAGAAAAGTGATTTAATACTTTAAAAAAAAAAAAAAATTCTCTTCCATATCACAGAATCCTGAAATAAATGCTGTTCAGCTCCAGAGGATCCTGAATAATATATCTTGGAGAAGTAAGTGCTGAGAAATAATGTTTCTGTAAAATAAACCCTCTTAGAGAAAAGCCTCAGCTCCTGTATCTGTTTCTTGAATTCTGGGAAGAGAAACTGGCTTGAATCTGACTGAATTGACTCTTCTGACGCCATGTTAGATTTCCAGAGAGAAAGGATTTGCTGGGGTTTGAATTAGCATGGTAGGAATTTTATAAGTGAAGCTAATCTGGTTTGAATTTCAACAACTGAAAGAATGAGGGGAAAGAGCATGCATAGATATTGTGTGTGGATGCAGACTCTGAATTTAACCTCCAAACCCAGCTTGACCTCAACCTTGATTCTGAAACTGTATCTCATTTCACCCAGTGCCACTGCCACAGTCTTGGCAGTGCCACTGCTTGAAGGTGTAGAAAGTTAGCCTGGTCTGTAGGCAGTTATGCAGTGGAAGGGGGTCTTGTCTTTACCTTGATGTGCCTAGTTCATGCCTGCTATTCCTATTTACCCTTCCCTGCTATGCATGCATAGGGCTGTTCCTTGCTCTCTTTGTGTTTGGGAGACAGGATGGAGGTGCACGTGGCATGTGTGACTCATGCTCATGAGAACGAGGTGAGCCCAGAGGTTGTCTCTCTTGTGAGGATTGTAACATCCACTCTGCCAGTGGCAGTCCAGAGCACCCCACAAGCTCATAATTTGGTCCCTAGTTATAAATAACACTACCTGGACAGCAGCAAGGATTTGCAGTGGCTGTTTTCTCTGAACAACAGCAATGAAGTTACAGATACAATGATGAATCCAGTTTTCCTTCCCGGTTTCTTCACAGGTAATAACCAATGTGCAACACAGAAAATACACTGTCCAGTCATTATAGGCAACAAAGAACACAAAAGACTGGTGTGATGCGTTTTCTGTTTAAGCTGAATTTGACATTGCTCCCTTTTCTACAAAGGTGGACAAGGATAGCTCCTCTGCCTTTGCAAAGTGATCCAGCAGGCACTGTTTTACCTGTGAGAAGGCTATGTTGAGCAGAGTCTTTATTTTTCATAAGTGATCAATTTTAAAATACTAATTTAGAAACTTTGCAGTACTTGATTCATATTTACTAAACAAGGCTATTACAAGATTAAAACATCTTCAATTTCTGCAGAGAAGGGATTGGTGAGTTATGGTTCTGTCCCTTGCTCAATGGAAGTCTACAGTCAATCTATAATCATGATTTGTAGCCAGATTGGAGTCTGTTTCTGTTACTCTTCTTGTAACTTATGTATGAACCAGGTATGCTAAGCTTTGATGTAGCATCATGTTTTCAGTGATGCCTGTACTTTTAATTATATTAACAGAGCTGGCAGTGTCTCTGTGAAAGAGAGAGATGCTTAGCGCAAGGGTTTTAATTAATCTGCAGTGCTGCTCCCCAAAGCTCTTCAGGTCAAGTGACTTTGCTCAAGGTCAAGCAGTAAATTCTGTTTGGGATTACAGCTTTGGATGTCCTTTTCCTTCCATTTTCTCTAATAGCTGGAGATAGTGTACCATATTTCATTCCATATTACATGCCTGCAGGGAGCTCATATTGGATTTTCTGAGACTAGTAGAATCCATCCTGTTGCCTCATATTTTTATCATCATAAATGATACGTCTTCGCAAGTGGGTGTAAAGTTTCACAAAAGCTTTGGGGCCTGAGCCCTCTCAAGTGAGGGGGAATTTTGTGAGAGTCCATTTTTCTGAGAGATGTTCAATGACTCCTCAAAACAATCTTTTCTTTTTTTTTTTTTCCTCTCCAGATTTCCAGAGTTTTCACCTGAGTTTCAGTCTGGATGCTTGCCAGGGTATCTTGGCGCTCTTGGATGTATCCTTGGCATGAGTGATACTTCTGACTCATATAACACTTCACTGAAGCATTATTTCTTAGGGCAGGCGGGGTGTTACTGTGATTTCTTTACCACCAGGACATGGCCCTGCTTACTGAACTTCTCACCCTCCATAATAACAGTTCAGCTGTGACAGAATGGAATTGGTTTGGGAAAGGGTTGATTCCTGCTGCCTCTGAAATCAGCAGCCAGGTTTCCATTAACTTTAGTGGGAGGAGGATCAAGCCTATAGACAGGCTTGTGGGCTAAGAAATCATTATCCTCATATTATACTTGTGTGAATGTTAGAGTGGCTATGAGGTTTTGGTTTGTTTGGGTGTGTTTTTTTTTCTATGTAATGGGTGCTCTCTGTCGTGTAACTGAAATGTTCTGACCTTAATTCTCTCACTAAGCTGAATGCCTCGGGCACACTGAGTATTCAGGAATTCAGACTCCTGTGGAAAAGGCTGCTTTTCTATTTGGTATAACAGTAATTTCTGTGCTTCCTTGCAATAGCTTCCTGCTCACAATCCCTTTGGTGTTGTCTGTTGTTTTTTGAGGGGTTTGTTTTGCATAAAAATTTTTATTCTTGCCCCCCAGGAAGTTTTTCAGAAAAGAGACACTAGCAGATCAGGAAAGCTTGACCTTGTAGAACTGCATACAGCTGTACAGGAGACAGGTGAGCCCACAGCACATCTTGGCATGTCTCATCCGCTTCCTCATAAAGGCTGGAAAAAGCTCAGGGCTGGGAAGCATCTTGAGAATTGTAGGTAGAGCCCGGGAAGAGTGGAAAACATCAGAGGCTACATGGTTTTAGCTATCTCTGTTTCCCTCTTTAGCTGGGCAAACACATCTGAAAATTATTTTGCTGTGGGATGGGCTACTTAATCTTTGCTCCAGTATGGTCCAGTACTGATAGTTCTCTGAAACAGAAGTGTCTGTCTATTTTAGACCCAGTTTTTAAATCCCTTCCTGTTCATTGCTAATTTAATTTTAAAAGACTGTGTGGGATTGTGCGGATACATGCAGGAGGTCAGATCTAGCTCATATTAAATTGGTACCTCTGCTGAAGACGACAGCTCAGGGACTGAACCTGGAAGTGTGGGACTTGCACAGAGGCAATACTGGTGCCAGACTGCACTGATATAATGTCTGAAGTTTGATCTAGAAATGGAAGATGATACATATGGGTCCAAGTTCTGTTGTTGTTCCTGGGCTTTGAGTGGGGGCTGGTGCTCAGTCTTGTAGCTTCTTTTGCATGTTTACAGATTAAATATCACTCCTGTGTTTGGTGTGTGGTTCACCCAGTTCATCTGAGTCAGTGAAAACACAGTGAGAAACCCAGGAGGACCTCTGCTAAAGCAAAATAAAATCCCAGGCCATGAATAGAAAATACTATTATTCCTTGCAAATGCTGCTTGACATTGGGACTGATGCTTTCTGTATGAGCTTCCTCTGGATTTTCTTTTTCACCTCTTTTCCTACCCTCTTGTGGAGTATTGCTCTTAAACACAGCTTCTATTATTACCCTCATACACCATGAGCAAAGGATGCCCATGTGTATTTTATTCCATCTCTGACAGGACTGTGAGTATAGGGGATCATGTCTGAACCCTTATAAATTTGGAGGAGAGATGTCCATGTAGTGGTCTGTTTTGGGCTGGCTAATATTTGATTATCTTAGGGGAGGTTTGAAAAACTAAGCTATTGGAGAAGGGCTGCAGACCACTCAGATGTGCATGCTCACAGCTGTGTGCACACCAATAGCACATTCAGCTGTGTACAGCTGGGAGCTGCCATCTTATTGTTTTCTGTTTTTTTTTGTTTTTCCTCTTTTATGAAGGCATTTCGCTCAGCAATGAAGTCTGTAATTTGATGGCAATCAGATATGGTGACCCTGACTTAAAGATCAGCTTTGAGAGTTTTGTGTGCTTCATGCTTCGAGTGGAGATCATGGGAGGTGAGACTGGCATTACATGGCTGGCCAGGCAAGCTGGGCTGCCCAGCTAGGCCCTGGCCCTTCTGATGCTGCTCCAGGTGACAGTGGCAAGGTCAAAATTAGAAAGACTGGGTTTCTGAATAGACCAAGAATAATCAGTTTAAAGCAGGAACAGATATAGAGGAAATCATGCTCCCTCTCTTTACCTTTCCACCGTTTAGGTTGTATATATCAGAGTGATTTAGCTCCCTGCAGGTTTGTGCCAGTCTTCTGTAGGAGGAGCTAGGCAAATTACAGATGAAGACTGCTCATTTTCCAGGAAAAGCCTTGGAATATACCTTCCTTTGGTGGGACTGGAGTTGTGATGATGGGACAGCTGATACTCAGTCTGTGAGTTTGTGCTGTAGACACTTCGCAGATGTCTCAAAACTGTAGTGGGTGAGGTTGGGACTGCCTGCATTTCGAGGTTTGACAGTTGGATGGACAGACAGTAACATGCCTGACTTTATTCAGCTGCTCCCTGTGTCCCAGCCCCTGGGGATCTTCCAGTGGCAGAACAGAGAAGCCCACATGTGCTTGTGAATAGCCTGCAAGCTCTGCCTTTGAGGTTTTTCCTGAAACAGAGTGTCTTGGCTGTTGTTGATCTCTTGGCTATCAAGTTAATGCTCCTCATTTATTTCTTTCGCAGAGGCCTTTCGCAACTTAACACAAGATGGCAAAGGGATATATCTCCGGGAATCTGAGGTAAAGCCCGTTCCCTGATTGTCAAATGCAGGCTCCTTCATTGCAAGTGGCACTGCATGTTTTGTTCTGTAGCATTAAAAACGGTATCTTTACCTGATCACTTACAGAGTAGGTTAGAAACAACAAGGAGCTTCAGGCTTATTAAGTCTTCTGCTCTATTATGGCTTCTGCTCCTTCTGGCGACAGAAAATCTCCAATGCCCCATAATGCAGTTCATCTGTGAACATCGCAGAGATCTCACAGGGATGGATGAGTTCAATTCACTTTCTCTATTATTTTACAGTGGATGATGATGACACTGTATTCCTGAAGCAATGCTGTAGAGGAGGGGACAACCAGGCCTGTGCCAGAGTGAGGAAGGCTGCTTTGAATCAACTTTCTGTGCACACTGGACTCTCTGAACTCAGCCCTGCAATTTACCTCATATGAAAAGTCTTCCTCTCAAGCAGACTTGGTGAATTGAAGTTTTGCTAATTAATGTATTTCTTTTAAGTCCTATTTCACTCGGACAATCTTCTGAGAAAAGGCTGCTGGGTGCCAACCACTATGAGTGCAGTGTGACACCGTGGAGCATAGTGGCTGAGTTGCTGGGGTCACTTCCTTAATGCTGATGTTACACTATTGTTGTTATAGGATGGCATGCATTGTGGTGGTGCCCAGAGGCTGTGCTTGGCAATGGGGAAATGGCCCCTGCTCTGAGTGGCTTGTCATCTATTAGAGGAGATCCCAGTTCTGCAGCTGCTAGGCCCATGGTAGAGGACAGGAGTCTGTGTGCTTGTGGGGAAGGAGAGGTGGGGACTCTGAACAAATACTCTTCCCTAGCCATGACTTGGAAAGATGATTTGCAAGCATTCAGACCATCTCTTTTGCTTTTATAAATCAGCATAGCCCTACTGAAGTGAACCTAAGTTGATTTGACCAAGCAACGAGCCGGGCCTCCA
The DNA here is from genome assembly GCF_047716275.1 of Strix uralensis. Classification (NCBI taxonomy): domain Eukaryota; kingdom Metazoa; phylum Chordata; class Aves; order Strigiformes; family Strigidae; genus Strix; species Strix uralensis. The sequence continues at coordinate 109,916,941 of NC_133974.1, forward strand.
GCTTTTTGTTGTGGATGGAGGCTGTGATGTTTGCATATTTATTTCAGAAAGGCAGTGGGTTTTCTCTGCAGATTGAAAAGTACAGTACAGTGAGAAGTAAACTGATCCCATATTGCCTTTAAGTCACCAGAGATTGGCAGGGAATAGATGTTCTCTGTAGCATGATACAGGAGCAGTCTGGTAAAACATTTGGATATTTGTCAGTTACTTTTTATAAAGCAGGATGAGAGAGAGTGTGTGTGTGCGTGTGTGTGTGTACTTTTAAATGATGCAGGCACATGTAGGTTGGAGCTAATTAAATAGTGGAAACTGGGTGCGTAGATGTGAACAGCATTAGAGAACATGTTATAAGTGGGACTACTCACATCAAACTCTATGCTCGAGGTAGTTGATGCATCTATCTGTAGGATCCTTTTTCACTTTCTTACCATTTATTTAACTGGGCTGGAAATTTCCACCCTAAATGCCTGTTACAGGTCACTGCTTTGATTATATTTTTTTTATTTTTTGCATTCATGTGGACAACTCAATTGTGGCTTTCTTCCAGTGCACTGCCTAGTCTGGGCGCTGAATGAAACAGCTCCAACAGGAGTGAACATATAATGAAAGACCATACTCTATGCCTTTGTATTAGGGAGTTATATTAAGCTTGCATAGACAGCCTTCCCTCTGGCTTTTTGTGACTTTTTAGGTCAGGAATGGCGAGGTGGACTGTGGATATACACGAACAAGACAGAGCTCAGGTATGTGCTTACCACTGCACTGAAGCCTGTGCAACAGCGTAAACATATTTAGAGAGAAACTCCATTGTGTATAAGTGTTCCCAGTCAGGAGGCATTAAACAGTAAAAACAACTGCGCACTTTATTCCCCAGAACAGTTTGTTTCTCAATAGTATCATTTTCATACTGTTTTCATGAGAAAACTGTTAGAACCAGATAGATAGCTGTGTTTGTACTTGTTTATTGCAGACGATCTATCTATCATCTATTGTGAGTGGCCCATCTGTGGTGTCACTGGAGCTCCAGGGTTCAGATCTGGGAAGCAGAGCAGGTTAGAGGGAGCAGGGACATCCAGGACCCTTGAGCAGTGGTGTCGCAGTGCTGTCGTCCTGCTGGGCTCCCGAAGAGGCTCCGTTCCGTTAGCAGCTCCCGTCACAAAGCACATGCCCTCTCCCAACTGTCATGACTCTTGTTTCCTTTTGTGACTTGCAGCTGAACACGGTGGTGCAAACTAAATTAGCCTGATTTAATTTGCACTCAACTCAGTGGGGAATATTATAAACACTGATTTACTGTGTGCAGGAGCAGCACTGGAAGAACCGAAGAGGTTGACTGAGAGAGCGTAGGTCTTGCTTTTTCAGCGTGCTCCAAAAAAGATGGTACCCGACACCCACGGGGATGGCTGGGGGGGGGTTCTGCGTGAGTGCAAAGTGTTCACAGCAGGACTCTGCTGGACATGATGGGGTGAAAATCTGTCAGTCCCAACTGGGTTTGTTGTACAATGTGTGTAATCAGCTGAGCGAGAATCATTTAAGGCTAGGAGTATGCTGGACATAGCTCTGTCGCAGGCCGTGTGCAAAGCTGTGGTGCAGGACACCCAGTTTCAAATTGCAGTTCATTTTAATGTTGTACACATTGTTTTTTATATCAGATTTTGTACTTATTTACTTCGCACCTCTTTAATGCAGAGCAATGTAATTGCAGGGAGATTATTTTGCTATTGATTACTTGATCCAGGAAAGAAACAGAATTCATCCATGCTATGAATCACTAAGCATTTGCAGCAATAAACTTTATTGAGCCATGTGACTTGCTGTTACAGAATTGTAAAGAATGCTTTACTGGAATGATTATACCAAACCGTGTTACAATTCAAACTGAATTATCTGGCTCACAGTAAAATGTTTTTGGCAAGGGCACCTACTCGGACACTGTGAGGCTTTTATATTGCTAGCAGAATAACGTTTTCTGGGCAATTCTAAAGATATATTACTCTTCATTTACAATGTGCATTGTGGAAAAAATGGTCTAAAAGGCTGCTGAAGGATGCATTCGTTTGTAACCGTAGTGTTTATAGAGATGCTGAGCTTTGCAGTGGGTGGTATTGCTCTAGCAAAAAAGAAAGAAAAGTGGGGCTGTGGCTTGAGACTAGTATTGCTAGTAGAGGTCCTTTTTGGAAAAGGCAGGTGCAAACAGCAAGAATAGCAAATAATGGCTGGAGTGTGAAGAGGAGCTGGATGATGAGGTATACTGTAACAGTAAGACTTGAGATGAAATTGAAAGGAACTAATCAACCCTTTGCAAACAAAATATGCAGCTAGAGCTTATTGCTGCAAGATACACACACACAACTGAAGCATTTCATGTTTCGTGGATATAGTTGGTGCACATGTTTAGTGTGCAGTTGGGGTACAGCAGGTACCTGTCAGCCTCGCTGCGTGCATTCTGCATGGTCAGGGCTTCTGTCCAGATGGCAACAGGACAGGCTCTACTCTCAAGCCTAACAGGATTCAAAAAGGGGCTAAGACATACAGGAACGACAAGCATGGCTGGAACAGTCATGGCCTCAGTGAAGAGCTGTGGCAGAGACCTGACAGCTGGCTTTAGGCAAAAAGGGAAGAGCTATCCTCTGGGGACAAATTACCCCAAGGCAAATCACTCCAAGATCATGGGGTTCTTGCCCTTGGACAGCCACGGATGACCAACTTTGGAGAGATACCAACCTGGTCCAGGTTTGAGATCGAGCATTTCTGCCTATCTGTGTGTTTCTTTCTGGGCAATCAATTAAATTTTGAAGGTCTACATGCTGTCAAGACACTGCAGCTTAGTTCTCTGTCTGAGGTCACATCTCTCCTTTTCACCAATTTTACAGTGGGGCCAACAAGACTCCAGCTTTACCTAAAAGCATGGTACAGTCCTTTGCTGTGAGATATTATATTCATGTAAGTGACTACTGCACAAACCACCATGGTGGCTGGCCAAACTGTGCCAGTGGACTTTGACCATATCATGAGATGCTCTGTGTAGAATGAATAATGTTGCTTTGTTTTTAATTATTAAGCAGAACATGTAATACTAACTCCATGACACACAAAAGGGACCTCTAAAGGGCATGTTGTCATTGCACCGGAGCCATAAAACTGAGGACTTTGAAGCTTTTGGAAGGAAAAGCCTGTTTCCTGGGACAGGGAGTACCCAAAGCCTGGCCACTGAGCAGAGTGGGTGCAAGGTGTCCTGGCAGCGCAGACCTTTGCACAGGGCTGTGATGGGAATGAAGAGACAACGTGAGAACATGGAGTCAAAGCTACTGCCATTTCCAAGTGTCCACTAGTCCTTATTCACACCCTCTCCAGTCCTGCAACCCCACCAGGAGACTCTATCAAAACAATAGGATTTCAAAATTTACAAATCTTAAGGGTTTTTTTATTTCCTTTGTGAGCTTTTCAGGCCAATGTTTCAAACTTTCTGCCCAAACACAGAAGGCTGTGGAGACTTTTCTCCCAGTGTTAGTCCTGCTGGACTCTGGCTGAATGCAACCCTGGGCTCTGGTGTGGAAGAGGAGTGAAAAGCTGGAGTTTCCCACAGGCGTGATGTTTGCATCCAGATTCAGAATAGCTAAGGGCAAAAATACCCTTTATTATTATTTACAGTGCCACAGTGCTGAGGGGAGGAAGATCAGGTCCCCAGGGTGCTGGTTGCTGTGTGACCCGGAGAGCAGGACTTGCCATATACTTAGAAAAAGAAATACTTCTGTATGACCAGGGGGAGTGATCTGTCCATGTGCAGCCTGGAGCTCTGTAGTCAAGGCTTGATCTGAACCTCAGCCTCCTGAAGCCCAGCCTTCCAGCTCCTCTTCCGTTTGCATATCAGAGCGCTGCTGCTCTATAATCCCCATACTGCTATAAGCCAGATTTCCCCCATAAGCAGTGCTTCTTTCTTGCTGGCAATAAGCAGCGCTTCTTTCTCGCTGGCATCCAGGAGCTTGAGTTACGATCCTGCCCCAGGGTTTGGGGCTTGGCAAGAAGCCAGCAATCGCTGAGTACTACTTCTGCACCTCGCTATCTGCACGCGTGCCCCTGCACGTACCCACTCACCCCGTGTCACCTTCCTCAAAAATAGTTGCAATGCTGTGCTGAAAAAGAAGGGAAAAAAGATGATCTTTTATTTTTTCCTTCCCTGCTCAGGGAGCAGCTCCTTGCAGAATGAAATGCTAACGAGCGCCTTTGCCTTTCCTTCCTGCTGTGTCTTACACTGGATTAGACCTGAAAAGCAGTATCACCAAGCTTGAAGTTCAATTTATCAATGCAGTCAGGATTGATTTGTTACACTACCTATTCTGGGGAAATGAATGTCTCCATCGTGCTCCCTCCCAATGCAGCCAGACCTTTGTTTTGCTCAGATCAGCTATGTAATGTAGGAAGCTGACATTCCACAGATAAAGGAAAAAACCTACAAAATCCTGACTAATTCTACCCAGCCTAGCGGTGCCAGAGACTGATGCTGCTTGCAAAGCATCCGCCTGGTATTAGGGTGGCTGCAGATACTGGGCAGAAGTAGTGCTCTCCACCTGGGCTTATCTCCTACTTTTTTGTTGTTGTTGAAGTGGTGAAAAGTGCCATAGAAAATTATTTTTGGGTGAATTACATGTCCCCTTTATCATTATTAACGTTATGGCTGGATGGTCAGGTTGGTCCCTGAAGCTCAAATTCGTAGCAAGAGTCAGGTTGAAAACAAAGTTGGGTTTTGTACAAATTTTCAGCTGTTTTATGAGACAATGGAAAAGAGCTTTGCTACTGCTGTTGAGGAGGAAAATTTTCACTCGTAATCTAGCACAGAGGATCTCTGTTAAGAAAACATGCAATTAAAAATCCAGTTTTCTCCTGAAGCCATTTTGATGGAATACTTACAGCAAAATGTGTACAAATGTGAAAATTACATTTTCAGATTCAAAAGACCCAGAATGTGGGTTGCTATGAAGACTCATATTTTTAAAAGACCCATTTTCTTCTCTAACAAGTCATGTACACATCTCACGTGGAGGGAAGGGTTAAGAGCCGAGCACCCTGTGGAAATGTGGAGATCCTCACGCTCCTGAAAACGTGGCTACGAGAAGGATGTCTATAGCTGGTGCTCATTAAGTGAGACGAAATGAAAGAGGTAGTTGCTCTAAAGTAGCTTTTTTTCCTCAGGTAAAAGCAGGATTTCTTTCTCATAAATATGCTGCAGCTAGACATAAACCACTTATTGCTTGAAAGCAGCTCTGTGCTGCTGAAGAGCTGGAGCTCACGAGTGAGAAATTGGGTCTTAAGCAACCCTGACCTGGGTGCTTTCATCCTGGCTGCTGGCAGCGGCAATGATGCTTTTTGCCTGGGCTGAGGCTGCGGAAGACTCCTGCCTCTGCAGCGAAACGCTGAGTTTCCAGAGGATGTGAGGAGTGAGGTTATGTCTGAGATAGCCTTGTTACCGCTGCCTCTCCCTTCCCGCTGCCCCCCTCAAAACGAAAGCGTTAGATAGGAATACTGCTGCAGAAATTGGGGCCATGCCTGCTCTGCAAGTCTCTAGACCCAGACCCCTATTAGTGTGTTTGATATGAAAATGGAGCAGGCACTGCAGAGCTTTGGAGCACACAGCGAGCACGCCCCTTCCAGAGAAAGAGTCATGGAAATGGCCATGGGACATTTTGGATGCAGTGAATATCCTGAAGGGCTGCACATCTTTGGGTATGAGATTTCATTTTGCCCCTTCTCTGTAATTTGGGTGTTTATTGTCTTTTAAAAGGAAAAAGAAAACAAACATCACATGCTCTTCCTGCCTGCTCCTTAATCTTACACACATCTCAGAAGAGTCATAACCCTCACCTTAAAAACTGTCTCCTACTCTTAGGGCATGGGTGCACATGTACCAACAGATTAAAACTGAAGGGCTGAGGTGTTCCCTCCCCGATCCCCTCACCAACATTATCTCCAGTTGTTTGTTAGCTCCAGCTCTGCAGGCTGATGTCTGAAGTCACACAGGAACTGGCTCTTGTCGGACCCTGTGTCCCAGCACCAGGGTCTGACTGCATCCATCGGAGTGGTGGAACAGACCTCTGGAGGTCTTAACTTAACTTGGAGCCATGCTTGTCACAGACCCATTTTCTGAAACCCAGGTGAGGCCCGTGCTGAGCACATCCATTGTGGCCAGCATTGCGCTACCTGCCTTTCAGCAACACTGGAGAAATGTTAGCCTGATGTTAAGATGCTTGTCCTCAGGGACTGTGGAGAACTGTGACTTCTGGCCTCCCAAAGCTCATCGGGCAAATAGAATCACAGAATCATCTAGGTTGGAAAGGACCTTGAAGATCATCTAGTCCAACCGTTAACCTAGCACTGACAGTTCCCAACTACACCGTATCCCCAAGCGCTTATATACGGACAACAGAAAATAACCCTGAGCATCTGCAGAGTAGTTTGATCTGAAGGGCTCCTGATTTTTGAACAGCTGAGGTGAGCATTACTGAGAAATTCCACTTCAGCCTGCTCTTCTACTTGTGCAGGGCAGAGCGCAGGAGCAAGGCTTGGGCACTTCCCAGCCTTCACCGTCTGGATCAATATTTTCCAATATGCACAAGTTTCCAAGAGTTTAAACCGCTGAGTTTTGCAGAACTTTAATTGTATCAAATGCAAAAAGGAAAGGGATACTCTATCAAAGTAACACATAGCTAAACACATAAAGAATTTAGGGGATGAATTAACAGCAAATAATTCATATGCTGCAGGAATAAATTGCTGAGTCCAGTAGAAGGAACTCCTATTTCTTCTTCATATTTTTTTTTTTTTTAATGGTGCCCAAGTACCTGGAAATACAAAATCACAGGAGAAATTTGGTGGAAAGGCCATGTGGGGGTGCCATTCCTCAACACTACATTATGTAAAATGTTGCAATAAATTTGAAGAACGTCAAAGAACTTCTATCAATTCTGATCACCTGAAACAGCTGAAGCAAGCTGAGAAGTCTACATCACCTTGCTGAATTAAGGTGCCAAAACCAGAGCTACAAACACAGCTGCACTGGAGAGCTAACTGTGGCAGGAAATCTAGCCCTTCCCTCTGTGAGCAGACATTTATCCATTCTCAAATCGTTTAAAGCAACTAGAGGCAACAGGTCCTCAGGTGGCCCACACTGTTGCATACGCATGAAAGTTAGGATCAGCTAAGACTGTTACTCTTCAGTGACTTGGCATACAGAATCATAGAATAGTTTCAGTAGGAAGGGACCTGTAAAGGTCATCCAGTCCAACCCCCCTGCAATGAGGACATCTTTAATTAGATCAGGTCACTCAGAGCCCCATCCAGCCCGACCTTGAATGTTTCCAGGGAGGGGGCATCTACCACCTCTCTGGGCAAACCTGTTCCACTGTTTCACCACCCTCATTGTAAAAAATTTCTTCCTTTTATCTAGTCTAAATCTATCCTCTTTTTGTTTAAAATTATTACCTCTTCTGATCACAACAGGCCCTGCTAGAAAGTTTCTCCCCATCTTTCTTATAGGCTCCCTTTAAGTACTAAAAGGCCACAATAAGGTTTCCCTGGAGCCTTCTCTTCTCCAGGCTGAACAACCCCAACTCTCTCAGCCTTTCTTAGGAGAGGTCTTCCATCTCTCTGATCATCTTTGTGGCCTCCTCTGGACCTGCTCGAGCAGGTCCGTGCCCTCCTTATGTTGGGGGCCCCAGAGCTGGACACAGCACTGCAGGTGGGGTCTCACGAGAGCAGAGTAGAGGGGGAGAATCCCCTCCCTCAACCTGCTGGCCACACTTCTCTTGATGCAGCCCAGGATACAGTTGGCAGTACAAGCAGAGCTGCCTCTAGTTAGCAGGTTCTTGATGGTAAAGCCTAGTGAGAAGGTCTCCTGATGGTTGGTAAAACTGCTTTTCTAAGAGGCTGTGCTGGGTGCTTGTGCCCTTCCCAGCCTGGGTCCAGGAGCTGAGCTAGCTGTTTTGCGGGGCTGAGTGGCAGGGTGAAGGTCCTGCAGTGTCAGCTAAGGCTGCCTTTCTGCTCTTTGTGTTAAGTCAGTGTTTCTCCCTTGCTGAATAACCCTGGGCTTGGGATTGCTGTGGTGAGGGATGAGGCTGTCCTGAATTTAATAGGGGGTGGTTACAATGGGATCAACCCCTTCTGCACTGATCAGGTAGCAGGGTGAAAGTACCCCAAGGGTGGGCATGCCATGGGGTGGCACAGAGGGTGGGAGGTGGGCACACAACGTCTCCATCAGCAGCCCAGCTCTTGGAGGTGGCAAGGCTATGCTAGCTTGCCCTGACATACTATTGCCTCACAAAACTGAGGATACTTCTGGCAACTTCTGGACTGTGCAGGGCAGAGCCAGCCTGGGACCTGAGCCCCTCCTTGCATCCAGCACATGGAGGAAGAAAATGAAAGGATCCATCCTCCCAAGTCAGGTTTTTGTACAGCTCTTCAAACCTAGAAAACGCTCCTCTTTCTCCTGCCACTAGACTTGCTGAAACAAAGATTAAAAGCCTGAATTCCTGTAAAGGTAATCTAATGGCAGCCATAACAGGCTCCCCAAAGAAGATTAAGTATCCCCTGGACTGAAGGGAGTTTGATCTTTACCAAAATGGACTGATGAGAAAAACATAGCTAGTCCTGCAAAGATGAATTTGATAAAGGTGGGCAGAGCACAGTGAAAGCATGAAACACTGGTTAAGTGTTAGCTTTTATGTATAGCTGAGTTCTAGGTCTTTAGACAAGACTTAATCTTTTCTATAAACAAATAACACATTCATTTACATGAATAATCCACATTTCTTATGCAAATCATTTCCCTGCTGCTGTTTCTACTGAGAATAATATTCAGCGTAATTACCACATTTATTTAGTGAATCTATTTACACAGGGTAGCGCTCTGTCCATGAATGCACTTCACCAGAGAGGCCCAAAGAGCAACAGGGGAACCAGAGCTGCCAGTCATGTGCACCCTCTGCTTTCTATTTTTGTTCTGATAAAGCATTTTGGGACCATCTGAGATGTCTCGGCAAGAGCAGAAGGATGTCAGCATCCTGCCTCCGTCCCAGGGAGAGCACCTGCTGCTAATGGAAGGCAGCTCTCCCCTGCTCGCTAGCCTGCTGTTTGAGCTTGAGCTAACTATAATGAGGCAAGGCACTTTGAATAATAACTTTCCTTTGGGTATAAGGCTATCTTAATTTTTTGTGTGTTTAAGTTGGTAATTGCCATAGAGTTTGAAAATCTTCCAGGTTTTACCACTCTTAATTATGTTCTCATGCATATGCATCGTCTGCTTGTGCGCTCATTACTGCCAGGAGATCAGAACCCGAAACGCTGGAGCAGTTTCCTCCAATTATCTCCCATACGCAGAATTTCCTGAGAAATACCTCTCCTGCATGGGATAGCCCAAGCTGTTTGGAGCACGTCTTGCTGTCCAGAGCACGTTTTACTCTGCGTAGTTAAATCAAGATGCGTTTCTTCCCTTGTGTGTCTAGCCTGTGTTGCTCCTACTTGGGATGTCCCCTTGCTCGTAGCACCAGCTGTTGAAATGCTTGTTCAGGGGAAGTTATTACAGTGTCCTAATGGAAAATATTTCAACTTTCTAGGACCCTGATTGCCTCTTTACCTGCTCTGTTTGCATCTATTGATCGTTCCGGTTCAACAAGAGCCTCTGGGACTAACAAATTCTAACAGGTTTGAATGCATTAATGAGGTGTTATGCAGGGAAGGAAAAATAATGCTGTTGGGCTTCTAACTTGTTCTTGCTCAATAACAACAAAACAAATGTGTGCAATTAAACATTACTTTGTTTTCTAAACAGCAGCCTTGAAATTTTGTCCTTCTAGTGGGGAAATCAAGCTGCTGCTTTGCTTTCTAACCAACAGCAGTGATGATGGTGATGGGAAATGAGATGTTAATCCACCTGAGCACGTTCAGTATTGTTCCCCTGTAGGCAGGCAAAATTTGTAGCACTATTTGTGTTTTCCTGTAAGAGATCACAGTGGATCCCCATGAAAAGATCGACATGGAACAAACGTAGACCTTGACATTACGCACTCTTTTTGCACAGAGTAACTGCTTGCTTTTAACTATTTTTCAAGGAGATACAGGGTTAGTTGTTAGCCCCTTGGAGCTTTTGCGTTGAGAGCTGGAGATTGATCAAATATAAATCCCTCCGTCTTTATACTTAAAGCGTTGGATTTTATATGGAAGAAATGGTTATTCCTAGACACTTCACCTAAATAATGGGATTGAAATCTTAAGAAGTTAGGTGGTGTGTGGCTCACTCTCTTCAGTTTTTGGATCCCTCAGGAGAGGGGAGGGATGAACAGTCAAGAATTTTTTCTATGAAAAATTTTCTAGGAGGAAGACAAGGGTAAAACTTTTCATCCAGCTGTGAAAACGCTCCTTCCCACAAAATGCCTGGTGCAATATTACATATTGCCAGCTGTGTTAATAGATGCCTAAATCCCAGTTGGCATCAAGCCACACTTATACATCACAGAAGCAGAGATTTGGCTCCAAGTCTGCTTAACACCTGCACACAAAAGGATAGAGGCATTAAAGGTGCTTTAAGGACAAAGCTGTATTTTGGCTAATGTGTTCTCTCACCCATCACCTGTCTTGTTCTTTATTCTGTTGAGTGTCACCTGTCCAGACTGCAATTATGGGCTTGGCTGTGTCTAATGGACATAGTGTTGCAGCTGGCTAAAAGGACTGATTTAGCATATTCAAAGTAACAAAAGGATTTGGTCTAAATTCTGGCAGGGTTCCCCACTTTCTTAGAGATGGGTGGGGGTGTGTATGCACTCAGGAGCACATCTCCTTGGGAGGCAGCTGAGCAGCTCTGCTTCCCCTGTAGATTCCAGCAGCACTGGGGTCCCCCAGGAGCATGGGTGCCTGCCACAGCTGTGCTGAGGACTGCAGGGTGCCCAGGACATTACAGGCTCAGGTACAGGGATGTAAAGATTTATCTGCCCTGTGCTGTGTTTGTTTATTGATTGCTGCAGCTTGGCCCATAAAGCTATCTGCTGCCTTTTGTCTCAGATGCTCTTTTGTGGCCACTTGCAGTGGCTGCCACTGGTTGCTGATGCAGTGACCTGGAGCTAGACAGCTTCCTCCCTACCAAAACACTATAAAAACAGGCTGTGGGATCAGCAGCCATCGCTTATCCATGGGCTTTTCCCAGAAAATGCCTGTGTTGGGGAGCATCAGGAGAGACTATCTACCACCAGAGACATCTGGAGACAGATAGGACCCAGAAGACTTAACTGTTGTGGCAGTAAGCTACACAAAAGCAGGGCTGGTCAAAAGTAACCAGTAAACAGTACTGAAGGTGGCCACAGTGGAAGAGCACTGCCCAAGGGATCTGTTCTTGTGCTCCCAAATATGTCTCCCAGCCACAAGCTGAAGTCATTGCATCTCCCTTCAGATCTGCCATTGCACTGGCCCTTGTTCCCACACCTGCTTGTGCTGCCACAATTGGGCACCTGGAAATGCTGGGAGCTAGTAAAAAGGCTGCATCTATCCAGAAAAGCCTGTGCTCCAGCAAATAGAGACAAAGTGATTTGCAGAAAACAGACTCTACAACTCGAATAGAGTTATAAGGCAGGTATGTTTACTCCGGCACCGGGGTGCAAGGGGATTTCTCCACAAAGCTTGCACACCCACCGCACATTTTACCAAAAACTTATAGAGCGTGGATGTACATATTCATTGGATTACATAATACAAATATACATATACATAAGTAAGGCTGGGTTAGTTCAAAAGGCTGGTGTCAGCAGTTTATGTTATCTTTGCACCTGCGCATTGGCTCCTGGTGGGCATCTTCGGGGGTCTTTTGGAGGAAGGCTTGTAGTCTTTCTCACCTTGTTTCTTCCCCAGAGCATGCGCAGATTCTCTTAGCCAATTTCTTGAGCAAGAGTGGTTTCAGCCGGTTTACTCATTCTATCTTATCTAAAAGTACCAGTGTATCAATTTCTACTGTCCATATATGGCTATCTATTCATTAAAAGCCTAAACTAGTTAGAGCACATCTGCTTTCCAAGGACAAGAAACATATTTTTGTCGAACATAGTAATTCTTGGTAAGTTTCCGCAGAAAACTGCTTTGTTCTGATGAACACAGTAGTCCTTGGTAAGCTTCCACAGAACAGTCAGGGCAAGCAGGATTTTTAAGCAATATTCAGAAATCATTATAAGTTGCTATAAGTAAATAAGTTGCAAAGCAGGTGATCATTTCCTTGTATCAAAAGACTGGGGGGAATGTGAATTAAACACAAGGGCAAGTGCGTGGGCATTTGATTACAGTTGCCAAAGATGCAAGATATAATAATACCTTGTGGTAGGCAAGAATTCCCCCCACCCTCCCCCAGTCTTACTATGGAGAAGTCTTTGCGTTTGTCCCAGTGGTGGGGGAGCTCCGCACTGCCTCATCCATCGGTGCCACACAAGCTAGGCTGAAGGTGGGAGCCTGACTTGTAGGAGCTGCAGGTGAACGTCTGGATGTGTGCTGGTGCCCATCTACTCAGAGAACAGCTTGTGTTCCTCCAGCTGACTTGATGAGAACTTCAATTAACAAATGCTATTAAAGTAGCTCTCCTCTTTATTTTATTTTTTTTTATGCATAGCTTTTCCTGACAGCTTAAACCTTTAATTAACTAGAGATGCCATCGTGGAAACTTTGCTAGAGAAGAATGCTTGCGATTTAATTAAAAAGAAAAAAAATCCTTTACAGTTACTGAAAAAGATCTGCTTGCAACTCCAATAAGTGGCAAAAAGTCCGCAGGAATTCCTCCATTTCTCTTTCTGATTGCAGCAGTAGGTGAGGAGGTGCAGAGCGATATCTCCCAAGTGGAGCAGGTGTGGATCCAAAAAGGGATTAAGTATAAACCTGGAAGAGTCACTGACATGACGGTTTGCAGTTGGAAGCACAGCTCCACCCCTAGACAAGTAGCAAATGGTTTCTGAGTCATCCTCCGGGAGCAGGTCAGGGCTGTCGGGGTGGTGCCTGGGCCTGGGGCATGTGTTGGCTTGCTCTCCTGGAGGCCCTGCACCCTGGCTGGCACCTCGGCTGCTGGGTGACAAGGGACAGCTGGGCGTCTTGTGAAACATGCCAGTGCTCAGCACTTGCCAAAACAGCTATTTGAGAGCAGCTTGATGTGCTCTCCCCTCTCTCCTGGCCCTGTCCTCAGCATGGTTTGATTCAAGAAGTGTAGTGCACCCTCTTCCGGGGTGGGAGAGAAACCTCTGTATTAGCTTTTTTCCCCAAACCTGGAGCAGGGACCACAAGGGTACCGTTAACCACTGAATGAAATCCATCTCCCTGTGCAACCACATATTACCATGCTGACCCTTTCAAATGCTGATCTCTTATTTTTGAAAACAAGCATCTTCTTTCTGATAAAGCTGCTACTGCAAGCAGCACCTCTTCGTGGGGAAGCTGCACTGTCATAAACAGCAGTGAGAGCTGGGCTGCCCCAAACCACTGAGTGTACCAGATCTTCCCCTGGCAGCGGGACTCCATGTCCTAGAAGCCCCTTTTCAGGCAGAGCTTGGTGGGGTTCCTCCATCTGACCTGTGATGTTCAGCTGAGACTCCTCAGCATCCCAACTTGGGGGGAGATTTTCATCCTTTCTTCCGATCACTTCTTGAGTGTATCTGTTTAAGCTCCTTCCAACTTTCCCAGAATGAACTGCAAACTATTTGCAAATCCTTTTGGAAAAGAAACATGTTTTTTCTCTGTGGATTGGATCTTGGATGTGAACCAACCTCAAACCCAGGAGTATTCCTAGTAAAAACTGCACTGAAGGAGTGCCCAGCTCATTTGTAGACCTGCTGAGAGGAAATTCTCTTGAAATGTGCTTTACGGATGCCCTTGAAATAGCAAGCAGCACTACTTTCCCCTACCACCCTTTCCTTAAAGGTGGGACCCTGAAGGGCCATTGCCTGAGGCTGCAGCTGTGAAGAGCCCCCCTTCCACTCAGAAATGATGTCCTATTTTTGCACTCATGAAACAATTGCTTTCATCAACTTTGCAATGCCAATACCAACAAATGCTAAATACCCATTTCCTAGACTGTTTTTCTGTCTCTGGCTGTACTGCTGGCCTTAAATTTTGTTCTCTTGGAGACAGGTAGTATGTTATGGACCTCACTTGTGAAGTGTCTGAGATTGGCAGTGAAAAATTAGAAAAATGGGGATGATATGGGTATCAATAATACAACAGCAGATTTTTTTTATTGCCACGGTTTTAATAGAATTGCAGTAGGATTTTTATACAAGTCTCTGAAAGTCTATGACTTCATAAAACTCTGAACCTACAGATTTGTACTCTTGCCTTATTCTTGTTTAAATAGCTGTTACCATCATCTGCTCAATATATTATCTGTCCCAGCACACACACACACAGTCAGGAGGAATATAATTTCTTGGAGATCGTATGCATTGCTAGAGCTCCTCGGATCTCCCGTTTCATCACAAGACCCCTGCACAGCGCAATCCTGCAGCAGGCAGGGGTTTGTACAGTGTCACCGTGGCGCTGGTGGTGTCACCCTCCTCACTGGTGTAAGGACGGTGCCAGCAGGGAAGAGTCAGGCCTCTGCCCGTTATCTCCGCCAGGCACAGCGGGTTATTCATCACGGCACCGAGCCCTGCCAGTAAAGCTTTCCCTCAGCAGAGGGAGTTGTTTCTCAAGGTAATAAGATAGCATTATCTGATTGCATTTTTGTCAGGTCCGTCCTATTTATTACTTTACCTGTAATCTAATTTGTAATGTATTTCCCTGATATTTTCTATATTTCCCCCCTACATTTTGTAATAACTTCCGCTGAAAGATGAGGCTTTTAATCCAGCTTTGAATGATAACACCCAGGTGCGTTTATCTGGAAAAGCTCTCAGCATGGAGCGAGGTCTGGTAGGAAAAGCTCAGCACCCTTTGTGAAAGCGTTGAGGGAACACTGCATTACAGCAACCGAGGTTGCTTCATCCCAGCCAGGAAAACACCAGCGGCTGCTTTGTACTTGTGGCAAGATGATCTTTTTAGTCAGAAAGGCCTTCCTGCTCTAAAGGGGTTAGCGGGAGGTATGTGAGGGGCAGCAACCAGCTCATGCCAACACTTGGGGTGGGCCAAGGTAAGAAGACAACTATAAGCCATGTGCCTCAGCTGCTGAATGTTGCTCAGGTGCTTCACCTCAGCTCACAGGAGAAAGCATAAAGCAGCTTGGGGAAGAGAGTAAAACCTGCAGGTCCCCTCTAGGTTGGGCAGAGATGCCTCATGGAGGTAGAGCAAGAGCACGGCGGTCCAGCTACTCCAAGCATGGGGCTGAGGAAGGTTAATTGGAGTGACAAATGATGCACACCATGGGAAGAGGTGGCATTTTCAGGCTGGTGTAGGCTTCCCATGTGACATCAGGCTGGTGGCTCACCAGGGCACAAGTGCTTTCCACTTTCTTCCCACCTGCTCAGTTTTCCTCCTGCTTGGCTGTGCTGCTGCTGTTGTTATAAAACAAAGTTCAACCTAAGCCTGCCCGCTGGACCTGGATTTCATCGTTCTGGTAAAGGCATTTCAAAGTCAGACGGCCTTAAAACAAAGAAAGAGAAATGTCCCTATTTGTGGATGCCAATGAAATTTTTATCAGGGCATCTTTCTGTGAATAGTGGGCCTGAGAAGCATGGATTATGTTAGGGGAGAAGGGCTTACTAAGCCCTGAAAATAAATCAGGAGGACAGAGGATGAAGATCACAAATGATAAATTAGCAAGTGACAGAGAACAACTGTGGGAAAGAATAAAACCAGGAGGAGTGTGTGGGAAATGCATAGGAGAGGTTGTTTACAACATGTGCATTGGACTTCCCAGCATTTGACATCTTCTCTCCAAATCATTCCATATGTTACTTTATGCATGGATTCCTGTTTTTATGGGGTTTGTTCTATGGTTTTTGCACCAGCATGAATGACTCGCATCTGTTCCAATACTGAATTTATTCTCTAATGTCTTCTGCAAGGGATTGCTCAGCTCGTGCAATACTTGTCAGTGACAGGATCGGAAGAGCAGCGAGTCAGGCAGGTGAGCAGGGACAGCTGCGTGAGGCAGCTCTTGCCTGGAGTCCTACTCTGTTGGTTTTGTTTCCCCTTAGCAATGCCTGTAATTCCCACTTCGGCTGCCCTGTGTGGGCAGGTTTGCTGTGCCGGGGCTGTGTGTGGAGCCGCCAGGGCACACCCCCCAGGACAGGGATGATGGCCGGGGGCCATCCCCGCAGGACCCCGGCCCGGCACCGAGCTGCTGCCGGCACACCAACAGCTGATGATTAGGATTTTATTTTTTAAGTGCTCTTGACAGCTCCGGAGACTCACATCTTCTCTTCCAAATCTAGTAATTAAATTCCACCTACCTGAATTCCCCCTGCTGTTTCAATTGGATAAATTAATCTCCCCGTCATGTCTGAGCCTCCCCTGTGTGATGTTGAGCGCTGGCCTCCCCTTGTCCCGGGGCCGGACGAGCACCGGCACCGGCCCGGGACAACTCGGCAGCGGCGCGGCCCGGCCCCGCGCTGGGAAGTGGCCCGGACCCACGCACGGGCGTGGGAGCAGGGACAGAGATGGGCAGCCCCGGTTACACCCCCCCCGCCCCTTCACCCCCAACCGGTGTGCTCGGTGTCCCCGTCCCCGGGTGGCCGCCGCTCCCTCGCCGCGCCCGGGGTGCCGGCCCGGCTGCCAGCGCCCAGCACCTTCCCCTGGCGAGCGGCTCCGGCTCCGGCTCCAGTTCCCCCCCCACCTCCTCCCGGCGCCTCCTCCTCCTCCTCCTCTTCCTCCTCCTCCCCTCCCCTCCCCTGCAGAGCACGCACAGCCCGGGACTCGCATCGCCAGCTCCGAGGCGGGCGGGCGGGACTCTCCTCCCCGCCGAGCCCCGCTGCCCCGGCGGCGCTCCCCGCCCTCCCCTACCCCCCTCCCCGGCCCTTCATCCCCCCCCCCCGCCCCGGACTTTTCCCGCCCCTCCCGAGGATGAGGCGGCCGACGCGGCGGCTGGCGCTGTCTCTGCTGGGGGTGCTCTGGCTCGCCGCCCTCCTCCTCTTCTTCTTCGGGGCGAGGAGGAAGTTGGAGTCGGCGGGGGCCGAGGGGCGCACGGCGGAGGTAAGGAGGGGGGCCGAGGGGCAGCCGGCGGGCAGGGTGCGCCGCCGCCGCCCGGGGAAGAAGTTCCTGGCGGTTTTCGGGACCCCCATCACGCTCCCCTTAAAGTTTTGCACCGGCTCTGTTCCTGTAGCGGGGGGGTCGGGCCCTTTCCTTAATCCCCCCTCCGCCCCGGTGAATTGCCCCGATCGCGGTGCCCCTCCTCCGCACGGCTTCGGGCAGCGACGTTCCCAGCCGCCCCCCCCCACCCCCACCCCGCCCCGGTTCACGAGGGGCTGGAGCCGTCGGGGTCCCCGATCCGCGGGGGCCGCCGGGGGTGTCAGGGGCGCCGGCGGTACCGGGCTCTGCCCCGCCGCCAACTCCGAGCATCCCTCGCTTCGGGCCTTGGCTCCCCGGGGAGCGGGGGGACCGGCGCGCCCCAAGAAGGCGAAACGCGTGTTTCGTGTCACGCGTGGGGGACAGGCGACTCTTCCCCCCCCCCCCCCCCCCGTGCAAGTGTTTCTGAACCGTCTCCGAAACAAGAAGGGCTCGATCCTGTCCGCTGGCCGACGCGAGAGGGGAACAGGGAGAGAGCGTTGGGGTGGCCCGTGGTTGGGGCACGTCGGCTGGCAGAGCCACGGGTACATCAGCCGGGCTCAGTCATGGGGCTTTTAATTACTGTCTTCGTTTGAAGGCAGGGCGCGGGCAGGAGCGTTGCCCGGGGAGTCTCAGCCTGCGTGGAAGAAGGGAGCGTTAGCAGCCCCGTGTTTCTGTGTCCTGTTTGCCTCCCCGGAGTGCACCGGCGTGACAGCACGAGATGCAAAGAGCATCTCACTCGACCCAGGGACTGAAGCAGTGGAGTTTCGCTGCCCAAACGCTGCGAAAAGCAGGGGAGCTGTGAGCAGCTTCGTTGGAACAAGGTCCCGCATCCTCTCTAACGGCTGAGAGCGGCCTGAGCTTAGCTGAGGGTTAACTTTCCAAAGGACCCGGATTAGATACCGCTCTTAGTTATACTGTTGTAAGTCTTGAATAAATTATTCGGGGGTTAGAGCCCAGATTCTGAAAACCTGCTGAGACTAAGGGGTATCACAGCACAGGAAGGGTGCGAGTCCTCAGCCCCTTTTTTGCACCAGTGACGCCCAGCTGAGCGTTTGGCCCGTGACATACGGCAACTATACGTGTTGGCTGGGTCTTTGGAGAAGTCTCATATATGTGTCACCTCTGCAACTGAATTAACAACCTGATTGGGGAAAAAAAAAAAAAAAGTCAGAACTCATAAAGCTTTGATTTTTTTCATCCTGAGGAATTATTGGTTTTCCATGTTTTTTAAATAAAAATGATTGAGGAGGTTTTTTCAGGCTTTCAGAAATCTTTCAGTCCTAACAGAGGGGAATAAATCTATGCAATTTCAGGCTCCAAAATAAATAATTATATATATACATTTATTTATTTATTTAAGCAGGGGAAGGCAGTGAGATGCTGAAAGCAGAGTTACAAGACAAGTGCTTTCTTAACCACGACTGTGCTTTGGTGTCAATAGGTTCCTATTGGAACTGCGTTCTTAAAAATTGCAAAGTAAGACCTCCCCTGTTTGACGTGAGCTCCTGTATTCTCCTTGAAATGAACCTTGCTTCTCACTTAGCACCAGCTGCAGCTGAATTGCTGCCATTTTGCAGGAAATTTTGACTCTTCGCTCCTGTTCAAGGCTCCCCCCACCCCGAGGTGCGGGTTACTGATGCTGTTAGGGGCCGGGCTGGGCTCCCACAGCTGACAAAGAGAACTTCTCCTGTCACACAGGATCAGGCCCCGAGTTTCAAAGCTGCAACTGCCAAGTTGCCATAACTCCAGCAATTTGACTGCTAAAATTGCCTCTCCTTCATTTCCTCTGAATTTTCCATCAAAACAGTTGCATCCCCTTGAGATCCATAGAGTGCAGATTCTATTTTTATTTTTTTTTTTAATGCATGACATTTTTTGGCTTTGGAAACTGTTTTTGAGCAGTTAACCCCTCTGAACAGCTGCAGAGCTGACTTGGGTACCAGAGGCAGGGATGCTGCAGTCCAGGGAGGAACCTGGTGGTGTGTCCTGGTCCCGTGGCCAGGGGGGACTGGCTGCCAGTGATGAAAACTTGAACAGTTAGAGTTGTCCTCCTAAATTCCTGGAGAAACAAGGGAGGTAATACGTTGCTAACGGCAGTGCAAGTTTTGTAACATGGCTAGGGTGGAGAAATGGAGCAAATCCACATCAACCTTCCTGGCAGCGTTTTCCAATGTGTTGGGTTTTTTTTTATCCCCCCATCCCTTCTGCCTTCTCTCTCAGTCGAGCTTTATTTCTGTGGCCATATGCACACTATATATCATGCCTCATGTGGATTTAACCTTTAGACCCTTCTAGTTAGGCTCCAGCTGGTAATGGCTCCTCCTGTCCGTGCCTGTCTCCCAGCAGAGCTTGTGGCACACATCCTATGCTGGAGGGCCGTGGTGCCCGAGCTTGCTGGCTGGCTGCGGCACGTTGGTGGCTTGCCAAGGGCCAGCGGCAGAGCTGCTGCTCGTGGAGCTGCCGCCCTCGGCTGCGTGGAGGCCTTGCCCGTCCTTCGCTGTTATTTTGGTCTGTACCACCCCCTCACCCTTTACCCCAAATCCTGTGCCAGATCCAGCACTCAGCTTCCCAAAGGAAGGCTCGTGATGTTTTTCCTGTAGCCAGAGAACCCTATGTTGGGGTCGGCACAGTCTCCAAGGAGCAGGTACTTGGCGTGAGGGGTCCACCACGGGCTTTGGGTCCTGTCTACCCCTGAAACACACTGCTGGCTTGGCTTCTTGCGGGTGTTCAGGGCAGGTCCAAAGGTGGTAGCTGAGCTTTCCTGAACTGCTGGTGCCCAAAGAGGTGGGCGCAGCTGTCTGCTGTAATTAAGTTGGCTTCATCTCCCCCCTCCCTTTTTTTTTTTCCTCTGTTTTCCCATCTAATCTCATCTCCGTGGATCTGTCACCAGTGCCCAGTGGCAGACGGGCTCAGAGGGCCCCCCTTCTTGCCAGCACTTGCTCCCCTCAACCCCGGTCACCTCCTTTCCCTTCTCCTCCTCCTCTCTGCTGCTTGCAGCCGCTGGCAATACGTGCTGGGGCAGCTGGAGCAGGCTGGGGCTGGATTTTAGGGTGTGGGACTCCTTCCTGGCTGTGGGGTGTAGTAACCTTGCAGGGCTGGTAGGGTATGGAAGAAAATAACTCACTCCATTTAGGACCATGAAGCTGTTCCTGGGACAACTTCCCTGGTCCCTCTGGTGCTGTTATTACTGCTGCCGCCTGGCGTTTGGTTTTTTTTTTTCTTTTCCAAAGGGCAGATCGAGCCCAATTAATGCAGTCAGCAAAACTTGCCCTTGCCCTTTCCCTGCCCTTTATAAGTTCCTGTAAATTGGCTGAGAAGAGGAGCTGTAGCGGCATGCCTGCCTCTGCCAGCGTGCATTGCCCACATGGCCCAGCCGGGTGCCTGGTTAGCAGCCATGGGCTCAGCCTGCAGGAGAGCCAAGTCTGATGGATGAGGGTGTAAGGACACGGAACTGTTTGGGGTTATGGCTCAGCTGGGACTCGTCGATGCCTCCCGCCTCCCTGCCTTTTGGTGGAGGGTTTTGAAATACTTTGCAACCATTAATTAGTTCCAGCCTGTCTCCCTGTCCCGGCAGTTTTCCGGCTGGATAAACTGGGACCCAGAGAGGTTAATTGAACTTTGTATCCTTCTGGCTCTTGTTGACTCCAGAGGAATTGGAGTCACTCAACCCTCTTGGAAAATCAGGCTGCTGGTGCCTTACCTGAAGTCGCACATGGAGGCGACGCTGAGGCTTGGCATGTGCTCTGGTAATCCGGGCTCATGGCCCCATGCTGCCGCCAGGCATCGCCCCTGCCTCTCTCTGATCCAGCCCTTTGGTTTGGGAAGGGGGAACATATAAATTAATAACTTAATTACATTAAGTAATAATGAGGGGAACTGATACGCAGGATTAATTACAGGCAAATTCCCAAATTGATTCATGAGGAGTACGTGTAGCTGGCTCTGTAGCGATATTTCGCTAGCATGCCAGCGTGCCGGCTCCCCCGGCTTGTACCAGTGCCCTGTGCCAGTCTGCAGCCATGTGGTCCTGGGGGATGCTGAGGAGAGAGCAGGAGAGGACTAGGCGACGACCCCTCGGTCATCTCATCTCCTCCACCTAGTGAATCCATACGACACCGAAGTGGGAAGCTGGCTGTATAGCAGCCCTGCTGCAGTGAGAGGCTGGCAGAGGGGTCTGGGCTCCGGTGCTCGGGACCAGCAATATGTGCAGAAGGGGCAGGAAGATGGTTTTTGTTGGGTTTGGGGTTTTTATTTCTCTTAATTCCCTCCTGCGTGCTGGCTTGCTCTCTCTGATGAACAGCTGGAGCACTGCTGACAGCTTCTGGAGGAAGAGCAGGACCGTCGTGGGCTGGATTGTGGGAGAAAAGCTACAGAGGAAAAGTTCCTTTTATTAAGTGCCCTGATATACTTGACTTGTACTGGTGTTTGCAATGCAACAGCTCCTTTCTGAGTGTGTTCAAATGCAGCTGGGGGATGGCTCCTGGGAGCTGACGAGAGACTCAGCACCCTCGCTGCCTGCTCAAAGTGCCTCGGGGTGCTCAGCACCCTGCAGGATAGGACCTCGGTGCGAAGGGACGCTTGCCAGCTTTGCGCTTGTGTGCCTCGCACCAGCCTGCGCTTCCTTCTGCATCATCGCCATCTAGAAAGCCTCAGCACCTGGAGCTCAGCTGACAGTCTCCAGATATTAAATTCCTGTCAGTTTTATAGCAGCAGAGCCACTTAACAGATTAAAATAACTGTGTATCCTGCAAAAATTCAGATCTTAACAATTAAGGGATTGAAGTGGCAAAGCTGTCGGGAACAAAAAGGCAGAGTGTTTAATACCAGGGAAGCTCGTGTTGACTGGGGGCATGGGTAGGTCCAGGATGGGAGAGAAGGAGAAACTTCTGTCATGCTTTGCTGGTGAAATCCCACCCTGAAATCTCTAGGAGCAAACCTAGGCTTTCTAGGATGTCCAAAGCTTTGCCAGTGCAGGAGGTGGGGTGGAATCCAGTTGCTCTCTCCTGCTGGTGTATTTAGTGATGGATGTGGAAATGCAAAACAGAAAACCATGGCCAAGCCATCCTCATCCAAGACCAGGCGGGACAAGTCTGGTGCATCAACAGGAGCTGTTTCTCAAGCACTTGCCTTCCTTCTGGTGGGCTTGGGAAGGAGGTTTTCCCAGCACAGCCGCCTGCTTGTACAAATGCCTGTGTCCTTGTGGAGCAGAAGCGAGGTGAGAAGTCCTGCCAAAGTCAGCACCTGGTCACCTCTGCTACTAAACCAGCTGCAGACGAACGGTGAGCAGTCTGCCTTGTATGTCTTGTTTACTTAATCTATCCACTGCGCATCAAGGCACTCTGAGATACCTGTGAAACGATAAGCAGTCAATGAAAACCCTGTTAATTTTTCACTGGTAATTGCAGTGAATGAATTTTACCCCCATTACATTCTGATAGAGCTCTGTGTTGCAGCTGTAACTGATGGGAGCATAAATATTGATTGAACAAGACCTGTTTGCTTTGCAAAACAGTGAGCATCGGGATGTCCAGGCACCTTTCCTAGCTTGGTGCTTTTAAAAAAAAAATATGAAGGAAGGAGGAAGAGGCTGCAAGGATTTCGCTTCTTTGCTGGTGAGATGCTAAATAAATTTCTATGCTGCTGGTATGTGTCTTGTTGATGAGAGGTGTTGAGCACCAGAAGAAAAATACTTTTTATTCTGCTCTGGAAGGATAGAAAGCTGGAAAAGTGCTGCTGCTGTGCTCCAAAGGGGTGCTGGAGGTGGTGATGCTGCCGGGGTAAGCTGGGCTCAGGAGTGTCATCGTCTCTCTTTCAGTCTGCTTCTTCTGGCCAGGTCCCTGCGGAGCACCCTGCACGCTGCCAGCAGGATCACACCAGGCTGCAGCGTCCCTCGCCCGCTGGTGTGGTGTGGCAGTGTCCCCTCGGTAGGTGACAGGGAAGGACCCTCGCCCTGGCCCCTGCAGCTGGGTTTTTAGGAGGGCTCAGCTCTGGCTCATGGCCCTGAGCCGTTGGTGACCCTTAGGGGTGGGTTTGACAAAAGAAAGTCCTGCTTTTGAGCAGGGACATCTCAGAAATCAGCTCTGTGTCTGGATGCCACGGCATCATAGACACAGCACGTATGTTGTGAAGTGTCTCCATGCTTGAGAAAGATGCTGACTATTGGGGAAGATGTTTTTTCCTATTTATCCTTTTGCCGCCTCAGATATGTACAGAGATGGATTATTTACTCAAAACCCCTGGCTGTTTTCTCCTCCTTGCTCTTTCTTTCCATGATAAAAGAACATCATCCTGATTTATTTTGACGTGCTCATGGCCCAGGGACTGTCTTGGCTGGGTTTGCTTCCTCTTGCTCTGCCGAGACATCTCTTGATGCTGGCTCTGCAGTGTGATCCATGCCTCCCCGTGGGCAGGGGGACTTGGCACACGTGATGGCTACAGGGTAAGGGCTACAAACAGCTGTGCCTGGGGAAGGCAGGTCTGTGGTCCCTGTGGTACCGGGACTTGAGGTTTTCTTTCCTTCCCGAAGCTGAGAGGTTGGTTTTAGGCATGGAGACCAGGGCAGAGTGCACGGGGCACACTGTGCTGAACCGCTGTGGTTTAGCCCATGCGAGCTGGGTAAGCACTGGAAGGGCAGCACTGGGAGCAGCAGCCTTGCGAATAGCACCATTTTATAAGCCCGTATAAGTGCAGGTGCAGTGTTATTGTCCCAGGCTGGCTAATCCCCAGGTAGCTGAATATGGGGTTTCAGCAGAGGTGTTGTGAGATGAGTGTTTTTCTTGGATCTGTGGACGTGCGTGTCCAGTGTGCACAGCCCACGGGATGCCAGACTGGTACTTCTGGGTGCTCTGGTCTCTTTGCCAGTGGAAAAAGCAAGCTGGGGAAAAGCTGTGGAAATGCAAAAACAACTTACTGCAGCTGGGAGAAACACAGTTATAACCATTTCCCTTCCGTGAGGGCAGCCCAGCATTTGGTGCAATAAAACCAATTATGGGGAATGTATCTGCAGAGAAAGCAAAAGTAGGATCTGTTTAAGAAAGATGTTTGTGTGAAGGGGTAATTACGTGTAGCCTAACGACAAAGGGTGCAGCGGATTGACTATTAATTGGAGTAGCACGAGCAGGAGATTGCTGGCGTTAGCTGTGTGTTTCTTGCTGGCTTCCTCCTGTTTAAAGAAGGAAGGGGTGAGGAGGAGCAGATGATGGGGGGGGGGGCTTTGCTCTTAATCCACTTTCCCATGCAATGAAAAAGCCATTTTCCCCCCCTTTCTCTCACAGTGAAATGTTCAGATTTTGCCAGCAACACTTAGCACAGTTGCTTACTAAGCTGCAATTAAATTGATTTCCCACCCTCTTTCCCCTTTTTGGTTCCAAAGTCTCAGCAGGAGTCAGCATTATGGGAAGTGTGAGCCAAGGAGGAGATCTTGGGGCCCCATCTTCTGCTTGTCTAAATTAGTATTGCTCCACTCTTCCTATGTATTTCCATAGGATCCTGGGAAGGTGGGCTGCCTAGATAAAGATTTTCCCGTATAGCTGCTGCTGTGGTGGGGAGAGCAGCCCTCAGTTGAGCTGGATCAGTCTATAGGGTAGTCTATAGGGAAACCGCCTGCTGTGAGATGGGTGTTTGGTGTCCTGGGGGGCTGGGGCTCTGGATGCCTGTGGCACAGCAGTGCTGGGAGGAGGAGGAGGATTTCTCATCGTTAATGCCTGCCTTCGGAAAATGATCAGTGGTGACAGGTTCAGCAGGAGTTCACCGCTTTGTTTATGGAGGTGGCATTAGTAGTACTAATAGTTTGCCTTCAATCCTGCTGTTTGGAAGCTCCTTATGAGCCTTAATTAACTCTTAGTGCAGCCCTGAGGGAGCAAGAGAGGTGTGGTGGTCCTCGGCATGTCACAGAGAAGCATTTCAGGAAGGGACAATGTGCTGGTTTCACTTCTCCATGGGGGGGGACATGCTGGGTTGGGGACTGTCACCAGTCAGAAGGGATGCAGAGTCATTGCTGGTGGCACCTGTGGGGCTCCGGGGGCCTTGTGTCTCCCACCAAACCCTGCCTTGCCGCACATAGGGAGAAAGTAGTGATGATTTACCGCAAAGCAGCTTGAGCTCCGTCTTTGTGATATTATTTGGAGGAGAAGGTGAGCTAATGATTGCATCTTGTCTCGGAAAGGAACGCGGTAAGTGCAGTGCCAGAAGAGAATTGATTCAGAAGCAAAACAGGTTCATTTTCAGATCAGGCTGAAAGACAAGGGGAAGATAGATTATTATTCTTCTTTTTTTTTTAAATTTTATTTTTTTCTCCTCAGTCTCAAGTGTGAGTGAGGGTTTTGGCCTTTCCCTCCTTGGTTTTCTAGTGGAAATGCCAGCAGTAAACCTGACTGGAAAGTGATACGAGGAGACCAGGGTTCATGTGGTGCAAAAACAAACAAGCTCTGAAATCACCTTCTATTCTCTAAACGGGATTTGCAGAGCCAAAGAAATTGAGATGGATTTTTTTTTTTTTTTTGAAGCCACTGACGGAATAAGTCCAAAGGATGTAATTTGGCCCAAGCAAGGAGAGCAAGGCTGTTTTGTCCTGACTTTCTAAATAGCTTTGCCTGCATTTAGACACACACCATTTCCTCCTCAAGGACCACTGTCGGCATCCGCCAGTTACAAACACACCTCATAACACATTATGGAGGCACACGGCTTGCAAATAAGACATGAATATGTTCAGTAGCGTGGGCCTCGGTTGCAGCCACCCCCGGGCTGGGGGGAGTTCATGCGCATCTTTTCTTTTTTGTGGATTGAATTTTTAGTTGCTTGTCATTACGTGAGACGGAGAAAAGATGGAAGGGAGGAGTTACAGGTGTGAGCAGGCTCATTTTCAATGGCTTGGGTCAGTTCTTTTTATTAAACATTGATTTACTTTTTTTTAAAGATTTTTTTTTTTCTCTGAGTCAGGGTAATCTGCTCTACCCAATGGGTTGGTTCAGGATCCTTCAGGATGGAATAATATCCTCCAATATTCTTTGGGATCTCCCTAGGGGGATGTTTGGGATGCAGCCCCTTTGTGCTTTGACCTCTCCCAGCTGAAATATGAAACTCAGGGTCTGTTTGGGAAAGGCGGGTGGTTTTTCCAGCAGTGTGGGCAATAGGAAGATGCATGGGGGCTGCTGGAGCAAGTGTTTGGGAGCCAAGCTGGGAGGGAAGCCGTTGTGTCACACAGTCCTGCCTTTTGGCAAGAGCGGAGCTGGACAAGGAGGGAGCAGGAAAGAGCTGTGGTGTTTATAATGCCCGTTGCATTTTCTCAGCATGATAATACGGTGTAATTTGGAGAGAGAGAGACTCAAACATGCATTAACCAGCCATCTGCTCCTGCAACTGAGATCAAAATGGATGAATATCTGTATAACGCTTGGAGTTAAACCATTTACAGTGTGTAGACTGCATACGGTGTGCTCCTTGTGGTACTGTGAAAGGCTTCGTGAGAAGCCCTCCCATCCTGCAGGAAGATCTCTCATTTAGGTCTCTTCAGAAAAGAAAGAACCCACCACCGTGCAGCCCTTGGGGATGGGTGTTCTGCCCAGTAGTGCCCCAGCAGTCCTGTCTGCTGGAGGAGGTGCGGGAGGAGCCAATTTTGTGGTGGAGGAGGTGACAAGTGTTGCCTGGGGCCAGGCAGCACCAACTCTCTCAGCCTCACTGCCATGGCATGGAGCAGGGGAGGGATGGACGGACGGATGGACGGATGGATGGATGGATGGACAGCTTGCTACAGCAGAGAGATGGCACCTGTCTTGGCAAGCTGTTAGCAGTGATTCTACTGTGGGGTTGAAATTTGGGAAGCAAGAAGGAAAATCAATTTGCCTTTTTTTCTTAAGTTTTGACATTTTTTACCATATAATTAACTACCCACAAAAATACTGTTCTGGGTGTTTGAGGACCAGGACTGAGATTTTAAAGTGGAACATGCTGCCATATCCATCACCACTTTAATTTATGGGTGTAGTTTGAATCCTCCCCAATGCGATGATGTACAAGAGTACCCACCCAGCATGCTGGATGGCCTTGCTCCCTTTTCAAGCAACTATTTTGTTTCATTCCTTACTGCTCCCTGCTGAACCCAAGCCCATAGATGGAGGACAACATTATGGACTTCCACGCAGGCTTTTCTGTCATGCTCAATGCTCTGGCAGCCAAGAGCTTCACAGGCAGTAATAATTGTATTTGCACAGATCCTGGATAAATAAGGATGTACGTTCCTCTTGCAGAGGTGATATGTGAAGGATGTGGTCAGCACTAGAAACGGTGAGAAGATCAAGCCTACAAACCGCCTGAAATCTGCTGAGACTTCAGCTGCTGCGGTCAGGTATTTGTGCAAAATTAGGCTTTGCAAAAGCTTCTCACTTTGCCTGGTTTAGTGTCATTCTTGGGGGGCAGGGGAGTGAAATATCAGCCCATTAGAGAGGCTGTCATCTGCCCAATTTGAAGTCCCAGCCCTAGAGCTTGGAAAAGGAAGGACGTCTCAAAACAGAGGTCACCAGGACATCTTCAAGTGAAATACCTGAAATTGAAGTTAGACTTGCAAGTGACAAAAAAGAGAATTGGATGATGAGAAAAGTGTTGTTGACTGGTGTTATGGCCTGCATTACTGCGCACAGATGTGGATGTGTCTCCTCAACAGGGAGCTCCCGGATGTGCCCATGCACTCAAGAAACATGGTATTTCCCAAATCAGACGTAAAATATAAACACAGTCTACCTTGCAAGGTGAGAGCAAGCTCCAGCAGGCATCCGAATGCTGGGGAAAGTCGTCCAGATGTTTTTCTTCACCTGAGGCACCATGGGGCTTGGGGAGGTGAGGACACCTTGCCTTCAGCGAAAGAAGGTCAGCTGCAATTTGGCCTTTGCAAGCAGAAGCTCCGCTAGTGCATGTGAGGCAGGAGGAAAATGCGTCGGTGCTCAAGGGCACCAGCTGCTGGGAGGTGAAGTGCGGTCAGCCTTCCCCAACAGGCATGAGCGGTGTTCTGCAAAACAGAATTTTTTTGTGCTCAGCGCGTTATGCGTCCTTTGGAGGTCAGGTCTCACTGCCGGCATCGTGGCCAATCCTGACACTGGATGCATCCCAGAAGTGAAGAACATCCCTGCTATTTGACCAAACTCTTGTACATCTGCTATTTAAACAGAGCATTGTACTTAGACTGCAGTTGTAGAACTGGAGCAGAAGCTGGTATAAAGGCACTTGCCGTAGGTGGAGCAGCACGTGCAGGTCCAGCACAGGGGTTTGCCCATGCAATAGCTGGAAATGAGCTCATTAAATAAAGTGTAATTTGCACCTTTGAATCTCAGTGATGCCTGTGTGCAGACACCTGTATTTGCGATAAAAGCCTATTCCGCTTCAATTAATTTTGTATCAATATAAGCTGAATAATTAAAGGTGTGAATGAAAGGCCAGGTAGTTGTTTCCCTTCCCTCTGGGGCACTGGCTGTGCTGAGATAACCAGGGAGGTGGGAGCACCCAGGAATGTGGGTGTTAGTCCAGCCAAAACCTGCCTGCACCATCTCACAGCCAAACAATTCTGTGTTTCTATATGTAAATATCAACTGGAATCAACTAATTTTTGATGCAGATCTCCTGGTATTAACACTCGTTTGGGCATTAGCACCAGCTGTGCATATGGCCTTGGGCAAGCCAGCATCTTGCTTTCTGAATGCAACCTTGGGGCTCAAGATGTTCTCCCCATCTTCAGACAGAACTAGCAGCTATTACTGTATCAGAAAGATAAAGCAGATGAACTCCTACTTTTCTCCCTAATTTGCAGAAATTGTGTTTCAAGTCCATAGGGCAGGAGTGGCTGTATTTTGCAGGCATGTCATTACAGTATATTGCAATAGATAACTGTCTGTTTCTGCATTGAAATCACAGGAAGTTTATTCTGAATGATATTAAGCCAATGAAGAAGTAAATGCTTTTAGAGTGTAAAAGCTGGGGATCTTTTTCCATTGAGAATGGACTAACACTTGACCTGAAAAGTGTGATACGTCTCTGTTTCCAAGGTGCAGCTAAATTCATGCCATGCTCAGGATTTCTTTTCCTCTCTCAATAATCCTTTCCTAGTGCCTCAAACACAGGTACAGGAGATTAATTTGCTGAAGGTCTTAATGTTTGCTCCATCTTACAGGGACCCAAATTCCAGAGAGGGCTAGCTTTGACTGAAAGGGGCTTTAAAGCCACCCATTTCATCCCAACACATGCTTAAGGGCTTTTGCCGCATAAGATTCTGTTTTGAGAGAACGTACTGGGAAGCCAACACTCGCTTTTCTGTAAGTGGGGCTGATTTCAGATGCCGAAAGGAGCATGACAAAGTTTGATAACCCAGCAGCGTGGTTTAGTGCCTTCCCTCGTGCTGCCTGGCTGTGCTCTTGCAAGGAGCCACAGTGTGATTACAAGGGCTGTTAAATGCCCTTAATATTCATGCTGTTAGAGAGAACGTTCCTCCTGCAGGCGCTGCTGTCTGCTGCTATTGCAATAGCATTGCACCGATGATTAAATCACCAGTGCCACTCTGAATAGTGTGTGAAGCCCCTCCAGCCAGGAGATTCAAAGGCAGAGTTAAATCCCTCCCCTTTGCCCACCTCCTTTTTTCTCCGTCTCTTAAGTAACGACATTTTATTTAAGCAAACAGAACACAGAAGGAATGATTCAGAGCCATGAAATGAGACGGGAAACGAGCCCCATGTGGAGAGGCTAAGAGAACAGGGCATGGGCGCTGTGAGGGAAGGAGCCCTGGGGTCAGGGCTCTGGGGACACGCGTGATGCAGCACTGCTGTACACGCTGCTTCTCCTCATACTCTTTTCAAATGTGGATGGGAAAAGCAGTGTGCTGGGTAAGATACATATATTTATGTGTATATATATATATACT
The DNA here is from genome assembly GCF_047716275.1 of Strix uralensis. Taxonomy (NCBI): domain Eukaryota; kingdom Metazoa; phylum Chordata; class Aves; order Strigiformes; family Strigidae; genus Strix; species Strix uralensis. Next base: position 109,947,050 of record NC_133974.1, read on the forward strand.
GATATATACTTGATAGTGCAGCAAGTGGGATAGTGGCGGGGAGTGTTGTGGCAGTGGTGTGGGAAGGCTTTTGGAGCTGAAGCGAGCAGCTGCTTATTGTGCAAGGGCCCCAGTCCACCCTAACCTCTCTGGATGCTGGGGGGAAGCTGCACCCTGTTGGTTTTTCCTCTTCGGGTTGGTCAGTGTTGGGATTGGGGAGTGTCCATTACCTGCCATGCTGGTGTCATCGTCTCAGCTCCCGGGTTTCCTTGGCTGGTGCTGGGACACAGCTGTTTCCCCACCAAAGCCTCATTCCTTGCACGCAGCCCCAGGTGCTGCAGAGGGGACTTCAGCCTGCCAGGTATTTTAGGGAAAAGAGCCAAAAGCAGTTTCTTGGTACCCTCATTCACTCGCTTGGCCGGTCCCCATCCCACCCGGTTCCCCGAGGCTGTGTCCTCTCTCCCCTGCCTGCTCCCCACTCAGCCGTAGGTATTGTAAGTGGATGGCTGGTCTTGGAGGTGTCCCAGGGCTTCCCATTCGGCTCCAAAATGTGTAGTGTCCATCTGGCCTTAAAGACTTGGATTTAGCTCATGGGGCCAAGGGCTTTGAAAGGCCTGTGGGTGTCTGGGAGAGGGGTGCTGAGCCAAACGTCCTTGTCTGTGGGGAAACACTGGGGGCTTTTCCGAGGCCGGTTCCTGGAGGCACCGCAGTGGCCTCAGCAGCCCCTCTTCTCTGACCGGTATTGCCAGGGAGAAGGCTGGCACCTCCACACATGACTCGTTTCCGTGGGTTGCTTTCACGGGGTCTCGGTGATAACAGTCCTGACTGGGTGGCCATTAACAAACCTGTCAGTTAATCGCTCCCCCGTCGGTTTCAGTTAGAGAGAGCAGCACGGCGGGGAGGCCTGGCTGGGTGCTGGCAAGAGGCTTTACTCAGAGTTCAGCGAGCCTCCATTGATTTTTGAGCTTGTCATGCTGTTCATTAGGAGAGGGAGAGTGAACTAGGTGCTTAGCAGAAATGCTCCAAGTCGATCCTGGTGGAGCAGGTTTCTCCACTGCCTGGTTAGGGAGGGAAAAAAAAAAATCATCTTGCCCAAATCTCCTCTGCTCCTAAAGTACTCAGCCTCAAACCTCCTGTCTTCCAGGGGTGCCTGGCAGGGCATCTGTCCTGGCATTGCCCCATCCTCGCAGGTTTGCTGCAATGAGAGAGAGTGAAGAAAATTGCACTGTTGGTGCTCTTGGTTTGTGGGGTGATTCTCTGCCCTGTCCCTCCCTGTTGTCCTGCCAGGCTCCCATGACCAGGACCCTGTTGCATGTTGGGCTTGATGCGTCCGTTTTTCACACAGCTCATGCTGGAACTGCGCTGATTGAGGCAGTAAATCAGCTTGCTGGTGCTGTGGAGATAAATGATGGCTATAATGTGAACTGAGGGGGAGCAGATAAAAAAAAAAAAAAAGAAAAAAAAAAGGAAAAATTGGGAAGAAAATAGCATGCACAACAATGGATGGGCTATGAAATGAAATATCTACCTTGACCAAGGCCCCTCGGCATTGCGCTGTGGTCCAAGTGATGACTCAAGGTGCTGCAGTGGGACCTGCTGGGGAAGGAAAAGGGGGTTCCCATGTGTGTAGAGCTGTGCTGGCACCCCACTTGCTGAAAGCAGTTAATGAATGGTGAAGGTAAGGGTGAAAGCTGGTATCTGCAGCATAGGTTGAGGCACAGGACTGAACAGAGGACACCAAATGGAGCTAAATCACAGGCCAATTTATAGTCTCGCTGTCTACAGCTGCGGGGAAGGTTTGAGCAGAGATACTATTGTTTGAATGTCTCTGCAGCTCTTAAGGTTGTAACCTCTCCATTTTCTGCCTGCCTTGGCTGGGTTTCTTTTTTAAAAAATTTTAAAGCGCTTTCCTGCTGGCAAGAGGCTGGCAGCCTCCAAGGCTTAAATGTTCTACTGATTTCTGCAGGCAGCAGCAGTTTCTGGGTCCCTGGGCTGCCCAGACCGTGTCCCTCAACCCTGGCTCACGCTTTGGGGATGGAGAAAGGTGTTTGGAGCAGAGCTGGTGGCATCTCCACTGGTGGGTAATTATCCACTCGGAGCTGAATGGTGCCCGGCAGCTCCCCGTGGGCTGCAAACCAGATGTTGGGTGGCAGTGATTTAAAGCCTCTGTCATCTGGAGACAAATTGGTGATAATGATTTGCTTTTTATAGACGGGGACTTTGAGGCACGGGAAGATTTAATGGGGGAATGCTTTGTAAAATTAGCTACTTAGCTAAATTTAGCAAAATCTTAGCCAAATTAGCTAAAACTCAGTTAAATTTAGCTAAAATCATTGGAGAATTGTCATTCTTGATGGGGAAAAAGGAGAAATCCAAGCGGAAAGTGAAGAGTTAGTCATGCTGACGAAGTTGTTACACTGGTCGATAGTTCAGGAACATGCCCCTGCCTTGAGTGTGCTGCTGAGTTTTGGGCATCTCACTGGGAGGGGTCCTGGGTTGGAAGAAATTAAGGTGAATGATGGAAAGTTATCTGCAGGGAGAGATTGGGATTTCGCCGGTGGACCTTGCTGCTGCCAGGCTTCTGTGAGGTTGAGCACTTGATGGCTGGCAGCAGAAGGATCTGACACCTGCATGGCCATCCTCAGCCACAGCTTTTATAAGAGGAAGAAAAAGAGAGGGCAGAAAAAAAAAAGTCTTGTGACTCAGGACAGTCTTGCTGGCAGAAAGTTGCGGAAAAGCATTATTTGTAAGGGAGTTGCATGTAGCTAACCAGTGTGGGGAGGTTTGCATCCTCCTGGCTAGTGTTGGAGACAAGGTGTCTGGTCAGACAGTTTGGGAATGATTTGTTTTCTGAGGTTGAGTATGGAGAAAAAACAATGCTGTTGTAGTCCTGTGTCCTTGAAAGTGAAATGTGAGGAAGGAGAGATGAAGAAAAGCCTCTGTGGCTGAAGAAGGAGGTGAAAGAGGGTAAGGTGAAATTCAATTCTGCGAGCCTGGCCAGTGGCCAGGAGGCTGTGGTGATCTTCTGCTGTGTGCCTTGGGATCTGTCACGACCGGGAGCACTTAGGAGCTATTTTTCCTACAGCAAAGCTACATCTTTCTGGAGATGTTAAGCTGCCAGAGACAAGACGGATCATTGCAGATGTACAAAGGGCTTGGCTGTACGTTTTTCCCTTTATCCCAATTTATGTTCAAGATAGTTGTAAGCCCCATGGAAAATTATTCCTGGTAGAGGATCTGGTGATGTGCTTGTGGTTTTCTGCCTTTTGGCTTTTCCCAGAGGCAGTCCCAGCAGACTAACCAAGGGGTGTCAGTGTACTGGCCAGCAGCAGCGAAGCTGGTCTGTGGGGTCACCATCTCTGAGGAAAGCTGGGGAGCTGATGTCCCCCGTGGATCAGGAGGGACTAGGGATACCTAGTTTTGTGGACTGTGCGTGCCTGACCTGTCTCTTATCCGCCCATCTATTTTCAGCTCTTGGAGCTGGCAGTCATTGCATCTGAGCGGTACCGATGAAATCAGAGTCAGATGGACTGATGCCAGGGGAAGGTGTGTGGCAGCATCCCTGACTGCAGCAGGGGGGCTCGGGACCACAAAATGGGACTTAAGGCTATCTCCAGAGCCTGCGCTGCTGGGAGGTGAGAAGGGGATGCAGAGCTGGTTCGGTGAGCAATGCAGGGACTTGCCCAGCATCCCCACCTTGCTTCTGGGGCAGGAATTATTGCAGCGCTTTCAGGAAAGTGGTCTTGGAAGAAATATCCTTGTGGAGACAGAAATCTGAATAATCTCTCAGTTTGCAGACCGGTGTGATAAACTTTTGTTTTCAGAAGTGAGAAACACACAGTCTTTTTGCTTCCTCCAAAAAAACCTAAGCCCCAAACCTCCCACTCCCACCCCCTGATATTAACACAGTGGATAGGGCGAGGAAGAAATATTTCTTTTTTTTTTTCCTTTGATTTCATTAAATATTTTATCAAGAAACATTCACCTTGGAGTCTGCCCAAAAGCACTCAGTTTCAGTTAATGAATTTATTTGTCCCCTCTGGAAACCCTCCACTGACAGCAGTCCCCCCGCTAGCAGGGCACACCCCTGTACTGCAGCTTTACTGGGGTCACGGGGTCGAGCCTGGGCAGCGTTTTGACATTGGCAGTGTTCTTTGTTGGGTGTGGTTGCTGCTCTCAAAAGGATGGGGATGCTGGTGGACGATGGCATGTTGTTTCCCTGCATTGGGTGTGGGGCTTGGTGTCTTGTCCTAACCTTGACCTTGGTTTTCCCCCCTGTGGCTTTGGTGTGCCCATCGGGAACATGGCATGGTCGGGGCAGCTCTCATGGGTGAGCATCGCTCTTTTAGGTGTGTGGGTAATAACGAGCTGTGATGTGAAATAGCAGTTTCTTTTGAAGCAGTCTTCTCTACAAAAATACCCTTGAATTTAATGAAGACTTAGAAAAGTTGTTCCTGAAATTTTTACGCCAGCATATAGATATCCATAAAAGAGCCCTCCCATAAATGGAACAGAAAGGAAGCCATTCGTTTTGGAGTCTGTGCATTTATGGATTGATTTTTACAGAATCCGATTAGTTTCACTGCCAGTAAATGGCACAAGAACTCTTATTTCAAACCAGACAATGTTGAGGTATAGAGGTGGGCATTAGATATCATCCTACCTGTTGCTGTTCAGCTATAGTTCCTGCTTGTGTCTGAGCAGAATATAACTGCAGAGACCAGGAGTGCCAAGCCAATCTTCTTCCAGCTCTTTGGTTAATAAAATCATTAGGAGCCAGGATAACAGAAGAGACTGGCATTACACTGTTTCAACAGCCCATTAAATAGATCTGATGATTTTTGTGCGATGCTGTCTTAAAAGCAAAGAAATACTCTCCTGTAGCCATGACTTCATGCCTACTTTTGAGAAAGCAATGATTTATAAACCTCTTCCTAAATAAACAAGTTACATACAATGAAAAAATACCCCTATAAATTGCAGACTGCTATTCCTCTCCATAATGCAGATGATTTCTGGATTTTTTTTGCCTCCCCCCCTGCAAGGTGGAGGACGGAGCATCCTCTCTCTGCCCAGAGGGCTGCTGCCAGCCTGGCTGTAGCCTGACCGCAGCTGGCACGGCGGCGTGATGCAGAGGCCGTTTACACTTCACCTTCGCGCCGTGTTTGAGCAGCTGACAGCCAGATGGTTTCATAAATAGCCACGTCTCCTTGGACCGAGGATAGCTCACCTTCCAGTGACATTACCAGTCTTGCTCAGATTATTACGAATGAAAATATGCTATTAATGTAATTGCCATTTTTTCCCCCTCCCTATTTAAGCTCCCTGCTTTGTCCATCTCAGGTTTTGCAGCGTAGTGCTTTGACTTTTGTTGATAGGTGGTTTTACTTTTCAATTTCAATTTCAGCTACATTTGGTTTGCAGAATGCGGGGACTTTGCAGTTAAAACCAAAATTGAGCCACACACATTGAAGTGAGGCAGGAAAAGCAGCAGGCTAACACTTTCAGTATTACTAGGTTTTCTAAGGGTCGCTCTACAGCCTGGGAAAAGTGGGCAAATTTGATGTTTCAGATTGAATATGGCTACCCGGGAGCTGAGGGGATGCTTTAGGGGGTGTCTGCAGCAGCCAGTATGCCTTGGGGTGCAAAGTGGCATCCTGATGCTTTACACCGCCCCAGAGGGGACTGAATGATGCCACCCAGCATCACCTCCTCTTCCCCATGGTCCTGCTGCAAGCGCGGTACATTATGGACATATTGAAGGGGACATCAGTAGCGCTGGTGGCTGCAATAGGGATGCACAGCCCATTGTGAGCAACAGGCATCACTCATGACCAAGGAAGACGCAAGCGCATTCATAAAACATTTGCGAACCATTAACCACAACTCTTATTCACTGCTTGAATTTGTCCCTGCCACTTGGGCTGCACCTTTGTGGCCCAGCAGCCCTAGGTGTGTACTTCTCTCTTCCATCCCTGTAGAACTGATGTCAGGATAAATACAAAGAGCGTGGCCTGACAAAGATTAGGAAGATTTCTGTTCTGTTTAAATTAGTTTGCCATAGCGATTTAGTCCTCCTCTCTGCAACTTCCAGCAGCACTGGTAAAGAATAGAAGGTGCCTGGGGCTCAAGATGGGGAGCAGTGTGGCATGGTGAGCGGGGGACACTGCTTGGCCACACAGGCATGTCAGTCTCCCGCTTGGGAAAAGCGAATCTGCGATGCTTTACTGGACTTTTTAGAAAAGGCAAAATGATATGAAAGTTATATATATATATATATATATGTATGTTTTCCTATATATAGGTTTTCTGTAGCTGAGAGGGAGGGAGGGAGTTGTTGCCGAGATCAGCATTGTAGCCTCAAATGCTGTGTGTTATTTAGGCAGCTGATGCTGCTGGTTTTCAGCCTCCTGACCACAGACACAGAAGTGTGTTTTAAAGTAATTTCTCCTGTTTCACCTCTGTGGGCTGCCTAGATTACCCCTGTGTTGAGGTCGAGCTTGTTGCAACAGAGACAGAGACTTTGAGGATGTCACTGCAGACAGAGGAAAGGACATTTCTTGGGGGGCTGGTGGAATAAAGGAGAGGGATGTTAATAAAAGAGCCTGGTTCTGAGCTTATCCTCTCCCTGGCTTTTACCTTACTGCTCACCTCCACCTGCTGCATCTTGCAGGCTGTGGAGGGAGAGCGCCATCGGGGTGGACAGTGATGCCCGACCAACAGCCCAACTGTTCCTCCAGCCACGGCAGGCACCTGCCAGCCCAGCCTTGCTGTGAGTTTTTTCCTGCTTTAATATTGGGGAATAGTTCCTGGGGTTGGAACAGCATGTGGCACCCTTATTCCTGGGCAGCCTTGGACTTCCCTGCTGGTCCAAGCGAGGAGCTCTCTTGCTCTGCCTGGGGACCAGTGAAAGACTTGGTAAGCCAGATCAGTGCTGAGCTCTCAAAAGTGGTGCAGATGTTTCAAGCTTGCCCTTTTCGCCATATGTAATTTGTGAAGCGTGGCGGAGGCTGGGAGCCACGTTTGGGGTGGGTTAGTGCCAGGGCACCTTTAAATTGCAGGGTTTGGCTCCTGGCAATAACAGGATCTTGCTATAACATCTGTAGCCTAAATTTCAGCCTATTCTAAGGTTTTTGAGTCTATTTGGAGCTGGGATTGCATTTTTTTGATTTTTTTTTTTTTTTTTAAGCTTATGTTGGACTGTACCCGAAGAACTGCCATGTATACCTGCAGCTCTGGGAGAGGCCAGTGTGGGCTAACAGCTTATAGCACATTCCTGGTGGATTTACATCCCATGGAGAATTTCTGGGCCACTGTGGGCAACAGTCACTGTCTCTGCACTTTAGCTGCCCCACCAGGATGTGGAGAAGGGATGGGGAGCCCTGAGTGAAGCTGTGCTGTGCCCCAGGGTCACAGGGCGGTGGCTGAGGGGAGCTCCCCATAGCAGCCACACAGCTCTGCTCTTCCCAACGAGGGTAGGTATGGCCTGGGAGCATGCAAAAGCTTGCTTTGCTACCTGCTTCACCCACTCTGATGGTTAAAAGCAGCTTGGTAGCTCCCCATGTAAGGCTGTAATGAAAATTATGCTCAAAACATGGCTAAAATCACATCTCTCTTGCCCTTTAATTATTTAATTTATTTTCTATATTTAACGTGCTTGCTCTTCGTGAGTCAACTGAATTTTTGTGTAATATTTTTTGCTCAAATATTTATCTGTGTTGGCGGAGGGAACATTTTAAAATAAGCCTCGCAGAGCTCGCCCTAGATGCCCTAGTGTTTCTTCTGGCTTCTGCTATTGAGCCAGAGCGGTTACTTGCTTCACATTTCCCATGTTTTCCCTGCTGCTTCCAATATCGATAAAATATTAAATTGAAACGCAAAGAAGAGTTTTAATTTTATTTCCTGTGTTCACCACTTCTGTCTCGGAAAGTAAGGGGCTGGTGGGATTAGCCTGGTGCTGGTGGCAGAGCCCTGCTCTGGCAGCGTTGACTGCCCATTCCCATTTGGCATCGCTGGTGCCAGGCAGGGCGTGTGGAATACGCCACAGTGAGCCTGCCGGAGCTCAGCTGTGGTGCTGGAAATAACAGAGCCCCTGCCAAATGCCTTGTGGAGGGGAAGAACATCTTGTCCTTGTGTACCAGGACCCTGGTGCCTTTTAGCAGCCTGAACTTGTATTTTCAAATAATGAGGCTTTTGCTGCTTGTCTTTTTGTAGTCACATTTAAGTAGCAAGGTAGAGGACAGGACTGTTGAACAGCCTCTCCTGGGTGACTTGTGCTTGGGTTTTACAGTGCTACTGGTGGTGCTCGGGGAGCACAACTGGCCCCATAGCAAGCACCAAGGGCTGGAGTGTGGTGGGCAGGTTAGTTGCGTTGCTGGTGAACCATGGGTGGTCAAGGAGCAAGAGCAAGCAGGGTGCTGCTGAACGAATCTCCAGCAAATCCTACTTGCTGTTTGTTCCTGGCCATCTCAGAGAGGTGGAAATGGTGCAGAGGTGGGACATAGGGTGATCGAGGCTTTGGGATGGCTGCTCTGCGAAAGTAGGCTTGGGCTGCTTAGCCTGGGGTGGATGAGGTGGGTTATGTTGGAGATCTGGAAGATCATTGATGGCAGAGAAAGGGTGGATATGCTTCCATCTCTTCCAGAACAAAAGCTGGGATCATCAAAGGAAGCTGTCAGGGGCTGGTTCAGTGTGGATGGATGCAGGATGTTTCCAGAGCCCTCTGCAACAGCATCTTCTGGCTGCTGAAAACCTGTGTGGGTTCAGCAGTGACTGGACAGATGCATGGGGAAAAAGGGCCATGCAGGTGTTAAACGAGAAGATGGGAGGGTGCTCAGAAGAGGTGTCACTGTGCTCACTTGCCTGTAGTTTTCCCCAGGTCTTTGCTGTCAAGACTCACATCAGAGATGGAGTATTTAGGCAGACGTGACCCAGCACTGCTGCCTTTCTGAGCAACCCTTTTGTGTGTGGCTGTCACCTGGCCTCCCCGGGGGTCACATTTCCCTCTCCATGCCCCCAGCGCATTGCCAGGGCAGCTCTGTCCATTCAGCTTGGAGGTTCTTTGCAGAGAAGGGCGTGTAAATGAGCAGGAATGTGCATGCATATATATGAATATACACTGATATATTTAATTTACCACATCCCTGTAAGGAAACTGGGCTGCGGAAATCTGGGGCTGGCTGTGGAAATGAGCAGCTCGGCAGGGAGGGAGCTGTGGGCACGCAGGTCCTTTCCACCTGGGGTGTGGAGGGAAGTCTGCTCTAGGGCCAGATGGGGACCGAAACCCTCATCCCTCCCCCTGCTACTCTGCACCACTCTGCTGGCTGCATTACGTGGTGCTGACCCTCATGCAGGAAATACCAACCCCTGGACAGGCGCTGCCATGCGTGCACTGCCTGCACCTCACCCTGCCTGATTGATGCTGCTTGCTGGGCAGAGAGCCCAGGAACAGGTCAGGAGTTGTCAGAGAGGAGGAAGCCTTTTAAAATAACTTGATTCCTTTAGCTTCACAAGACTTATTTTTTTTCTCTTCTCCTCCGAACACCACATTCCTCCACTCCGCACTTTTAGAGCCAGGTGGTACAACCGGGTACAACCTCAGTGGCTGTGCCTGACTGGGATGAGACGCCCTGCTGACGTGGGGAGCTGGGCAGGTGGTACTGCTCCCCGTCCAGGACAGGGCGGAGGGTGCACCCCTGCCACTGGCACTGCCGAGCATCCTCCTCTGAAGCGTTAAGCGGTGTTAGAGATGGCTTACAGGGACCATAGCACAGCACAGACCATTAGTCTTGCTGAGTGCAGCTATGATCGTACTTAGTGCTGCCTTCCTATCTCTTGTTGCTGAACCATAGAGCACTTTGCAACGATTAATTCAGCATGAGACTCTTAAGTGAGCATTATTGCCCCTGTTTCAGAGCAGACATAAAGGTTGCTGGCAGACCAAGAGCAGAAACTATCTGCCATACAGAGGTTCACCAGCCTAGCTGTCACAAGCCACCAGTACCTCCCTCTGGCCTTCTTTTGTTTCAGGACTTTTTTAGGTCCATTTTGTTGCCCTTGAGATATTGTTCCTCCTGCTGCAAGAAGCGGGGATGCATTCAGCTGCTGAGCTGTACCTGGTAGTTTGGAATTAAAGCTCTCTTTGCCTGCATAGGAGAAAGTCTTGGCTTGTGTAACCAGTTATTTCTGGTGTGTCTCTCCAGGCGTCTGCGTTGATGTGGGCAGCAGCAGCAGCATATGCTGCCGGCTGCGAAGGGATCGGTCCTGTTGCCATCTGCGCGCAGGCTTGCTGGGGCTGCGGCGGGCGTTGCAGCTGGGGCTCTGCGTCCCTGCCTTTCCTGGGGCCATGCATGAGCCGGCGGCAGGTCACCCCACTCAGAGCTGAGAGCCTCCGGTCGTGTGTCCGGAGCGTGTCTTACGAGAATTTTTTCTCTTCTGGGCTCCGAGGGCAGAAAGAGTATGAAAACGCTCAGCTGGAGCTTGCAATCTGGACGTGCCTTTACAAGCAGTAAATCAAATATAAAAGCAGTCAGGTGGGGTTATTTTAGAGCCGTCAGGAGCAGTGCTGGTTGAGATGCTCAAGCCAGCCTGCCCTGCAGCTGGTAGGACCTCTGCACTGACTGCTGTGTTTTTGGGAAGTGTCTGTGAAGTAGCACATCTGCTCCTCTGCAGATCTTCTCCATCCACAGAGCTTCTGCCCCCCACTCTTCCTTCCATGAGGTGTTATGGCTTTTGCTTACTCTGGCATGCCTATAAAGGCCTGAGTGTTCTGAGCCCTTTGCATCACCATCTTCTCCCCTCCATTTGAAAGTATGCCATGGCTGGTGCCAAGGGCAAGGGGAGCAAGGGGAGGTAGAGGCATGCCTGTAGCTGGGAGGAGAGAGCTGCTGAGGGATGTAGGAGAAGGTGAGGATGGAAAAAGACCCAGGAGGAGAAATGAGCCAGTGGATGCCCAATGTTAAGGGAAACAGCATCACCAATTTGCGGCTTGACTCGTGCTTTCAGGACCATCCAGCCCACAAAAGGGTTTTCTTTCATCTCCTGTTATGCAGAGGTGGTGCAAGACATCTCCCTGTGGTGGTGGGGGGCCTCCCTACTGCTTCCACTCCCCACCTGCCCTGGTTTCCACCAGGAACTGGCTGGAGCTCCTCTGCAAGGAGAGTCCCTTCCCCCTCTAGCTGTGGGCCATCAGGTGCTGCAGCGGTATATCCAAACCTGTGGGCAGAGAAGCTGCATTAGCCCAGACTCAGCCATACCCCTCCTTTCCTCTCCTGTCTGGCCAGAGTTTAACAGCATCTCATTTCCTTCCGGCTGGGAAGACTGGCTCCTCATTTCTTTGCAGCTACTGTCAGCAGCAAACACGACCTCATTTGTATTATCCCGCGTCTGATCCCACCTAATCCTTAATGCGGTGCTGCTGGCAAGGGGAGCGTGTTGCTGCAGGAGCAAGGGGGACCAAAGGCGTGCGGGATGAGCTGTGGCCTAGCCGGGTGGTGGGGCTGCCTGAAAGTGGGTCCAGCCTCTGCTCTCCACTCCTTGCATCGTGTGGGGTGCTTCACCTCTCCCTCCTCGGCTTGATGAGAACAGGGACCTTTACCTTCAGTAGGTATTGTGCAGCTTCTGGTGGAGCTAATGTGTCTATCCGGTGCGAAATGCTCTTCGTTGAAGAGAGCATCAGGCTGTTTCAGTGCTGACTCTTTGAGTTTGGAGATCCTGGAGGTGTTGCCTATCAACTTGTTTCTGGTAGATGAGTGGGCAAGCCTTGTGCGGTGATACCTCCATGCTGCTATGCCCAATGAATGGAGCATGTTTTGACTTGCTACCCAACTGGGCTGCAAGAAGCTGTACCATGCCCACAGCTACCACCCCCTCAAAGCCCAATGCTGCCAAAGCATCAAGAGCCAACAGATTTAGGGGGGCCTTATTTCTGCCTTGATTGCAACCCTGCCACTGGCTTGTATCACACTTGCTCTGCTTGCCCACATGCATGGTGCCTCCTCACATTGCGCACTAATACAAAATGCCATCTATGGCAGCGCTTTGATGTCTGCATTGAAGAGGACAAGGTTTTGGGGTTTGACACATTGAGGTATGTGGCAAGGCTCACTGCCTCCAGACATGGGTTGGGCATGGTGGAGCCTAGCAGGAGTGTGCCGGGAGCTGTTAGCCATACTGCTTCACCGCGGTGGAGAAAACATCTTCCTGCGTCAGGCAAAGCGGCTGGTGCATGCCCAAGCAGGAGCTGCCCATCAAGACTTTCATGCTGTTTTCATGACTGATGACTCCAAAAGTTCTTTTTCCTTATTGCAGTGAAGCATGTATGTATGTGTGAGAGAGAATCAGTGCCAAAGGCAGATTTTCTTTTTTTTCTGATAACACCACCAAAGCTCAGTACGTGGTTACTGGTTTCCATCCAGACCTGCATGCTCTTGGGATGTGTTTTGAATTTGCTGCATCAGGTGACTTCGCAGTAGGTTTGATTTTTATTTTGAATGGGCTTTTTTGTATTCTTTTTGTTTGTTTGGTTTTGTTTCCTAGAGATGTGCAGAAATATTGATCAGATGTTGCCAATGTGTTGGGGGAAGGGGGAAGGGAAGGTTGTACTGTGTCTCTGGGCTGTGACATAGCAGTGCTTTTTGAACCACCTGTCCTCCTGGGTGTGAGATCTCCAGTGATGGGCCCTTGGTGGTAACACAGCTGTCCTCCAAATTACAGATGTCGTTTGCTACAAGCCCAATTACAGCTGTCATTGTTTTGTTTCCCCTTGCTTCTGTTTTGCATCTCTCATCTTCCTAGCAATGTGGGGAGCTGTGCTTATACGTTTGCATGAGCACAGCAGGAGGGGACGGTGGGATGTGTGTCCATGCTCATTTGCCTACTTCTCTTTTTGGGAAGGATAATGCTGCTTAAGCCTGTCCCTCAAGAGAAGCAGGTGGCTTTTGCGCTGGCAGAAGGGGGTCTTTGCTCCGGAAGAAGCTGTGATTCTTTCCCAGCACCATCTCTTCTCTCCTCGTGGGGATAATTTTTGGGGAAAATTTACCCTAAAATATTGCTCAGGCCTTGATATGAGGTTAGGCTTATGTCATCCTCAGGCTGTCCTTGCTGCATGGACCTTCCATGTCCCATGCCCTGGCTCCCAGACCCAGCTGCAGCTCTGCTCAGGCTTTGCTCGTGTGAGCAGCAGTGCTGTGCTCCGGTGAGGTGGCCAGGCCCTAGAGGTCTGCCTGTGATCTGCCTGGCCAGGCCACACCAGCCATGCCCTGCCTCTGGTCTCCCCTGACCCATCCCCAGCTAAACCCACATCATCCCACAGCGCAGCACTTTTTTGAGCCTCCCGCAGTGCCTGTGCTGGCGGCTGGCAGGGGCCTGCAGTCCTTCCTCTCAACAGGCTTATTTATTTTCTAACTCACCATACCTTGCTACAACGCATTTCTAACTAGCCAGGGTTTGGGGTTTTTTTATTCCTATTACTGAGCTGAGATAGGAGAAGGTTGGGTTGACACATACGCTCTAAATTATGCTGCTGTATCTCTGGTGCTGTCAGTCATGTTGCTCCCAGGCCAGGGATCTCGCAGACACACCAGCAGCAGGTACCTAAGGATCAAAGGTTTAGATCAGTTCTTGCTGTCACAAATGTTTTATATCTAATTTCTCCTTGAGGAGAGTTGTGGGGAGGATGGGCTGCCAGCTGGGTAGTACATGTACCCTGGAGCATCGTTGCCGTGACCTGAGCTTCATCTCCTTCCGCCTGCATGTTGAGGACCAGCTTGAGGTTACAGAAACGCCTGCCTCTCTGCAAAAGGGGTGTGTGTGTGAGATGAGGAGGTGGGTCACCAGTACTTTTTGATAGTGGGATGGTATCTGACAGGTGGGCACTGGTGGGTTCCATGCTCTGGCTGTGCAGTGAGGGTTTGCAGAACACCCCATGGGTTGGTACTCCACAGCCCGTGCTGCCCCTGCGAGCTGCAGAAAACCCACCCCTGGCTCCTGCACCCTATCAATGTGGGGTAGGGCAGCCCACATGTTTCTGGTGGTGCTTTTAAATGCGTTGAAGAGGTGGGGCTCCGACCAAGAATTTTCCCACTGGTACCATGGTAGCTGCTTGGTGTGGTTTGGGCTGGCCTGGCCCGCAGCACGTCACTGCACGGTATGCATGTGCCAGGAAAGCCCTCCGAGAGGGCTTGGGCCATTTTGGTTAGTCACCAGCAAAGGTTTTCTTCCCTCTTCCCACTCTGCAAAGAGTGAGAGATGGGAAGAGAAAAGAAGCCCTTGTGCTGGAGCTGCTCGGCACAGGTGATGCTCCCTGGGGAGCCTCCCACCAAGCGGGAACCTTGTGAGTTAATTGTAGGAGCAAGGAAACTGAGGCACGGCTGGGAGGGAGCGCAGGGCTTTTCCAGAGCTGGAAATCAAGTGCAGGAGTGGGGAGTTTTGACTGACGGCATTTGTTCTCCTTGCTGAGCCCCTTCCCTGGAGCAGGTTGTGCCTTGGTGCCCATTTGGTAAAGCTCTGCTCCTCAAAAGCAGTTAGCTGACCGAGGGTAGGGGAAAGGCAGGCTGGTGGCTTCCTGAACACAGCTAAAGCCATGCATATAATTGCTTTTGTGTATTTGCAATTATTTTATTTTGCTTGGATGTCTATTTTTCTAATCTCTAGGGGTTTTTTGCCCCTGTTAGAATAAACCAAGGTAAAATAAAGGCTGAGCTTTCCTTCCCTTGGAGGCACTTTTCCCTTCACATTAATACGCTGCTGTTATCCATCGCTCCTTGTTGCTGCTCAGTTTGGAAGGGCGGCTGCTCAGGGAAGGATAGTAGCATTAGTTTCTAAAGCTGTGTAAAGATCCCCATGAAAGCAATTACCAGATGGATTACCCCTGGCTTTGCTGCTGCGAAAAGGCCGTGTCGGGTCGAGGATGCCGAGTGTATTAACAGCACGATCTCTTCCTTGCTCGGGAGGTGTGGTTCGGATTAGCCGCCTGCTTTTTAAAGGGCTGGGGTCAGAGCAGGACTCCAACTGCTGACTCTGTTACCCTCCCTCCCTGCTCCCCCTTCCCCCTCCCTTTCCCCCTGATGTGCCCAGGCTGTGCTCTGGCACGTGGGATCCCCAGCTCTGTGGGGAAGAAGGAGACCTCCTCTGACCTCCGAGATGCTCAGGCTTTGTGCTTTGGTAGCAGCTTTGGCTTTTATGCAGAAGGACGAGCAAAGCTCAGCAGGAGACCAAGTGCAGCTATGGGCTCCTAAGTACTAAATCATCTGCTGCTCCTGCTGAAGCCTGGGAAGGCTGGTTTGACCTTCATGGCTGGGAGACAGCTCATGTCCATCCTGAAAAGGCACAGAAGGAAAACAAAACACCGTCTGTCCACGCAGGAGCTCCCTTTTGCCCCTCTATTTATCCACCATGGGTCTGGGCTCTTCCCAGATGCATTTGACCTCTGATGATTCTGGGGGTGAGCTGAACCTGGCTGGCACAGGGGGGACACGGGATGCTGCTTTTGTTTCTTTCCTAATTAGTGCCCCGTGCAATTGCCGCTGACCTTTGGGGAGCAGCTCTCAGGTTTGCGCACGCTGTGCTGCCGAAGGATGGTGGCACTGAGTGGTGGCGATGGGCCGTGGAGGGGCTGCCCGTGGTGCTCCGGTTAATGCGGCACAATGGCTGCAAAGATGCTCTTTGCCATCTCCCGTTGCCCCAGCGAGCCCAGAGTGGGAGTGTGACAAGGGGACTCCCCCTGGCAGGGGCAAAGGCACTTGGGGGAGCTGGCATCAGTGAAGGATGGAGAGGGCTTGGGGGAGCTGCAGGTGCCCACCACTGATGGGACCAGCAGTGAGTGCACTGGTGGGGGACTGTTGCCATCAACCCAGGGGGCTCACCATGGACTAGAGCTGCTGCCAGAGCAGAGGTTTTCCAACTTTTTTGTTTGTTTTAAACATGAAATTAAAAAAAAAAAAAAATCTTAGTAGAAGCAGAGACTCTCTTGTAGACTCTTAAAACCTATTGGTCTTGTTCGCAGTCCAGAATTACTGTTTGCAGACCCATTAGAAGAGTTCACAGGTGCCAACAGGCTTAGGCTGGCCTCGCTCATCCTTTCTTGGGGGACTGTGAGGGAGTCCAGAAGATCTTCTCTGATGGAGGCTTGGGAAGACTGGTGCAGCGTAAGCACAAGCAGTTGAGAGTGAGCAGTTGAACCGAGCAGTCCCACAGCATCTCAGGGGAGCTGTGGGCAGGGGGAGAGGAGATGACCAAAAATCCTCTCCGTCCTCCTGCTTGGCTCCCAGCACAGACAGAGCTGGGTCTTCTCTTTTCTCTAGTCAGCAGCTTGGTTTGTGCTGACCTCCTAAATATTCAGCTCATTATACACTGTAACGTATAAATAAAACAGAAGCAGGCAGCAATATTCGCCAGGAGGATATAATCGGCTTCCTTTCCTTTTTAATTATACAGGATTTGTCTTTATGTGTCAGGCTATCCTACAGGCTAATTTATTATTTTAAAGAATTAAAGTCTGTGTTCTTTATGCAGCGCTACCCTTCTGTACACACCTGATTTGGGGGCTCTAAGAAGGAAGAGCATCTTTCCAAGTGGGGAATTTTGTAGCTGGATGTTGTTTCTAGAGGTCAGTGGCCTGGATCCTGCGCTCCTCTCCATCATCACAGGGAGGCAGGAGGTTCCTCAACATGTTGGAGATGATAGGAGTCACCATGGGGATTCCTTGGGATCTGGGTGGGGTGCGTGATGCTGGCCAGCAGCATGCATTGCCGCTCCCCGCATCGAGGCAGGACAGTGGCCAGCTGGCGGATAGGACCACTGTCCACGCGTGAAGCTCAGGCCCAGGCTGCCTGCTGGAGGTGGGGGTATATTTAACCTGGCACCACTGCTGGTGTGGTGAGTGCTTGCTGATAAGTGTGGTGTGAACTCTGAGCTGACTTTCTCCTAAGGGAAGCCCTGGAAACAAATTTGGCCTTTCATCAAAGCAACGAATCTGTCATCTTCCCCTCCTTGCAACTCAGAGTCCCCTGCTCCTGATTTGCAAATGAATTCCCCATTTTGGTGGCTGCCCTGGCCATCCATTTTAAAATGAAAGCTTTGGTGCCCTTACTGGAAAAAGCATCAATAATTCTCTGGTGGCTTTTCATGCTGTTGCATTTGGCTGGAGACTTTAGCAGATTTAAGCCTCTGGAGGGTGTTTCAGACTGTGTATATCGTTTACCACAGATACAGACAAGAAGATACACAAAGAGCTGGTTCTAGCCATGATTGACTTAGCAATGGCCCAGCTGCCCTAGCCCTGGGTCAGCTCCTTGCACTGAATCAGTGGCAAACAGCCTGTGCTGGTGATAGTTGAGTATGGGGGTGATGAGAGGAAGACACTGAAGAGCTGCCTTCAGAGTCTGAATGGGGATGTTTCCATCCAGGCAGTGGTTGCAGCTGTAGTTCTTGAAGGTCAAGTCTTCTTCCAGTTCCTGAAGGTCAAATCTTCTTCCATGGCCACTTTCCAGCCTTTGTCAGTCCTGTTGCCTGATGCAGCAGGTGTCTTGATGGTATAAACATGTGTGTGCACCACAGGAGAGAGCCAGATGCTGCCCCCACAGCAGTGGGTGTTAGAGAGGGGGGCTTGGAGGTGAGACAGGTAAAGGAAACTGAGCAGTGGGCAGGAAGGGCAGCAAAGGTGGTGATAGCATGGCCTTGGCCTCAGGGCCAAGTGAGAAGGTGGGACACTTACTGGAAGGTCCTCAAGGACTCGTGTTCCCTGCTGAGCTAGCAGAGGAGGAGGCAATGCTCCATCCTTTGAAGATGGAGCAGCATGCCTGTGGATGTGCCTGAGCAAGGAAAGGTCAGTGGCAGTGAGAAGCTTAATGGTGAGTGCTGAGAGCTTCTCCAGGGACCTCAGCTGCAGGACAGACTTTGCTGGAGAGATGCTTTGCTTCAGTTAGGTATCTGTATTAATATTTTATTTGATTTTTTTTTTTTTTTGTTCTTTCTTCCCCCAGCAAGTGGGGTCGGAGCAGACTCAGATCTGCAGGTCTCCCTTGAGAGGCAGTAAATTGCCTCCAAGCAGTGGGAGATGCCAGTCCTCCTTGGGGCAGGGCGGGATCCTGGCAGATGCCTGGTATGCTGCCCATCCCTGTGGGGTCCTGGAGATGCTGCCACCAAGGTCCACCTGGGTGTTGTGCCCAGGTACTGGTGCAAGAGGAAGAGGAGCTTCACCTCCCTCAAATAAAGGAACTGGAGCTAAAATTGCCATGGGGCAGAAGACTAATGAAGGGCAGATGATAGCTGAGGACCAGAACTAGCTCTGTTTCCAGTGCATGGTTGGTGTCAGCACAAAGCTGGGGAAGATGGCACTGAGTCAGTGAAACAGTTAAGCAAGTACTTAACTTCAAGCACTTTAACGGGGGCTCCTGGCTTGATTGGCTTGGGAACTGTGCAGTTTGGGGAAGGGGGATAAGAGGAAGGAGGTGTGGGACATGACCCTTCCAGGGTCCATGCTGGTTTGCTGCTGAGCGGTACCTGATGCCCTGGAGGACGTGCTGCAGGATGGGTACGAAGCCTGTTCTCCAGAGACCCACAGCCTGATTTGGACAGGACGAAGACCATGGCCATGGTGCTCTGTCTCCCCCTTGTATCTTGGGGATGAGACCATCGGGATGCACAGCACTGTGCACATGGGGCTCAGCCAAGCTGGACTCTCGTGTCAGAAAAACTACACCAAAGCTTGACTGAAGGATCTTGTACCTCATATTCTATCTGGGCAGTTTGGGAAGACAGGGAAGAGGACGGAGGCTGTGTGATGCTACCCTGCTTCTTTCTTCTCTGGGGCTGCTGACCCTCTTAGCATATGTGCTGGCACCAGGGGTTGAGGAAGGATGAGTCCTACCCTGTTTGAAGTATTATAATCCTTTCAGATGGCATTAGCACCTCGGCCAGTAACAGCTCTATAATTGAACCTCCTGCTTGCAGGGGCCCTGCGCTTCAGTGAGATGTTTAAATCTCATTTGTATAATGCCTGGTTGCAACTCCTGCTGAAAGATTGCCCTCTGCCTCCAGTGCCCCTGGGCTGTGCTGAACGTGCACATGTGGTCCAACTGTCCAAAGGCAGAGGAGCAACTGAGTGCAGCCAGGCAGCAACATGCTGCGTGGCACCTGAGTTTCTAGAGTTTTCGCTTGTTTATTGAAGCTGTTGCTAGGCTGATGTATTTTTTTTTATTTCCCCCTCCCCTCCTTTTTTTTTTTTTTAATGCCTGAGTCCCAGGGAAGGTAAGACAGAGGCTCAGTGACAAGTGCTTGGTCAGGGATTATGTAGGGGGGAGATTTTCCAGGGAAAGCTGGGAGTGAGGGGGGCTGAGGTAGAGGCACATCTGGCTGCTGCCAGACCCCCTTGGGTCCATCATTGCACCTGCACAGGCAAAACCCCTTTGCCTGGCCAAAGATTTGGGCTCCCTGGCAAACCCAGCGGGCGGGCTGGTTTGGGTTTGCTGCCTCCTGAAAGGATGTGCATGGTGCAGGTCTGATTCACCTCAGTCTAATGGCAACACTCAGCAGTCCCAAAAGAAAAATGGCTTTTATTTTAGCAAAGGCTTATGTTCTCTATTTTAAAACAGTGTCATGAAAGAAGAAAGTGAATCAGACTCCGCTTCTGGCTTGTGCCGCCCACTCCTTTTCTTCCTGGGCAGCTGGAGGCTGGCCCTGGGGACCAGTGCGACTTGCCCATCCCCAGTCACCACTGGCTCCGCTTGGGCCAAACTTTTCACCTGAAATGCCCTTTCCTCGCTGGGCCACTTCACTGTGGCCAAGGTGCTGGCACAGTGCACTGGCCCCCTGCCCAGTGTCCAGCCTGCTCTGGCCTCCCCTGCTGGCACAGGGTGCCAGGGGCTGCCTGCGGGTGCAGGCAGGAGGGAGCAGAGCATCCCGTGGGGATGCTGTGGGCCCACAGCAGCAACTGGCTGGGTCGCTCGTTCCTCCTTCCCGCTCCAGCAATCCCCGCTGTACTGTAATCACACAATTATCATGCCATTAAAATGTCATATTCGCAGAAATCCACATAAACAAGGCATTAGCAGTTGCCAGAAAATTGTAGTTTTACTGCTAATGACCTGCTCTCCCCCCGTAGCACCACTCCTTTTTCTTTTAATATTATTTTTTCCCCTTTTTTTGATTCTGAGCTGTGATTTAAGAGGCAGATGACGAATTACATCTTTGCACTGAGAGGCTTTCGATCTTTAATGTACAGTTGCAGTGAAAAGCTGCCTCTGTGCTTGCTCTGGGGGTTTGCTGTTTGCTCTTTGGGGGGTGTCTTTAGCAGGCGGATTTGGGGATGTTTTTGGGAGGTGCTTTTAGCAGGCTAGTGAAGGAGAAAGCTCTCAGTGAGCCCTGCTCTTGGCTGCACACTGGTGTGAGATGGGAGCTCCTCCCCGCAATGAGTTTTGTCCATGTCTCTTTGCCTGGGGGGTCCCTCTTGTTGAGCCTCCTGGGGACCCCCACAATGTGGTGTCGGAAGGGGTGGCACTTGTTTGCTGAGAGTGGCTGGTTACCCTTGGATATTTTTTTCTCTTTTTTCCTGCAGACTCGTTGAGTCTCTCAAACTCTTTTAAGCACTGACTGTGTTTCCTATAATTAATACCAACCATTAAACTGCAATGTTGAAAGAGAAATTACCTAATTCTAAGGAAAAAAATGAAAATTTATTACTAGTACATGAGAGAAAATGAATATGAAACTTGGAGAGAAGAGCCCTGTAGAAGATAAATAGAAAGGCAAGTTGAGTATTGACTTGATCCTTTTCTAGTGCAGGGTAATTTGGCTTTTAAAGTGAGTTAGATCATAATAAATTAAATTTAGATTTCTGCACATCAGTTATTTAACTCCCAAGACAGAATTCTGGTGTGAGGAAGAGGTGATAATACATGGAGGAAATATTATAATGAAGACCTTACCCAGTAACCCGTAACTGATGTGCTGTCCCTGGGTGAGCGAAGGGGATTTCTCCTTACGCTTTAACTTGCTTTCCCCGTCCCTGATCCAGCACCGAGAAACAGGCGAGCCCCTGTGTGTGGTTGGGCAGGTCTCCTGTCTCCCACTGCTTGCGTAGCTGGGAGCTTTTCATCCGAGGCCACTGCCTTGCTTTCCCTCACTGCTTTGCACAGTTATTTTTTTGCAGAGGCTGGTGTGTGCATGTGTCAGAGCATCCTGCTCTGATTTCGGTTCACCTTGCGGGAAGCTTGGGATGGAAAGCTGAAGGACACTCAGAAGATTTGGACAGGAGATGAGGATTGAAAGCAAATGACAAAACCTGGGTATCTACTTCTGGCTGAGAAAGTTAACCCCATCCCTGGGCTTGTTTTGTGGCCATATAGTGGTTAAAATAACTCTTTAATTCTATTTGGCATCTATTTGCTTTTGATATTTAGGAACCATCCTACTGATACCTTTCCTGACCCAAAAAGGAGAGCCTGGGTGAATCGAAGTGGGCTGATGTCTTTCAGGTGGAGATTTCACGGCAATACTAGTTATTCACTGCGCTGTGAACCAAGAATGTAATCCTTGGATGCAAGGTATATCCAGAGCAGGATGAGAAGCAAATGCTGTGGGATAAGGCACTGGCATTTGTCCATGTATCCATTTACCGCTGCAACCCCCCAGTAACAGGATGGTAGTGAGATTAGTTGAATGCTGGGGAAATGCCATCCCAGACCTCAAAGCACGTGCCAGGACCCTCCTGTGTGCCGACTCCCTGCTTCTGCTGGCCTGGCCAAGAGCCTCGCTGCCCTGCAGCATGTGCAAAAGTTCCAGTTTTCCTGGAGCTGTGGCTGCCCGTGGGAATCTGCCAGCCCTCCCACTCGAGCTGTTGGATGCTTGCCCATCTGCACCTTTCTAGCTGATTCCAGGCTATTGGGTTTAACAGACATTAAAAAAAAAAAAAAAAAAAGTATACATCCAAGAGCCTTAAGTGTTATGTGGCCGCTTTTAAAAGTAATTTATCTTCTTATTAAGTTTGATAAAACCAACTTTTACTTTTCTTCACAGCATTAAAATTTAGGGACTGCAACTCTGCAGTGGTTGTTTTAACGGTGCCAGGCCCCTCCAGGGTCATCATGAAATCTTATAAACATCAGACTGTCGGTGGCTCTGCGATGCAATCGGCTCACTTTTCCCTGATCTTTTACTGTTGTGGTAAATCATGTTTTGCAAGATGCCTTAGAAAAAACATAAACAATATTTATCACCCTGTGTATGTCGGTCCTCGCAAAAGCCCACAGGCGGGTTATGTATCCTCCTTGTAAACCTCCTGCGGTGACCTTACTGGTTTCATAACTTTCTCCCAGCCTTGAATAACTTTCTCCCGGTCCTGAAAAACTTTCTCCCAATATGGCTGGTGCTCTGGGGGTTTCTTCTGATCTTCCCTGCACTGGGGTAAGTGCTGGAGGAGCTTTGGAGAAGGCCATAGGGTCACACTGGAGGAGGATGAATACGACCCTGTATCTGGAAGCCCCTGCATCCCTGGGCTCTGTTGGCTTGTTGGGGGTGCTTATGTCCTTCTGACCCAGGGCAGTGTGGGGCATCGTGTGGCTGGAGGCGCCCGGCTTGGTCCTGCTGTGGTTCACTTGCAGGAGCCAGTGCTCCCTCCTCCCCTTCCTATGACTACAGAAAATGCGCTGCCAGATGCGAGTAAAATCAATTACAGGATAAAAATCACCCGTTTCAAAAGCTTCATTTTGCACTATTAGCAGGCAAAATCGGCTTTGAGATGGTGTGAACTGAGGAGGGGGAAAAAAAAGGAAAGAAGAAGAAAAGATCAATTATTGGATAAGATCACAATTTTCTTTAGGGCTGAGATGTCTGTAAATGTTTACATCTCTCCATGTTACACGTGGGCTGAGATCAAAGAGGTTGTGCTGCTGTAACGATGAGATCTTATCGGTTCTGCATTGTGCTCGCTGGCTCAGGCATCATGCCGCCAGGGAATGCTTAAACCCCTTGACAGCATCAAGTTGCTGAGGGATGCTTAAACCCCCTGATGGCACCAAGCTGCCAAGGGATGCTTAAACCCCCTGATGGTTGTCGGAGCTGTCAGGTAACCCCGAAAAACAGCTCCTCCATCCTTTTGGACGGGGGGTACAGCATGGGTCCATGCTTGCTTGCTCTTCCCCCTGCATTAGGGCTGAAGTCCTCGGTGGGAGACTTGTGGCAAAGATGGACTGAGATCGGGCTGGGAGGATGACGGCCCCCTTCTTTCAGGGTCCAGTTGCTGGAGCCAGCCCTGGGGGCAGGGTACAGCTGTGGAAACGTGGGATTGTGCTTGATGAAACTGCTCCTGTCTGATGGCCCTTTCCTGCCTGAAGGGTTACAGGGGCGATGGGGCATGTGGTGTAAAATACCTTTGTGTTTTGGCTGGAGAGAAATGAAAACCCTAATAAGATCTTTGTGCTTTTATATTTCTTGAAACGGTGCTGTTTGAGAGGGGGATCCACCAGAGACATGAATTTGATTTCAAATTAGTCATTTTAAATTCAAATTGGCAGGCTCTCTTTGACGTGCTGTTTCAAGACCTAAGGAAAAAAAAAACCCTGAAGACCTAATGAGGCTCCTTGTTAGCCTGCTCTTGCGATGCTTGTCTGCACCGTGGGGCCGACCGACCTCCAGAGTGGGGTCAGGTGTCCTCTGGTCTCTCCTCTGTCTAACGGGGCTGACTTTGTGCGCGCAGGGCTCGGACGTGGACTGGGACGACCTTTGGGATCAGTTTGAAGAGCGGAGGTACCTGAGCGCCCGGAGGTGGAAGGGTGGAGAGGACCCATACCGGCTCCATGCCTTTAACCAGCGGGAGAGCGAGAGGATCCCCAGTGACCGTGCCGTCCGCGACACCCGCCATCACAGGTTCTGCCTCCCCCATGGTTTCTCCTGATCTTCCTCACAAAACTTCGTTATATGGGTGGATAGTCCCATTCCTCTTCAGGGCCATGGTTTTGGGATGCTAGGTGGGTCTGGGCCCTTCACCCACACCCAGTGGGTACACTTGGGATTGGTTCTGCCTGGGTTGTATTTTTAGGATTGAGTCTTTCACTTTACTTGATTTCTTGGCATGTCTGGCAGTCCTAAACCTGTTAACTAAAACCTGTATAAATTATTCCAGGACCACAGGAAAAGAAAGGAAAATCCTTTTCTTTTTCCCTTCAGAAAAGTAATGGGTGTGCGAGAGCACATCTCCATGATGGGCAAAGTCTTCACTGGTGCTGGGAACTCTTGCTCTCCAGGGGATGAAATGAGATGGTGCAAGGGGGGGTAAAATAACTGTTGAGCCCTTACTTTGCTCTGCAGAGAGGAGTTAATGTGGGAAATAAGGGACTATTGCTGAGTGAGGGGGAGAGAAAGGTAAGAACTCGTTGGATTACTAGCTGCTCCAATACCATTGAGGTCAAAAATATCCTCGACACCCAAAGGAACTCTTGGGACAGGCAGGGAGGATTGCAGTGAGGGTTGCCTTGTGGGACCTGCGTTCCCTTGCTGCTGTCAGCATGAGAAGGGCAGGGTGGGAGTTTTGTTGTACCCTCGCTTACCATGAGAGCAGCTGTAGCCTCCCTCCAGTCACCTCTCCAAACTCATCGGGGAAGAGCTGCCCTCGTGGCTGCAGGTTGTTGATGGTCGATGGGGTTAATTGTTAGTCTGCTGGACAAAGTGATTCCAGAGTGTCCAGCTGGTGTAGGAAATGCTCCCAAGGTTCCCCCGATGCAGTTTTCCTCCTTGTCCTCCAGGGCACAGCGTATGCCTGGCCCCCACTGGCAGTCCCCAGCCCACAGCTGGTGCAGGCCCTTCCCGAGGAGCTGTGCCTGGCATTATGTCCCAGCCCGCTGGCAGTAGCCGTCTTCTACTGCTTTCTCCTGGGAGCTCTTTGGGGGGAAGTCCTGCTCCAGTGGGAGCTCTGTGCTGGACCCAGCCATGGCACCTTGCTGCCCACGCTGCCCAGGCTGCACCTTGCTCCCAGGTCAGAGCGACTCAACTCCTGGCACCTGACCTGGCACCTGAATTTTCCGTATTCCAGTTCAAATGCAGCACTTAGGCTGAAATGCTGAAACAGCACCAGTTTTTCAGCCCTATAGCAAGCAGTGTGCTTATTTATTTATTTATTTATTATTTTAGCTCCTTTTCGTAGTAAGGACCAGATGCTCCTTTCTCCGGAGAGAAGCTGTCAGCCCTGACGGACGCCTGTTATAACTGAGCAGAGAGTGAGCGTGCTATTCCTGGAGAGAATTAATGCCAGGGATATTAACCATCTGCCCTATTAAAAGGGAAGATTGAGTCGGCTGCCCCCTCACTGTACCCCTGCTGCACGGTGGCAGCCACCTTGTTCCTGGGCGGGCAGATGCGGCCCTGAGTGCTCCTGTGAAAGAAAAGTTCTCATTAAGGAGGAAGCGAGGGCACAGCACGTGGGAGGGGCTGGGGCTAATTGCATTTGCTTCCAATTTCCTTAACCCGGTAATTGGATTCTGATTTATTGAATATGTCTGAACAATGCTGCGGATGATGCACCATTAGCCGAGCATTAGAGTGGCCACGGAGGAAATGGGGCTGCTGGGAGATCTGGGGGAGGCAGGCGCTGATGGGGGGGGGTGGGAGAGGGAGAAGGGTCTTGGCATGGTGGTTGAAGGGGAGAGAAGGGTGCAGAGCTAAGCCCTATCTGGAAAGATAATCCTTGCTCACAGCACAGGTGTTCCAGGAGCTGCCGCAGGCGATGCTCAGGCACTACTGTGCAACTTGGGAGTGGGTCTTGAATGGCCCAGCAGAGCTGGGTAGGAGAGCATGGATGAGCATGGCCTGCTCTTGGAGCAGGGAGAAATTGCTGATGGGTGTGCAAGAATGTGTAAAGAGAGTCCAGCATGGGGTTGACTAGGAGAGGTCCCTGCTGCGAAGCAGAGAGCGGAGTACCATGGACTGGGCTATCATGAGAGATGGGAAACCCCCAGGGCTCATGCTGCGTGACCTGCTGGAGGCTGTGCTTAGAGTCTTGGTTTGGATGGGAAACCTGGCTTAGGCTGCTTTGTGTGAGCCAGACTGGAAGTGCTCAGGCTTTCTTGTTTGAGAGTGAACCCAAAGAGTTAGACCTCAATTCTTTTCCAGCTGACCTTGGGGGAAGGTACATCCTAGCGTGGGCCCCACACCAAGGGGCACTGCCATGACAAGGGGCTCCTGCCCAGCTCACACAAGGGTTAGGAGGCTTTGGAGAGGGTCTTACCTGCCTCTGCAGCTCTTCCCTATGAGCAAGCATGTTCTCCTTCAGCCTCTCAGCTGAATGTTGTTGCCTGAAGCAGCTTGCTCTGCTCTGCAACCAGGTTTTCAGTGTGTTTGCTCTCCATCTTTTATCCCCTCTGTATGACGCATGGCAGCACTGAGACTCACAGACCTGCAGACCACCGTAATGCCCTGAGACCAGCACCTCGCAGTCCTGATCCTAGTACCCGGGATGTGGGAGTGCTGCTCCTTAGAGCCTCTCTGTGGGGTGTTTTTCACCAGGATGGTTGCAGATTTCCTGGAGTTTTCTTTGCTAATCCAGACAAGTATCTGGACTTGCCAGCAATAGCTGAATATACAAAATCTGGCAAAGTCTGAGCAGCAAGCTCCTTGCCAGAAGGTCATGGAGAGGGCAAATATTTTTGGCGGGGTAGGATGTGGCACTGAAAGACAGTTGCTTAGCAATGTTTGTTGGATTGATTTTGTTTTTAAATTGCAGCCAGTGGAATAGTTTCAGATGGAGAGGAATCACAGTGCTGCAAGGAATCAGAGCTGGAGAAACCATGGTGGTTCCCCTTGCCTGCCTCCAGCCAGTGCAGGGCTGAAAGCCTGTGCTCGATTTGCGGGTGATTTCAGCTGGGGAAATGCCATGGCTTCCATGGGCCACGTCATGTCCCTTGGCCTGGAAGATCTCACAGCTGAAGCATTGCTGCTGGTGACCTGCCTGCATTTCCCTGCCATTAACTGTGTTCCTGGTTGCACAATGACTAAGGTCTTGGACCATGTGAAGGGATGTCTTTCTCCAGGAGAAGACCATGTACGGTCCCATGGTGGTTGTATTCCATCCCCACCAAGAATCAAAGTTAAAAAATGCCTGTGACCACAGCAGCAGGCTGGATCCAGATCCAGTGGGCATGTCCACATCATGTGCAACCAGCTCATGCCTCTGGAGTGGGTGGCTAGTCTGCCTCCGCTGTGGTAGCCACATGCCATTGGGATTACCTCATCGCCACATCCCACCTTCTGCAACTCCCACCGGCAAACCGCAGGACCAAAACGTCAGCGAGTGAGTCAGTGCCAGGCGCACACACAGGGGGAGAGGAGCTGAGGTTTCCAGTATTGCTCAGCAGCTTGGAAAGCCGACAGGGAAGATGCGTCACCCCCAGCCAGAAGATTTCGTCGTGATGGCTCCTGGGCTTTTTCCATCTGTGGCAGACAGCTCCCGGGGAGGCCGGTATTCACCACACGGTTGCTCCATATGCTGCTTAGGCTGACCTCCGCCTCCCAAACGCTCCGTTAGGTTTAATAGATGTGCAGATGCTGTTGTGGCTGCCAGGCTAGGCTGGGACCACGAGTCGTGGCCAGCACCAACCTGAGCTGGGATTTGTGCTCGCTGACGGTGGCAAAGAAGAGGTGGAATAAGGGACAAGGAGAGTAGATGAGAGGGTAATGGCTGGAGGAGAGGTAAGAGCCTCCAGCAGACTTCTCTAGCTATTTCAAATCATGCCAGCCAGCCTCAGGCATCCCCTGCTGCCTGTTTTCCTCTATTTGTCTTGCTTTTTTCCTCCACAGCGCCAATATGTGTTTAGAAGTGCTGTCTCAAGAGCTGGTAGAGCAAGGGGGCCAGGGAGGGAGCCCTCTCAAATCCTGGCCTAAGGCAATAATACTCTGAATTTTTGAAGCTCCCTCCCTCCCTGAGTCCCAAATGCTTTACAAGAGGCCCTACCTACCCAGCTAAGCTTGAATTTTACAGCTGCTTGAGGGGGTGCATTTGTGTGCGTATGTGCGTGTCTGAGAGAGAGAAAGCAGCTGCTAAAATCAAGTTGTGATTGAAATGCGAGGCTGGCAGGGATACTGGCAGATACGAAGATCAGGCATTGCGTTGTCTGGTGAAGATGAGAGCATTCTGGCAGCCCAGCGGCCTGGTCATGCCAACCTGTGCCCCCTAGAAAAGCTCTGCCCTCACAGTCTGTCCTGCTCCCTTTGTGAGGAACAACACACACCGTAAGACTTCCTCCAGGTTTCCTCACTCAAACTGCAGTGTGGTGCCAGCTGGAGAGCATCTGTTGGGTGGGAGAGCTGCCCAGGACTGGTTGGTGGATCTGCTCGTAGGGATGGAGGGATGGGAAGAGGTGATGGGTGTGATGTTACCCTGTGGCAGAGAGCTGCTGTTTTGAGTTCTCAAGGTCCAGAAAAGCCAGGATTTCAGCCCCGAAGCACTACACACTGCAGTGTTATTTTTACCCGTTAATTGCAGTGTGCATCCCAAGGGTGCAGAGGCTGCACATTCAGCATTATGTTGGAGCAGCTCTAGTTGGGGTAGTTGAAAATACCTCACTGTGCTGTGCATGGGGATGGCCAGGAGGAACACATTGTCCCCAGGGTGGTCCTGCCTGTGCCAGGTGTGGTACCTGTGTACACGGGCCCATGGGGCTGTGTGTGCATCTCTGCCTCTGCACACCTTCCACGTGTCCCTGTGTCCCATGCGAACACATTTGGCTCACGGCATGTGAAAGTGTGTGTAGATGTCCACGTGCAGATTGCGTGAGGGCAGCTGTATCTCATGTAGCTTTTGAAGTGGCTCTGTTTTTGGCTGACTTGATGACTGTATCCCAGGAGTGGAAAGCAGTCAAGTGCACTGAAAATATTGTAATATCTTCTTGGAAGTGAAGAGTTGAAGAGGAGAAAAGTAGATTTTGACAGCATTGCCTTTGGCTTAGCATGTTTATGATCCCCTTGGACTTCTCGCGTTGCCTTGTCCTCCTTTAACTTCCTTGCCCACTAGACCAAACCGCTTTGAGATAAATCAAGATGAACACTGGGTCTCAGCAGCTAGAAATGCATAAAACCCCACATAGGGATTTAGGCATCATATTTTTCTTGCCTGGTTTCTTCAGAGTCCTCAAACTTAATGTCTGGAGAATGACATGTGTGGAAAAGCCCATCTTATTTCACAGGCAGGACAGAGGTGGGTCTCTGCTCTGCTCTGCCATCCTCAATGGTACCTGAACATCAGACCTGCAGAAGCAGGTAGGTACCTAGCAGTGGCCAGACCCCCTTTGAATTCGAGGGAAGGTTTGCAGGGGCATTACCCAGATGGACCTTGAGAGCAGAACCGAACCTAGAGGTTTTCCTGGTCTGTTGCTGCCTTTCCCTTTGCTGAGTCCATACGTTTCTCACTGTGGCCTCTAGATTGTAGCTGAGCTAATCCAGTTTCCTGTGTAATGCAGACAAAGTCCCGAGGGATTCTGTTATTTTTAAAATTTGCTTATTCAGGCAGTGTCTTGCGGGTTGCTGACTCTGGATGCGCTGTGTTGTAGACCAGGGCAAGAAGTGGCGCGGGGACAGGTGTGTGTGCACGTGGTCTCCCTGCACCTGATTGTGCTGGGTGCATCTGCTTGGGACAGAGGGGTGGTGGGACAGCAGGGAGCCGGGGCATCTCGGAGCAGAGGTGCCCTGAGAGTGGTGGGGGTGGAGGAACCTCTGTCCATGAGGATGGATGGAGCTGTACAGTCTAAGATGTAAAGGAAGGAGCCAGGTGAGGAAAATGGGGGAGAGGGAGTGCTCAAATGCTGCCACATCTCCAGACTCAGAACTTAATATGTTCTGTAGCTTCTAGTAAAGCAGTTGGGCAGCTGAAAGTCAGTGATAGAGAAAGCTGGAGGAGGTGTCATCATGCAGCCACATGTGTGTGCTGCTGGCCTTGCTCTGTCCTGCACCCTCTTGTGTGAACTGAGGGTCCCTGTGTGGGTGCTCCCCCATGAGAAGTGTGTGACACCCTGGGGAGAGCGGGCTGGCAGCACCTTGTGTGGGCTGCGGGGCTGGATGCAAGAGGGTATGGGTCTCTTGATTTTGGGGTTCGTTATTAGCTGCTGTGTGACTGCCAGCAATATCCCAAAGAGTTTTTCTGTCCCTTGATTTGTTATTCCAGCTGTTACACTGTTCTCTGGGCAGAGCCAGGGTATTTGTGATTTCATTACAAAATAAGATTTATCACATTTGGGCAAAGACCTGTATGCGCAAGGGCTGTCCCTAGATCTCTTGCCTCTAGAGCATACTCTGAGGCTGAATTAGCTGAGTAAGAGAACATCTGGGATCCCCCTGCCTTTAGTCTTGGTCCCCTTATTTCTAATGACAGGCAAGAGCACAGCCATGACCCTGCAGGCAAGCAGTTACACAAATGAGCGGTGGAAAACACATTTGAGATTAAAGTGTCTCCATTAGGAAACAGCATGATTGCTTCCATCTCTTGGACAGCAGACCCCAAGAGGTTAGTGCTCGACACTGTGTTTTTCCATCACCTCCTTAGGTTGAGATCTCTGGGGATGAAGATACGATAACAGTCCATCAAGTAGAGCAGGGGCTGGCATGTGTCTTGGGGATAAACTAGAACCACCTGGATTGGCCAAGGTTTTGTTTCTGCTGTCAATCAGCTGGCTTTTATGACCTAAATTTGAAACTTTCATGGGCTGGGCAGTGTCTTCAGAGAGAGACTTGCTCATGCCTCTGCTGTGCAGCTTGGTAACCCTTTGCTTAGCTAGCACAGGTTAGCAATGTGAAAGAAAATATCTTAATATGTTCTGTAGCTTCTATTAATGCAGTTGGGCAGCTGAAAGTCAGAGACAACTTTGGGGATCCAGCTCGCTCTCCATGCACTATCACCAACCACTGATCATCCATTTGAGATCCAGCTGTACCATCTGTGTAAGAGGGAATCATCGTGTGATGCTAGGATTTATTTTTTAGGGAACTGTTGTTGTTATCTCTTCTCATCGTAGTTATCCTGTTTTCAGGCTCTTCAGCCCTCCAAGAATTCAGACCTTTGCTATACAGTTAAGTTACTAGCACAGTCAGTTCCCCTAGCTGGGAAAATTTGTTATCTGCTAACTAAAGACCCAGTGTGGAGCTCCCCATATCAAAACCCACTGTCTGTAGCTTTGTGCTAGTTTATACCAGCTGTCACTCACAGTTTTGACCTATGTGTTGCTGGAGAGATGAGGCTTTTGAATGAACTGAAGTGTGAAGCCCAAAGTACAACGTAGAGGATGCAAACTGGGGCGGTCGTGCCTGGCCAAAGACTTAAGGGTGAGGTGTAGTTTGAGTAAGGGTGTGCACTGTGTCCCCCACACTAGCATGCACTAGTTATTTTGGTGTCCCAGCCCCTGTCAGACAGCTATACTAGCATCTGATATTTGTGATGGCCAGTCTGTTGCCCATTGCTTCTGGGCCAACACTGGCTTTCGTGTGCCTGTTGGCTAAACCTGACCCACCTATGACTATAGGTGGGCCAAAACCTGAGTCTTTCACTCAAAAAAACCTCAGTTCTGCACTTCATAGATTCGGTCCATCTGGAGTGCTCACCACACATAGTGGCATTTTGCACTTGGTCTTCTGGGTGAATTTGAACTTGAAGGAGGTTTGAGGAACAAGTATTATGATCAAAACCCAGAGGGATTGTTTTCAGGTACCACAAAGAACAAGGAGTATTGGGATTTGCAATTGTTGGCAGTTAAGCAGGGAAAGCAAGACAGCTATTAATCAGAAACAGGCACTTCATAAGATCATAGAATAGTTCAGGCTGAAAGAGACCACAGGAGGTCTCTGATCCTGCCTCCTGCTCAAAGCAGGGTCATCTATGAAGTCAGACCAGGTTTCTCTCTCATTGCAGAAATGACTGGGCCCTCTGGGACTCCTGCCTCTCAGGCTTGGCCCAGCGTTTTGTAAGACCTGACATAATTTACAAACCTTGATTGCAGCGCATGTAATTTGTAGTTCTTCTCCCCCAGCTGCCTGTGTTTGTGTAACAGGCTTTGAAGTTGCCTGAGTAGCAGTCCTTGTAGCACTTGTGTTACCCATATCTCTCCTGTTTTGCAGACACTGTGGGCCCAATTCTCCAGTCACTCATAGCAAGTGCATTTAAATGGGAGGAGGGGTAGGTGCACATTGAAGCATGCTTGCTAAAGCCTCCTGTCCTTGCTGCCTGCCATGTTTTCTAGGATTGATCGTTATGTCATTAGCAAATCTGTGTTCAGATCTGTACACCACTGTGGGGTCATCCTGTTGGAGGGCTGCTGAGACCTTTATCCATGTGATTAATAAGCAAGAGTTTGTGCTGCTGCTTGGATGATGTTGATATGTTTGGTGGCCTCCCATTCTTGGTGGGACAGCAGTGAGGGGAGTTCCTTCATCTCCTTTTCTGGGGTTCATCGCCTAAGATTGTTGCACTTAACTACCGTGCTCAGGTATCTTTTTTGGCTTGACATTGGAAGGCTTTGCCAATGGTTGGGTTGCTTAGACGGCAGCACAGTCCCCACCACGTTTCAGTATCAGCTTTTCATGCTGCTGGGGCTCTGCAGCTGTTTTCATGCCCTGCTTTTCACTGTGCATCCTCTGCAGTGCATCCAGTGTGAGGATGTGGTGGCCTTAGCACTGCATCCATCCAAGACTGCTGTAAAGACGGAGTTCCCTCATGTCAACTGGCCAGACTTACAGTCCACATCAGCAAAGGAGAAAGCCTTAATTGCTGGGCTGTAGGCAGCACCTTGTCTTTTCCCTGTCCCCATGCACTTCTTAGTCCCTGGTGTTTCAGAATATGCTACGTATACAGAACTGCACTTTTTTTTTCCTTTACATTTGTGTAAATCCAAAACTGCTTCACTTCTTCCAGTAGACAGTTTCTTGGTTTATGTGCGTTTCTCTGAGAGAATAGGACCCATGATTTGAAGTGTTTACTGCTAGGGATGCCTAAACTCACTGGAGGACTGACCATGACCATCTGCTTTGACATTCCTCACAGAAGAGAAGAAGGTCCTGGCTAAATTCTGCCTAGACTGCAGGACTGCGATCTATCCAGACTTCTGGTCAGAGAACATTGGGGAAAAAATTGAGAAAAAATAAGTGACCTGACTCCTCGTTTCAAGCTGGAACTGAAGTCTCAAACTTTTCTCTTTCCTAAGACTTGTGAAAACTCAGTCAGAGACAAAAATCTCACCGAGTCTCCACTCTGTGAAAGTGGAGAAAAATATTAATGGGACCATTTTAGCGCTGCAGAAAAACAGTGTTTCATGTTCTCCTGCTTCTGCTGGAGTTGACGTCTTGCACAGATGTAGGGACACCTGGTAAGATGTTGGTAAGGTGCCTCTTTCCGATAACTGCACCTACTGCTTCTGGAGAGCTCACACAAGAAGCATGATGGGTCTCTCAGGGGACTCACTGGCTGTGAACTGGAAATGCATGGTCCTGGGAAACAGCTGGTGTGTGTCCAAGTCCCCATACTGGGAATGGCTGTGGCCACCCCAATGTGTGACAGTGTCTGTGACATTTGCTGCCCCCTGTTTATTGTCTGGTGGCCCATGGGGCAGCCTGCCAGAAGATGGAGGGCTTGAGGAGCAGGCCAGCTAGACCTGATGTCTCCTGAGACAGGGTCTGGTGGCTTCAGGGGACAGAGGTTGACGAATGTGATGCTCCTTTTCAAATATCTTTCTATGTAATGTCCTCTTTTGAAACTTTTTGGGTTTTTTTAATGGGGTGGGCAGAAGGAAGAGTTGATGAGAAGGGTCTGCATGAAATGGGATTATGGTGAGCTTCAGCACTGAGAGAAGTTGCATCTCCCCTGAGATGGCTGCCTGTGTCTGAGCTGGGGGCTATCCTTGGCCAAGCCATCATCCCAACATCCACTTGTCCTGAAGAGACCATTCTTCCCTCCTCAGATGTGACAGGGCTTCTGCCATGGTCCATGTTGTCTCTGCCATTGCTTGTCCCGAGAGTCAGTGTGTTCCCTGGGCCTCAGTGACATCTGAACTGCCCTGCGTGACTTGTGCAGACCTCCCTGGGGAGAAGAGAGGCTTTCAAGTGCTGCGGTAGTAACCCAACGCTGGATTTTGCTCTGATGTCTGAGGCAGCCTGTGATGCTGCTCTGCCCTCCAAGCTGTGCCTAATTGCTCCCTGGAGCTGGAGATGGTGGCTCAAGGCAGTCAACATCACCTCCTTGGCAGAGGCAGAGGGTAACTGCATCAGAGCGAAAGGACTGCCACCCCGTTGGTTTTGGAGGTGCTATGTCTTCCTCACCCTGGCAGCACAGTGGCTCTGCTCAGGTTTTGGACTGCAGTTCACCTTGATCCCAGATTGCAAATCGTGCCCTGGAGTCACAGGCTCTGGTGCTAGATGTTGCAGTCACCAAGGGGGCAGGATTTGAAGTGCTGTGAGATGCTGCAGTTTTGTATCACAAGGGGCTGCCTAGAGAAAAGGGGCTTTAATTAAAAATGGTGCTGGAAGGGATGCTGGGGCAGGGGCACAGGGAGGCTGGTGTTTCTTCAGGAGCAGGGTTGGCTGTGTCTCAGTCATGGATGCTGTACGGAAATGGCAAATGTGACAGTGATTATTCTGCAGCAGTGGATTTGTAGTGCTGTTCCTCCCCCCTCCTTTTCTCTGTCTTGAGTGAGAAGTATGAGGGCAACTCTTGGGAAGGAACTGAGGAGTGAGCTAGACTATATGAGGAGCTGATGGAAATGTATAGGCGGGTGTTTTGAATGCAGGGGGATGTGTCAGTTAAGTGACTGTGTTATTCATTTTTTTTCTGAGGGCAAAGCTAGTTGTATCTGAAAGAGCTGTGCTAGGAGTGTGAGTTAAGGCACCTGTCTGCACAATGAGCAGAAATGGTTGCTGAGCTGTGTTCTCAGCTAAAAGTGTCTGCAGGGCAAAGGGGATCAGCAGCATGGGTAGCGGGGGAGCCTGTAGGACCTTGATGTCTCAGAGCCTGGCTCTTGGCTGTGGGGGTGACTCTGGACTCTTCCAGCAAGCACCATGGTATAATATTAAATTTCTTCCTGCTGTGTTCTGTTTCTCCAAGTTGTCCTTTGCTCCAGCCCCACAGTGCCTCAATGGGTAGGAAGAGCATCCACACGGGACAGGCATCCTTCTGAGAAGAGTCAAAGGATCTCACTCAGGAGCAAGCACAGCCTCCATTCCAGCTGTCCCTTCCCTGGAGAACACCTTTATTTTGTTTGGACTAACCTTTTGCTTGCCAAAAATTGGTGTTTCAGAGAGAAGAAAAGCTTGAAACAGTTTCTCCCCCCTCCCCAAGTGATAGCTTTCCTTCACCGAAGTTATTTTGGTTTTGTTTTCCCATGAGACAGTTTTGATTTCATTTTGGAAATTCGCCACCTACCTGAACCATTACATTTTGCCAAGAAAAATGCATGCACAAAATAGTTCTGGTCGATCTGAAATGACCCTTCCCTCATCCTTTTCCAGTTCCTCCATTTACTCTGCTTGCATCCCAGCCCTGTCTGTAGCAGCCTTGTGGCGAGATGCTGTGTCCTGTACTCCCCAGTGAGGACTGCTGTGCCAGCACTGGGGGGATCTTCTTCGCCACAGTCCCCATGGGAGTTTGTTTCGGCAGTTCAACGGTTGGTTCCTCCCATGAGAACAGGTTTGTTGTTGGGATGGAAGAGTTAGGATAACTCACAGAATCACAGAATCGTCTAGGTTGGAAAAGACCTTGAAGATCATCCAGTCCAACCATTGACCTAACACTGACAGTTCCCAACTACACCATATCCCTAAGCGCTAAGTCAACTTTACTCTTAAACACCTCCAGGGATGGGGACTCCACCACCTCCCTGATCAGCCCATTCCAATGCCTAACAACCCATTCTGTAAAGAAATACTTCCTAATATCCAGTCTAAACCTTCCCTGGCACAATTTGAGGCCATTACCTCTTGTTCTATCGCTTATTACTTGGTTAAAGAGGCTCATCCCCAGCTCTCTGCAACCTCCTTTCAGGTAGTTGTAGAGGGTGATGAGGTCTCCCCTCAGCCTCCTCTTCTCCAGACTAAACAACCCCAGTTCCCTCAGCCGCTCATCGTATGACATGTGCTCCAGGGATTTCCTGGGATTTCCCTCTCATTGTGTAAATTTTCCCTCTCATTATGTAAACCGGGGCATCGGAGCAACGAGGGAAGAGACTGCCTCAGAGCTGGCACTGGTGGTGGTGCTGTGCTCCAGTGCCAGAACTGTGAAGTCCTTGGCTGAGTGACAGTGCCTTGGTTTAAAGCATCCCCTGTACCTAAGGGCATAGAATAGGACAAGCAGAACATATACAGCCTTTGGAGCAGGTTTTTGCTTCTGTTGATATTCTACGGAAGGTTAGTTTGTGTTGAGAAGTAACTGCTGGTTGGATGTACTGTTAGCCCAGAGTTGAGATTCTGTCTATCCATCAATACCACGTGTCTCTCTCCAGCCTCCAGTCTTTCGCTCAGTCCCTTGGGAACCAGCAGAGCTAGTACTGCCAGGGCTAATTATTCCTCAAGACAGAAGACATGTGATAAAATATTAACCTTTTTCAAAAACAGAGCCCCAGTTAATTAGCTCCACTTTTGCGACACATTCACCCAGAGATAAAAGCTCATTCCCCAGATATCTGTCTGTGGTGGAGTGATCTTTCTGTGAGTCCCTGTCATGATGGGGGACAGGGAGGGGGGAGAGCTGGGAATTTAATGAAAGACAGTGACCTGCCAGTCACTGTGCTCTGAGGATGAACTGCTCCATTTCAAGGTGAGGGACGTCCAGGCACTGGCACTGCTGCTTTTGTTTGAGAGGCTGAAGCCAGAAATGGAAACAGGGGATGGTGGGATTCAGTCTGCTCCCCACACCTGGTTTATGTCTGTGTTGTCAGTGCCACATCTCTGGAGCCTGAATTTGGGGGCTGTGCAGGTGGACAGGGCTCAGCAGAGCTGAGTGAATAACTGTGTTCCGGTTCTTTGGTTACTTAAGAAAAAGAAAAGCCAGGAGATAGCGATTTCAGGATAAACCAAAAGCAAAACTGTCAGTGAATCTAAAAGTAAAAATAAAGGAAAACTTAAGGCCAAAGGGATCTGTTTTTCTCATCCTGAAAAGGAAGAAATTTCATTTAGATCTCAAATGTTTTTGACATTTCTAGTCATCTAAAAATGACAGGCTGTATTTAAAAACAAGTGATTTTGAGTATCAGATGAAAAGTACACATTGCGCTCCTCTGGAACAAACGATGTGCTGGAGTGGAAGTGATGCCGCGACGCGCGTCGGCAGCTGCAGGAACCACCAGTGGGAGGACATGGTATTGCTGTGACAGTCACTGTGCCAGGGAGAGGGCTTCTTCCCACTGGAGGGGGGGATGGGGGTCTCTGAAAGACCAGGAGCGACTGCAGCCCCGGCCATGGCCCCTAGGGTGGGTGTGTCACCACTGGTCAATCCATGGAGGCATGGGGTGTCCTCTTTACATTCCATTTGCCTCCTTCCCTGCACTGGACAAAGAGGATCCTGGGGTTTTTATAGGAAAGAGAAAGCCTTGTCTTGGTGTCCTTTGTAGGGAGTGATGCAGCGCCCACCTGAGCTGGACCGAGGCCGGCTGGTGACTTCATGATGGACGTCGCTTCATCACCAGGTGCTTCAGCATTCCCGGGGTGTCATTGATCACTCTTTGCTAGAGCCATCCTCTGCCTTTGACTGCTATAACATATTGACCACTTGTCTTATAGTTATTACATGCCATCGATTACTTTGATAACTTGCTCCAAGTAATTCTGACAGAATGAAGTTGTTTGTTTAACTTCTGTGATTGTCTCGGTATTTCTATTGACCCAATATGTTTGCGTAGGCTGAAATCGAAGTTGAGTATTAGTAAGCAATGGAACTAATTCTCTGAGGCTTGCTACTATTGATAATTAAGGCCATGAGACAGTTTCTTACATCAAACTCTTGTTTGTTTTTTCAGCTACCCAGTGCCTTAAAGTCCTACTCCATCAACTGTAGCAAAAGGGCAATCACAGGCGATGCTTCAGGGCCATTTGGGTAGATGTTTGCTGTAAGCACTGCAGATCCCTGCATGCTTAAAGTGTTTTTTAAGCTATCACAGCATGGAGCTGGGTTTGTGCTTCTTCAGTTATGACTAAGGATGCGTTGTGGGGATGGGGACTTTCTCTGCTTTGATTTGCCACGTGGTGCCAGGAAACTCTGGTCAGAAAGCGTCCTCACTAATGAATCTTTACATTCATGGTTCTGACCCTCTGAAATGTAATTTCAGGTTGCCCGGGCTTCTAAATATCTTTAATAAAGGATTGGTGCCTTTCCGGGAAGGTGCAAGGTGCCAGATTTTGCTTTTACTTTCACCAGGTGAAAACCTTTGATGTCAGGTCTCGTATTTCAGTAAAACTGGCATCAGAAATTTGGCCATGATTTAAAAAACGAAGAAGGGTCTTTTTTTTTTTTCTTTTCTTTTTTTTTCATTTTTGTTCTGTATTTTTTCTTTTTGCCTCATTTCTGAAAAAGGAAGGGTGGGGGGAGTCAAGAAGCAAGACAGACCCGAAGTCTGTGTGGAGGGCCCTAGAAGTCTGAATTATTCATGAGCTGCTTTGAAAATCAAGACACACAATCTGGTTTAACTTGTTTTTAAATGCAGCCGTGCTATTCTCTCCTTCCTTTTTAGTAGGTTCTCTTTTTTTTTTCCCCTCCCCTTTTCCAAAGACCACAATCCAGCAAATTTTTAATAAATTATAAATGCATCATCTCATCAGTTTTGAGGTTTTCAGGCAGCAGCATGTCATGTGCACAGAAGGTTATTTTTGCCTTCTTGCATTTCTCCCTTTCTTCAAATTTAGCTGTTTGATTAATTTTTTAGATATCTATCTTGCAGGGAAAAGAAAGAAAGAGACTGAAAGAGGCAGTGAGTTAGAGGAAATACTAATTGTGCCCTAGTCAAATATAGCACTGTTTAAATTTCCAGAAGATGTGTAGAAAAATGTCCTTCTTGGTCAATCCAAGAAGGCTGACCTTCTCAGGTCAACCCGCAGTTCAGTTGAACCTGGGTTCCTGTTTGCAGGTCCCTGCCCTGGTGAGCAGCATGTGTGGTGGTCCCCTGCCACGGCTTGGAGCTTCTTGCCTTCAGGCAAGCACTAGCTGTGACCATCACATTCATGGTAGCACATCGACTTCAGAAGAACACAGAAGCTGAGAAGTCCTATTTCATCAGCGGCTGCATCCTCTCCTGCCTTCTGGATGGCTCTTCTCTTTTGCCTGTTTTCTAGTATTTTTGCGGTAGCATGTGCTGGGGAGGGGAGAGGCGGGGACTTGGACAGCTTCCTCTGGGAGTCTAATCTGCAGCCAGAACTGGTTCAGCACACTGGCAGTGTTTTCCTGATGGTCTTCCTTACAGTTTTATCCTATTACATCTAGTTAAAGCCTGTGAAATAATTCCTTGTCAGCTCTGATGCTAACCACCATTCGATATTTGTTGCAGATGTCCCTCCTCACCCTTGCTCAAGCTTTTGCACACTCCCAAGTTGTCTGCTCAGCTGGGGATTCTTCCTTTTGGATTGCCTCCGTTTCTCCCAGCCCCAGCAGCCCCTGAGGCTGGTGCATGCCACCCTGTGGATTTTTCAGTCCCTTTTTGGGAATGCAAACCTGAGGAGGCGCATGCCAGTCCAGCACAGGGAAATCCTACCTACCTTTCTCAAGGTTTTTTTTTTCACTTTGTCAAGCCAAACTTGAGCTGGCATTCCCTGCAATCATGTGGTATTGTCAGCTGACATCTGACTCCTTGTCCCTTCTTCTTCCCTTTTGGCACGACTGCTTTCCAGAGTCCTCCACCTTCCACCTGGTTTTTCAGCCTTTCTTTGCTCTAGGCCTTTTGGTATTTCAGTAGCACCAACCTGCCCACAGTCATGGCCAGCCCGAGGTGGATCTGCAGGACCAGGATAGATGCAAGAGGGTCTGTAGCTGGTGGCAATCCTCGCTCTTCCTATTGTGCTACAAAGGCCACATATGTGCTCTGAGCAGCGACGTTCATGCTCAAATTGTGGTGTGTCCTGGTGGTGTGGTCAGCATCAAAGCTCTTGGCGTTATGGAGAAAACCCTAGAGCTTTCTCAGTAGGTCTTTGTCCCAGACCTGACCCCAAGTGCAGGATTTGCAAGCAGCCTGCTCGCTGCTAGCAGCTGTCCCCTGGCATGACCCCAGGTGCCAGCCGGTGCATGTGGTGCTTCGTGGTGCTGGAGATGTGCAGCAAGGCAGACTGTGGTCAGCCCTCTATTTGGCAGCCTCATCCTGATCGAGGGGGCACAAAGCATACCCACAGAAGGAGGATGAGGTACTGACATACCTTGAGAAGACAAAGTAGGATTTTGAAGGCCTCTCAAAGCTGAGTGAGAAAATATTTTGAGGTAACGTGCAGAAAGGATGGCTGGGGAAGAACCAAGAAGACACAAGGGTGGTGATGGGAAGGGAATGTCATGAAAAATGCCACTGACCACTCTATGTGGTTATGCAAATAGTGAATTGTTGTATCCCATTTATACTGTCGTATGAGACTGACACATTGACTGTAATTTGAACAGTGCTTCTTGGATTTTCCATCTCTGGAGGGCATGAAGTAATGATTTTTTGAAAGGTACTCTGCAGTCAGACACAAGTCATTGGGCTTAATGCATGGATAACTGAAAAATGCACAAATAACTGGGAAAAATGCCAGAGACCGTGTTACCCAGAGGTCAGGTGAGACAGTGCATGGTCCTGTCCAGCAGTAAGCTATATGAACTCATTAAATTCCATAGGAGCTGGCACATACACTGCTATATAGCTGTAAATCACAACATGTCCAGGGTCCCTATTTTTAGAGCATTTTCATGAAAGTCACCTGTAATTTTGCTTCAGATTGAACACAGGCTTTAGGCACAATGATCTCCCACGGGCTGGGGGCTATGCCACGCTGAGAGATTGTCCTGAGAGGTATGACCAGGGTGCCTGCGTCTCCTGCTGTTCCTGCAGGTGTGTGAAGCCTGGACACATTCGCTATGGGCCAGGGCAAGGCAGCTGGAGTTCTAATCTCTTCCTTCCCACTGGCAACTATTTGCTTGCATACAGTGGGTGGCTTCCTCACTCCCTAGGGCAGAAATTTTCATTTTCCTCTGAGGGAATCATTTTTCACACCGGGTTGGTTGTCAAAACTTACTCCAGTTTCCTCTGGGGTCCTAGAGGGAGGAATTGCAGTGATTACACCAAGGACACCCGGCTGCAATAGTTAGGCGAAGCAGCAAAAACCAGAGAGGGCTGAGCTGGTTTTCATGATAAGAAAGAAAAATGGTAGAAGAAAGCTGTCTTTTATTTTCTTTCCTGGACTGTCACCCATTTCCAGAAGCAGACTGGCTTCTGTCCCTTTGTTAAGGTAGACATGTTCTTAGCATCTCTGGTCTTTCTCGTGAACTTCCCCTGCTGCTCTGTCTCTCTGGATGGGTGTGGTGTGACAGCACGGTCCCTGCAAGGTAGTCATTGACTGACTGGTGTGTAGCCTGAACAAAGCTGTAGAGGCTTCCCCCAGGCATGGATGACTTGGTCCAGCCCAAGGCCAGGCTGGAGCAGAGGCTTGCTCTGGTCCTGACTGACTGAGTCACTTCTGAGGTGTGCACCAGGTTAGCAAGATTTCTCCCGGTGTGGGTGTGAGCTGAGAGCTTTGACATTAATATTAACTCTTCTTTGAAGTTGCAGTGGAGATTTTTGTAATTTAGTTCACTTTTTCTGT
Organism: Strix uralensis; assembly: GCF_047716275.1. Taxonomy (NCBI): domain Eukaryota; kingdom Metazoa; phylum Chordata; class Aves; order Strigiformes; family Strigidae; genus Strix; species Strix uralensis. The sequence continues at coordinate 109,988,789 of NC_133974.1, forward strand.
GAGCTAAAAAGACTTTTTATGTTTTTCCCCTTTCTCCACCAAGTTCTTCTCTGCTTCTGGTGAAGTGTCCCAGTCTATAACATGCAGCTCGTGGTAGTTGCACTGCTGTGACATGACTCTTGCCTGTGTCTTCACTCAAGAGAGCCATGAAGCTTGCAGAGCTAGTCAGACTCAAGGAATGTCATCTGAAACCCACAGTGCTTATAGGTTTGCCCATCAGTGGTGGTGTGAACCCATACTGTTTCTGATGACAGGTCCCTGTCCTCTGGGTTGATGTGAGAGGGAGAGTCCTGTGAGTGCACAGTGTGGAGACAAACCCAAATACTTGTGGTTTAGATGTGTGGTGATGAGACTGCTCTCCCACATGTTTCCAAGAAGAAGAGAGGAGCCAGGAGGGAGTTCAAAGATGCTGTAGCTCTGTCTGATGTGGCTGGCTGTTCAAAATAAATATGCAGAGAGTGCTTTGGAAGTGGTGAGCTGTGTTGCGGGAGAGTTTGGACTTCATGGAAAACGTTAAAAATTCAAAGCAGAGCTGTTGGCAAGTGATGACCGTTGAAGCAGAAAAGAGAAATGAGCAGAAGCCTGGCAGGGGAAGCTGGGGGAGCGGGATGAGGATAATCATCTCTTGAAGGAAGTTAACAAGGCACAGGAGAGGGTGAGCATGAGAGGTGGATTTCAGGAGACATGGCGCAGCTCAGTGGGCATCTGATGGCAGATGTCAAGGAGAAAACACGCTTTGGATGAGCCCAGGGGTAGACCAGGAGGAGTTGAAGAACAGGGTCCATCCCTGTTCACACCATCAGTCTTTACCATTGTGCTGCGTAACGGTGTTTCCAAGGTGGACTTTGGTTTGGTGAGGGGCACTATGAGTTTAGTCTGCCATTTTAAATGTAAAACAGGTTGAAATGCCATGGGAGTGGGCATTCGTTTCCTCATCAGAAGGACCTCTATGGATGCAGCGGTAGCTGTGTGTAGAGGCCATCAGGGTGTGATATCCCATTGCTCACCATGAGCACAAGGGTAGAAGGAACTTGAGAAAAAAGTCTTCAAAGTGAGGGACTTTGGAGGTCTGTGAGGAACACTGGAGTGTCCAAAGTTTGTAACTTTGCAGAAGGGCTTTGCAATTCCTGCAATGAGTGCAGGTCTCCAGTGTCTGCTCCCTGTCCCTGCAAATGGGTACACCATAATTTATTCCTGAGCTGTTAACAGCGTATTGGGAACACAGAGATGAGATGTGCTGCTCCTTCCACCCTGAAGGAAGTATGGAGAACAGCCAGTCCAGGCTGGGATTTTCCAAGGGTGATCTTTAAGATGTCTGCAGCCAGAATACCCCTTTCATAACTTTCTGATTCTGAAATTATTTCAAATTTGTATGGGAAATAACCTTAAAACAGCAAAGAGAAACTTCCCATCAAATGAAAGTTTGACTTCTGAATTTGCAGGAGGAAATAATAATTGTTCCTATGGCTGGCTGCTCTCTCTGGGGTTTTTAGGGCAGGCCAGCCAAGCTTCTGTCTTCTTTTGGCCCCCCAGATGCTGTGAGCTGGTGGAGCAGCCCACGTTGCAGGCGGTTCAGCCTGGCAGCAATCCTGCTAGCACTTGCTGTGCTAAGATTGGTCCCCAGGTCTGCTGCAAGTTTTCAAAGCTTGAAACTTTAAATGACTTCAACCAGTGAGTTTTAGCACACTGCAAAT